>NC_134422.1:15624882-15942235 GCF_030867145.1 Opisthocomus hoazin | reverse complement strand
CAACACAGTATAGTTCAATGACTTCATAACACATATCTTGCATATCTGAAAACAGGGATTCTTATCATCCAGAGTCTCTCTGTTTTTTTTTGTTTTGTTCTCTCAAGGATTGACATGAACAGAGTGGATGCTTCAGAAGCATCTGAGGGTGAGCTAATTTTCCTCTCACAGAAGGTGGTAGAAGTTTAACCCTGCCTTCACCGAAAAATCTACTAAAAAAACCAAGATCAAGTTGCTGATACTGTAAGAGAGATGTAAAAACCAAGAGATGATGGAATAAACTGGTTGCTGAAATTCCAGATGGGCAGTCATAAGCTTCTCCCCACTGAAAGCTATTAACATAATTTTGAGAAATTGCAATAAAATCAGTGCCCACAGTAGTGGCTACAGCGCTGCTCAGGAAGTACAACAGCCTAACGCGAGGGTTTCAGAGTGATTAACTCTGCTGTGCTTTCCAGGCTGCGTACTTGTACACCAGGAAAGGTGCTGTGTGGGTACTTGAAAAGCCAAAAGTAGCAAGCTCTAGTAATTTAGAAGAAATGAAGGATTGCTAGGAAAAAATTATTAAAAGTAGCGTAACATAAAACAGTCTTCCCATGATGTGCTGGAAGAGTAATTAATTGACGTTTGAAACAAGGCTGGACAAGACATTAGCAAATATACTGTTAAGGACAAGCACTCGTTAACAAGTGTGTTGGGCAGACAATGCAGCAGGTCTTTTATTTTCCTCTGTGATTGTTCATTAATTTTCAACAGTCTTGTTATCATTACAGCTACAGTCAGCTGTCCCTCTGAGATCTGAACTTTGACATTCAAGAACTGCTTTTCTTCACAGGATCTTTCAGAACTGAGAAGTTAACCACAGATTTTCCATCCTCCAGTTTGCAAAGGGAAAGGAAAAACAAATCAAGTTTCTTTCTGTATTCAAAGTAATTGTGATTTAGCAAGTACATCAGAACAGAGACTTAAAAAAAAGTAATGGCGGAAGGGAAGAATTCCAGAGTTACATTTCAGACATTTCTGAATCTACACATGCCTGATCTGTTTATCTTCTTACTTTTACATATCAGATCTGTGCTTTGCTGGTCACTTCAAAGATTCCCTCTATGCTCCATCTTTGAAGTAAAAGTAGCCATCAGCACAGCTTCTCAAAATATATATATGTTTTGCTCATTGATCTAGTGAAAGGAAAGTCACAGCCACCAGCAAACATACCTCTGGGACAGCAAAAGCTACCGCCATTCAAAAGTTTATTTCTTTTCCCTACGCACAGCTGGTGTAAAAAGAGCACAGAGCAACATGTTCTGATACCTTTTATATTTTTAACTGATGAAAAAAAAGAAAGGCAAGGAAAGACGCTTTAAAAACTTGAAGTCTGAAAGGAAGTCTTCAGATTAGAAGGGCTGCCCAGCATGCCGCTGATGCAAGACAAAAGAGCTGGTGGAGGAAAATGTTAAAGGAGGAAAAGGAAGAGAGATGCATTCACCCTTCTCGGCCACACTACTTCCCACTTCCCAGGGAAAGAATATGTACTTCCATTTTAGAAAGAGAGACATGAGACATAGGGGAGTTAGGTAACAAAACTTTATTCTTTTTGGGTTTTCTTTTCGTTATATTTTTAGGCATTGACACTGTAATCTTAGATGCAAACCAAGTTGAGTGCCACTGGCTGCTTCTAGCCATTTCCATATCTGAAAACTGTTAAACTATGCAGATAAGGCTTTCTTTTCCTTTATTGCAACAAAGAAGTTACCATTATCTTTTTACATCTGTCCATACTATTATGTTTTTTTCCTGTTTACTCAATTTAATGAGCTCTCCCTGTACGTGTGGATTTGCAATGAGAATGAAAAAGCTGTTCTCCAGGCAAAGGTCACTGTTTATTTTTACCTTCTATTATTCCACTTCATTGTTTTATTACTTTCTCAGCTTGGTAAAATTTCAAGCCACACACAAGCTGAAAGTCATTCAAAACCCAGTAGGAGAGTGCAGCCACATCTTCTACTGTATAACCTGGAATAGTTAAATGCAGCCTTGAAAAGCAGATTTCCTAAATGCTTGTTAAATTGTCCCATAATTCAAAGGTGACAATGCTTTAATTTCAGGGTAATGCTACAGCTTTATGACTTCGCAGTTTTATTTAATGGTCCAATTTACTAGGATATTACGCTGCCTGTATTTGGTCCTAGGAGATGTTTTTACATCATGGGACTGCAATGCATTCAGACATTTTAGACCCTGTGTTTAGCCTCACCCATAGTTCTATCATCTTGCTGGAAGCCTCCAAGTTGCTTTTGATGGCACACAAATTAAATTGTGGGAAATTAGAGCAGCTGGAAAACTGGCTTTCAATGAGTTCTGTATTGTCTAATTCTCATTTTTATTCTTCAACTTGGAGTATCTCAGTGGAGCACATTTCACCCATAGAAACTGCATCACTCCTTTGTGATTTAGGAGGTTTGTCACAAAACAAGATTATTCAGACTGATTAAATTGCCAACAAGCCAAACATATGGTAAATGTTACATGAGAGAGAGACTCTGAGAGCTCATATGATGCATTTGTTTCATGGTGCTCTACACTGAATGCCAAATACTGTCCTGAAAGCTGTACCTGTAACTACAGGAGTAACCACACAAAAGACAGACTCTCCTCCCTGAACATTGTACTGTTTTAAGGTGCAGTGGGAGTTTAACCCAGCTGCTCTAACATACACACCTCAAAGAACATGAGAAGTCAATTTCTGATTGCAAACAGCTTTCATTCACTGACTCCAAAGAGGTATTTTCTGAGTCTCCTATGAAACCCACCCATGTTAAAATTTTTTTTCCTATCTTTCTTCTGCTGGCTGACGCAGAAATATGTGCTTTTACAGCTTGTTCTGTGTTCATCAGCCTGCTCCTATTTTCTGATTCAGCCTCTTCCAGCCAGCGCAGAAGCAGCACAATGCATTTCCACAGAAACAATTCCGGGGGCATCGCTGTGCCCCCAGTCCTGCATGCAGCCCGCTCTCTGATGGTACTGGCAGACCGCACCTGCCAGCATGCATTCCTCAGGGATGCCCATGCCTAGAACCATTCCCTGTCTGTAAATCCTCCCTGGCAGTCAGTAGCCGGCACCAGGAAGGCACCACAGCCCTGGGTCCACAGCCATGCTGCCCCAGCCCCGGCAGAGAGGGAAGAGCTTGGCTCCCAACTCTCTTGAACCCCAGGCATGAAGTTTGTTCACTCTGAGCCCATGGTTTGAGGGATCTCTGTCAGCAGACTGGCCATGCCAGGCGGCTCTGATAGATGAGAACAAGACACCCTTTCCGCAAATCCTTGCACCCTCATCTCTGATGTTGTGCTCAAGCCCAGAGATGGCAAACCATTATCCTGCCAGTCAACTTCCTGATGTTCCTCTGTTTCTGTATTTCCTCTCACACACTGTATCTATAACAAGCAGAGAGAAATACTCCTCTCCAAAAATTGAAGAGGCAATTGCTGAACTACTTCTTAGTGCAAAATGGACACCTTTCCACTGTGTTCACACTCACTACACTTGTGACAACATTGCAGTCCTCTCTGACTGAGTCTCCTTCACCTAGGGTGAGTTTTGAGAGACTCAACATAACCACTTTTCTGCCATTTCATATGCCTTGTGACCGCTCAGACACCTGCATGAGCCCAGCAGATAAGTGGAACCCCCAAGAGACCTGCCATTCTTCTGCCCAGGAGGCTGGGCAGACCATCTGCAGGTTTCCAACAGGGCACTAGGCACCCGTGTCTGGGGCAAATGGATCCACTCCTTGTCACTGAAACAGCTGGAGCGACTTTTACAGAGCCACAGCTCACCTCTAGCTTCTGAGCACTGCAAATGTGGCAGGAGAGTGATTAAGTTGCAGTAACCCTTGGCTAAAAGGTAAAGGCTAGAGGAAAATATCTGCTGTTATGTTCTTCTGTACTAAAACCTCCTTGGGAGCTTCCTGCAAGGGTGTCAGTGAAGAAGGCCTGCAGGACTTCTGTGGTAGTGCTCAGCAGAAACACAGCAATTTCGCTGAAAACAGCAAGGCAGCTGTTGACAGTGCAACGCCTTTGACATAATATAAGCACTAGATGTTTTTCATTTTATCAGGTTCTGGAATGCTTAATGAAAATTCAAAACAGAAATATACAAATTGTCAGAACTACAGCGTGCCAAAAGACCTGTAGTGTTTGAGGGGATAAACTGTAAATCTTTAAAGGCTGTCTTTAATCTAAACAGTAGTAAATAATTTGTAAAGGATTCCTATTCATTGTTTTCTCCAGTGATAAAGTCAATCACAATTGCAGACAGTAAACTGCAAGGTACACTTACTAAAAAAAGAAAAAAAGACAAATGACAGACAAACAAAAAAGGCACTCCAAAAACGTCCTTAAGAAGTTCAAAGCTGTAAAATCTTATGCAGCTCATTCTGAGAATCTCAAGGAGTTTCAGCATTTAAGTTCTTGTCCCACAATTACATAGTTGCAGGTAATAAAAGCAGAATTAAGTGCATGACCTCTTCCTCCTTCTCCTCTGTGCTTGCCTCAGCCTAAGGGGTGGCAGCCCTTCTTTCCATATCAGAGCCTGCCAAGGCCACAGGAAACGTAACAAAGGTTGAATCATGTGGTGAATTGTATATCAGCGTAATTGCTAGACAAAGTAAAAGGAGATGATTTCTTATGGAAAATGGGTTAATAAATTCTATATGCAGACGAGCTGAGATTCTTGTGTGGAAACAAAGGGAAGGGTGGATGCCATGGACAGTAACACCTCCAGTTCCACAATTCTGTTAGGAACATCAGTGGGGATCCCTGCTGCAAAGACTGAGGTCCAGCCAGCTCTGCTTTGTCGTAGTCCATCTCTTTGTTACTCCAGTCTACTCCTTGTTCGGAGCAAAGTGAGTAAAGCTGAACTGCTACAGTCTTTTCCTCAAACAGCTGACCAAGTATCATACTGTAAGTGGGACTACTCAGCCACTTCAAGTATTTAGACACTTCAGCTACAAACACAATGTGTATCCTCCTGAATTCAACCCTCTTTGCATGACATGGAATATGTACTATGTGGAAGAATAAAATCTGTATCACTGTCAGACGAATGAAAACAAAAGGGATAGAGGCAATTTATAAAAAATTGCCAAGTATAACTTTGGTAATCTCATTCACATCTTTTTAGAATCCCTTACTTTGTCTGAGATTTAAACACAGTTTCTATACAGCTTTCTGAGATAGAGAAAATAAAGCTTTACTTTTCTTGCATCCGAAAAATAGGAAACATTTGCATTTTGAGAAGAGACTGCAAAACAGAGATGATCCGCAACAAGGAGAGATCAATTTTTGTTCACTAATGATTTTTTCATTATGGCAGTTTCAAAAACACAACTTGGACTATCAGCAAGAGCTGGGATAAGGACTCATCCTTCCCCAGTCTGTACCCCTGGAGGGAAAAAAAGGAGAAAAAAAATCAACGAGCTATGTGAGGACTGGACAAACATCTGGCCAAGACAAAATTAATCATTGATCTTTTCATGGCAATTTCTAAGCATTATTGATTTGATAGCCCAGGGTCTGCATACAGTAAAACAGCATCAGTAAAGAAGTACAGTGACAGAATGACTCAAGTGTATTGTAAGCAAATCTTTCAGACATCAAGGGTAAAAATTTACTCCAAAGGAGATGAGGAAAGGTCATTACAAACATTTTCTGTACAGGACAGCAAAACAAGTACATGTATGCAGATTGCATGTCTATAAAATTTGCACTGGAGAATATGATTATTAGTATTTAAATAGCACTCAAGACAGATCACTAGATTTGTAAGCAACAAGAGAAGAAGAATAAGCCTCACAGTACTAGAAATACCTCTGCCAGACCAGAGGTTCAGAGGGCCCATTAGCCATTAACTGTATTGACTGTTATCAGTCACTTCAGTGGGAAGTGAAGATGAATTCAACTGGGCTCATTATCAAACAATCAGTCTACAGGGAAAATTTCTTTCCCAGAGCTCTTGGCTCTTCATTAGCCCAAAGCATGACAGATTACATCCTCTATGTACTTTCTGCAAAAAAGAGTGGATGTAAAGCACCATGGATGATGGGAGAACCCAGGTAAAGCAAGCAGAGCAAGTTCACGTTCCCATGCAGATGGCCCTGGAAACAGGATAGCTGTGTTCCCATGGTGCTGCACGCAGTCATCCCAAATTGACATTCCCTGCACTGACCAACACAAATTCTCATCATATCCAACTATATATGATCATGATTTGGGTACATATGCATGGTTCTCTTCTCTCAAACACACAGATTTGGTGTGGATTCCTCGTTATTATAATTGATGAATTTCCCTGTGAAAGTGACTCTGCTTTGTGTGTGTAATTGGTGTATAAGGTGAAGAAAACATTATGTTAATAAGGTGTTGTCTCTTTTTTTTTTTTTTAAGTCTAGTTTAGAGTTTGTTATCTTTCGTTGTCATTGAACTCTCTTTATCGCTATTGTAAGAAAATGCAAATGAATGTCCCTTCTCTCAGTGAGGCCCATTTGCTTTGGGTCTTCCCAGTCTAAATAGCTCTGGTTTATTTACTTTTGACCTTTCTCTCTACAGACATCTTTCTGTGCCTTTAATTAGGTGCGTTACCTTTCCTAACAACTTCCTACGTCAACAACATATTTTACTTTTACTAGAAATAAACAGCCTTCAATATAAGATCCTGCTAAACTGCTTCACATACCCTTCCTTCTTCTTCACCAACTTAAATAATAGCATGTCATCTACAATTTTTGTCACCTTGCTTTTTCAGCCACTTCTCCAGAGAATGAATAAATACATTTATCCACTCTGGTATCAGCGAATATCCTGTGACACTGCTGTTAAATTTCTTGCCATACTAAAAATTGGCTTTATGTATTTTAATACTTTTTTCCTCTTCTTTTCTCCCTGAAAAATTTCCCTTCCTTTATTTCTCTCTCCCTCTTTGTCTTTGTATGACTTTCCAGTTCCCTCCCAACACACAGACTTGCAATTTTCCGCTTTCTTCAGAATTTTTATTTGGTAGTGAGCTGTTAAAGTTGATAGGCTGCAGAGGAATCAATTGGACCATAGACATAATAAATTAACTTGTAATGTTGATACTTCCCTTATCCACATCCTGTATTGGATGCCTATGACCAGACAACAGTATGTGAGAAAGCTGTTGTTAATCTACCCTGGTTATTAATAACTGGCTAGAAAGAAGATCCCTATTTGTTCAATTAAACAGGTAAAAATTAGAAAGAATTTTAAACAAATGGAAGTCAATATTCAGGAATACCACTGTTCTCTAAATGCAATGATGCTGCTCATTTCTGATGTTCTGATTCCTTCTTTGAATTCATCCTTCACAGATTCAAGGCACTGTAATTCCCAGAATTCATTAGCTCACTGCACTTCTACTTATAAAAGCACTAAATGAGTAATTTCCCCATATTTTCCATTCCATCTTCAAGTTCTTCAGCCTGAACATGTTTTGGGCATAAAAAAGTTGTCTTCTTGAACTTGAGCTGTACACAAAAAGAACTGCCAGCCTAAGTAAAAGCAAAGCTTCATTTAGCCTGGGAGCCGGCCTTTGCCTTTGAGGGTGAACAGATACCCAAGGAAGAAAGGGAAGGCAAAAGGTTTTCCCGAAACTCATTCCCATTTTCCAGTGATCTTTGCCTCACAGCTGCCTGAGCTGGGAGCTGCAACTAAACCTCCATGATTAATTGCACCTTCTGAATCTATCAGACAAGACTGGGGCTTTTCCCAGCCTGCCTTTTCTCCCTCTGTTGATACACTGGTCTTCTTGATGTCCTCTAGTAATAAGTTTCAACTTGAATTATTCATTGCATAAGAAAAAAGGAAACAAAGAAAATCCACATATCCTGCTATCTAATAATTTTACTGTCCCTTAGCTCCTACGTCATGAAAAAGAATGAATCTGTATTTACTTTCTTTGTGCCACATATGATCCCTATGCTTTCCTGTGACAGTTTGCTCCACCATATTTTTAATTTGTTTAGTCTCCCTGTATATGGAAGCCATCGATGCTTCTGACCATCTACATTTTTGCATTCACAGGAGGTGTGGTATGGATTTATGTCACTGAACAATAATGCTGACTGTTTCATCTCTCTTCCTTGAGTGTTCCTAATATAACAACAGATAATTTCATTTTTTGACTTCACCTGAATATTTATATTTTCAGAAAACTATGCAGAAGTATCACCTGAAGAGTAACAAATTCCGAATCCTTCCCTGTGTACATAAAGTTGTTTTTTCCATACTTTTCACTTAATCTACTACTGTAAACAATTTTTATCAGCATAACAAAAAGGTATGTTCCCAGAGAGAAAAGCAGCTCCTGTGATTAAGGCACCCAAACCATATTTAAATGATACGGAAGCATAACCCAATTGCACCTCAAACTCTCTGGACAACTGTAAAATAGTAATTTCTTTCTGTGCCTCAGTCCTCTTTTATGCAATAGGAATAACAGAGATGCCTGTGACTAATGACCTTCCCCTGCCTCAGCTGAGATATCTAGGGCAAAAGAAGACATACAAAAAAGAAGAAGTTTTCTAGGCTAGGAGGTTCTGTCAGTTTTCCCCACCTCCGCTTTTCTCATAACCAAAAAAAAAAAAGAATGTCAGTAAGTTCATTACAGATAGAGAGAAAATCAGGTATATGCCTTCTGGATTTCTGCCAGATATAATTTACTTGAGGAAAGCAGATGCTTTCTGCAAGGAGTTTGTCAAAAATCCTACCTCTTCAGCAGAGATAAAAAGCACTGACAAGGTTTTCATCACACATATTTATATGATAAATAATAAAAATGAGCACATTTCCCATACTGGAGATCAAGGAAGGATATGCAGACAGAAAGGTGAAACTCTGTTTCAATTCTTACGAGATTCAACAACAGTGAAGGAGACACATCTTATTAAATATTTGTTACACTTGAATAAAAAACTTAGTTAATAATTAACTGGTGTGCATTTAATTAACATAATGATTGCCCAATTAAATCAAAATGAAAATTTAATTTGAGACACTTTAAGTACAAAGAGATTGAAGATAAAGTATGAATATCCTGAGTCGTTAGTTTTCAGGAATGAGTATGGAGGTGATATGTGGTAAAGTAGCTCAACCAGAATTAGCAATTTAGAAGGGGTAATAAAATATTCTTTCATCCACACCTGGCCACAGGAAGAAAAAAATGCCAAACAGGAGACAGTCTAGGAAATTTAGTCTCCATTTCAAAAATAAAAAGCACAAAGGATGCTGTACCATCTACCCTAGCCCACAATATGGGCTATGTAATATGGTCGTCGTATACACAAAACAGGACCCACTTAAGGGGAGATTTTGCCAGACAGGTATATACATTTGAAACATTTTTTTTATTTTAAAACTACAGAACTGTAAGGTTGAGGAGTCTCTTGCTCCACTATATGTCTCTTTGATGTCCCTCCCTCCAAGAGCATCATGCCTTCTCCTCCGTACAGATACCCAAGACCATCAGGGTTTCTATTCTCTAGGACATCAAAGGCTGCGAACTCGTGTGAGGGGGGGTATTCCTGCTTAAGTCAGACTGGAAGGGTTTACAGCTAGCTCAGTGCAAGGAGTTTAATAATCATTCCCAGATCTAATGTTCTAGTAAAGAAGAGAAACCATTCACAGTTACAAAAGAAGGTTTGAATTCTAAGTTTTCACATCTTCAGTAAAAAATACAAACATGTCATTAGAAGTTCTGATATTGTAAAAAATGCATCAGCAGTGCCCTTTAAAAGGTGTAAGTACCACTTAGCAACAGTACAAGGTGAGTCCTTCAAACTTAAAGTTTAAAAATCACTTTTAAATGGATCCTATTTAAGGAAACATCTCAGAGTTGAACTTCAGTTACTACCAGATCTCTTCTTTTTCCTGCTGCTGACACACCCGTGATTGTGGGGTGGTCTTAGTAGTACAATAAAAGACATGCCAATAACATTAGAGGCAATACAATGCACCGAAGACAAGGTTAGGTCATTACCTGTTATATTGCAAAAAACATGGAGTGGTCCAAGTGGTCCACTTCCATCAGAATCGATGTAGAAGAAACCTGACGTCTTCCCTTGGTGTCGGTAAGCCTCACAAGATTGTTCATAGATAGCTTTAAAAAAGAGAGAGATTATATCACATAAACAAGGAGAAACAGACAGACACATATTATTCATGAGGACTGCTTTAATCATTGCCATAACATAAACTGTTGGTTCACTGCTAATTAGCATGTGAAAGAGTTTACTGCATTTCGACCCCAGTCCATGCTCAAAATTAGGCATGTATTTAACTACTTCCTTGAACTTCATATATTCTGACTCTAAAGATACAGGTATTGGCCTTATTTTGTATTAACATATGTAAACACTGAAGTAAATGGAAACGAACTTTCAAACGTAGCACTATCTAGTTATGGAGTGATACATATATGCATCCACATAATGATATTTCAAAGACATACATACTTACACATGTGTACACAATTTACTACCTAGGCATGCGCTCAAGCCTTGTCAATACAGAAGACAGGTATTTTTGCCAGTCTTCAGCCTCCCTGAAGGATATTGTTAACAGGTAACTATAAGCCCCTATCAGTGTCTACTGCGCAAATGAAAAGCAGCAGTTCCTCAAAAGAAAAGCTAAAGGTCAGATGTGGTCTCCATACTCAGTGACAATTTTATGCTTTAGACCTTTTTTTATACAGCCAACTCTTCCTCTCTGCTTATCAATATTCTTCTTTTGGAGGATGAGTGCCCATGAAAATGCTAAGTCACTAATAAAACGGGCACAGCAGGTCACCAAGAGCAAGAACAGGAGGAAAAACTCGCACAGGTCAGTGCAATTCCTTGCATTTGAGGTATCTTTTCAGGCAAGATATTGTAACTTCACAGGGGGCAAAGACAAAACCTCTGTAGAGAGGCAGTTACGAGATATAAAAAAGTCACATGCATGATCCTGGATCTTGGACAACAGCAACCTTAAATCCCTTTGCAAGAGGACTGATTTTTTTTTTCCACCTACTTAAACACTTACCTGATTATACTGACAAGGTTATTCTCTGCAACAGCTTATGATTGTTCAATTAACTGTCAGTAAATACAATGAAAAACACAGACTGACTTAACAGATAGATGAAGACTTCTTTTTTCCTTCCTTTGAGATGGAGTTATTTGGAAGACACTAATGGAAATGCAAGCAAACAGAATTACCCCTAATTTTCAGGTAAGCTTTTGAGTGTTACCAGTAGCAGAACACACAGAAATATATTTGGACAACATCTTTGGATGCCATGAGGTCAAATCTGTCTTTTTCTTACCTCTTAATTTAGAGCACATTTAGCTACTATTTGCACGTTTGTACATCATTATATAGCAAAAACTGGACTTGCACAGATCGGAAGATACGTAGGGGAATTTTTCAATAACCCATTTGTTAGTCACTACAAATCTTTTCTCCAAGCCCTTCACTCTTCAGGCAGCAGAGCAGTAGAAGTAAACTTGTTATGGCATAACCTCTGCTTTGTCGAGGTTGTAAATACGACTGCAAAGCTCCCAGTGCCTTCCATCTAGAAAGAACTCAAGGAGTTTTGCAGACCGAGTGCAAGGAGAGCACTTTCTTGCCACTCGGCTCCTCGCCCCAGGCTCTCCTGCAGAAGGCAGAACTGCACCAGCAGAACAGTTCCTCATTCCCACTCCTGTGCACCCATGAACTCCCATCCCTCCCTCCCCTCCCCTCCCCTCCCATCCCATCCCTCATTCCCTAAAAGTAGTTTCTCTAATGAAACACATTTCAGAGAGGTTTAAATGACCAGCCTGAAGTAGCCTTATCTGACTGTTGTTCTGAAGAATGCTATAAGATAGTTCATCACTCAGATCTTAATGAGATTTGGACATTCCTTCACTTCTACCAACAAAATAGAATCCCAGTTCTAGGGGTTCTGATCCCAAAAAGAGTCTTACCAATCAATCACTTGTACCACTCACTGAAATATGCTTTTCCCAGGTACATTTCTCTCCTGAGCAGACATCTCTAGTGGGCAGAACATCACGAAGTGCTAAATATGCACAGCATTACCCCTCCCGGAGTTAAGAAGCTGCTTAAGCTACTCAGCACCCGGCGAGACAGTGCTTTAATTAGCATCCATCCTATAATAAACAGAACTAAGAAAGTTTCTTCCTGACAGTCATTAGCCTGATGTAGAAAGCACTTGTAGGAGTCCAGAAGATCTCTAAATTCCCCCTCTGATAGCTGGCCAAGAGTACGTATTAAATGAAAATAAAATAAAATCCCCAAACCAGAACCTATTCTTCCACTATTCACAACCTGAGGGGCTAACAGAGACTCCCTTGGTTGCCAAAGTGCTGACTGACAAAAGCAGCTGGGATAGGGAGGGTCAGGAGAGTGACTGTAACAGACGATTAAGTAAGCAATCAAGGAATCACAGTTTGATCAATTTGCAAAGTTCTCAAACTGCAGTTCACTTAGCGAATTTGCTGTCATCATCATTACAGGACACTTCATCTTGTCTCATTAGGGAATATGCCAATTGCTTCCCCTGAATTGTTTGCTGAGTATTTTTGAAGACAAAGGATGGTGTAAGGTTTAGAGACATAAAACTAGTATGTTGTCAGTGAACTGGCACAGCTAGAAACTAATTCTTCATCAGAAACTTTTTCTTCCTAAACGTTTTGCTTCTTCTTGACTGTCATTTTGGCTGAAGGCCAGATACACTTTTTTCAAAATAATACGGAAAGATGTAGAGATTCAGCCATTAATAATGTGGGCAGATGCAGAGATGATCTACTCATGTTTAGATGGCCCCTTTGTCACTGCAACTTTGGGAAAAAAATAGCCTGTATAGGGCTAGAAATCAGGCTAGGGGTCCTCAACTGGTATAAATCTGAAAGGATGCACAAGCTTCAGTGAAACTACAGTTATGTCTGCCAGAAGAAAATCCATCCTGGTATGTTTTCTTTTTGCTTCTGTGAGAATTCTAGCAGTAAATAGTAAGGAGTAGCACGAGAAGTGAGAAAAGGCAATAAACCTTTAGCTCTAGCACATAAAACATATTCTAACTATCATGACTTACAGAAAAGCTGTTTTGGTGGACACTTTCACATGCCTCTATCTTAAGCATTTGGTACTGCATACTTCTAGACTGGATGGGCCATTGCTTTTAGTTCTCTTTTTTGCTATTTTATGCTGTATAATGCATCAAGGAGAAAATGACATTTTTTTTCCAGTCACTGACAGATGCCCCCACAGACATTTCAAGTGCACCATCCATTCCCAGCTCTGCTCAACGTCTTTGAAGGCTGAGCCGATTGCTTGTTTCAGAACAAAGTTATGCAATTCCATTTGCTGAAAAAGGCCCTACTACTCCAGTGACAACAACTTGAAGCTGTCTTCATGGTTCAATGAAAGACAAGATCTCTTTGCAGTCATTCTTCTCTTTATGCAATCAGAAATATCATACAAAAGTAAAAACGAGATGAACAGTCAGCTGGGACTGTTAAGACTCCAGAGCCTTAACTTTGAAAACTGCCTCAGATTTATGTTTCATTTTTGTGCCAGGCTTCTGATGCAGAAGAAGATGTGGTCGTTTTGGGAACACTAGGAAACCATTATTGTAGTTGTCATTAAAGAGTCACCAACCGTTTATCCATGTAATAGGGCCTCACTTTCAAAAAACAAGCACCAAGTGTTGTAATTACAGAACTGTTGACAAATGTGTACATTTTAATGGCAAACAACATCTGCAGTAATTACATATTTTTAACAAAGGACAGTTATTCATCAGTTCATTAAGAGTAGAACCTATCAAAAATTTTAAAGCATTATTTTTAAATATCAAAAAATACAAAACAAAAAAATAGTAATTTTATTCTATTCTGTGAAGCTTTTTAATAGCATTTATACTTTCACTCTTTCAAGTTTGCTTTCAGATTGTAAAATGTTCACCAAAATGGGACCAAAATAATAAAATTAATGTTCTCTATCACAGAACCACAGAATCGCAGAATCACAGAATCACAGAATGGTAGGGGTTGGAAGGGACCTCTGTGGGTCATCTAGTCCAACCCCCCTGCCGAAGCAGGGTCACCTACAGCAGGCTGCACAGGACCTTATCCAGGTGGGAGAAGGAGACTCCACAACCTCCCTGGGCAGCCTGTTCCAGGGCTCTGTCATCCTCAGAGTCAAGAAGTTCTTCCTCATGTTCAGACGGAACTTCCTATGCTTCAGTTTGTGCCCGTTGTCCCTTCTCCTATCACTGGGCACCACTGAAAAGAGTCTGGCCCCGTCCTCCTGACACCCACCCTTCAGATATTTATAAACATTTATTAGGTCCCCTCGCAGCCTTCTCTTCTTCAGGCTGAACAAGCCCAGCTCCCTCAACCTCTCCTCGTAGGAGAGATGCTCCAGCCTCCTCAGCATACTCGTAGCCCTCCTCTGGACTCTCTCCAGTAACCCCTCATCTTTCTTGAAGTGGGGAGCCCAGAACTGGACACAGTACTCTAGATGGGGCCTCACTAGGGCAGTGTAGAGGGGACGGAGAACCTCCCTCATCCTGCTGGCCACACTCCTCGTAATGCACCCCAGGATCCCATTAGCTTTCTTGGCAGCCAGGGCACACTGCTGGCTCATGGTCAACCTGTTGTCCACCAGGACACCCAGGTCCCTCTCCGCAGAGCTGCTCTCCAGCAGGTCCGCACAAAGCCTGTGCTGATGCATGGGGTTGTTCCTCCCCAGGTGCAGGACCCTGCACTTGCCTTTGTTGAACCTCATCAGGTTTCTCTCTGCCCAACTTCCCAGCCTGTCCATGTCTCACCGAATGGCAGCACAGCCTTCTGACGTATCTACCACTCCTCCCAGTTTGGTGTCATCAGCAAACCTGCTGAGGGTACATTCTAAATCTTCATCCAGGTCGTTGATGAAGAAGTTAAACAAGACTGGGCCCAGTACTGACACCTGGGGGATACCATTTGTTACCGGCCTCCAACTAGACTCAGTGCTGCTGATGACAACCCTCTGAGTTCTGCCATTCAGCCAGTTCTCAATCCACCTCACTGTCCACTCATCCAGCCCACACTTCCTCAGCTTCCCTAGGAGGATATCATGGGAGACTGTGTCGAAAGCTTTGCTGAAGTCAAGGTAGACAACATCCACGGATCTCCCCTCATCTACCCAGCCAGTCAGGCCATCGTAGAAAGCTACCAGATTGGTCAGGCATGATTTCCCCTTGGTGAATCCATGCTGACTACTCCTGATAACCTTCTTTTCTTCCACTTGCTTCATGATGGCCTCCAGGATAAGCTGCTCCATCACCTTTCCCGGGATGGAGGTGAGGCTGACCGGTCTGTAGTTCCCTGGGTCCTCCTTCTTGCCCTTTTTGAAGATTGGAGTGACACTGGCCTTTCTCCAGTCCTTGGGCACCTCTCCTGTCCTCCAGGACCTCTCAAAGATGATGGAGAGTGGCTCAGCAATGACATCCGCCAGCTCCCTCAGCACTCGTGGGTGCATTCCATCGGGGCCCATGGTTTTGTGGGTGTCCAGATCGCTTAAGCAATCCCTCACGCAGTCCTCCTTGACCAAGGGAATGTCATCCTCTCTGTGGGCTTCTTGTCTTACGTCCGGGGCCTGGGATTCCTGAGGGCCTGCCTTGGCACTGAAGACTGAAGCAAAGAAGGCATTCAGTAGCTCTGCCTTCTCTGCATCCTCCATCACCAGGACACCCGCCTCATTCAGCAGCGGCCCCACGTTGTCCCTAGCCTTCCTTTTGCTACTGATGTAGTTGAAGAAGCCCTTCTTGTTGTTTTTGACATCCCTTGCCAGCTTCAATTCCAGGTGAGCCTTGGCCTTCCTCGTTGCATCCCTGCATGCTCTGACCACATTCCTCCATTCTTCCCACATTCCTGTATGCTTTATGGGCTACTCAGGCAAAGCTTGTTTTCTCATTAACACTTTTTGAAAACATAATTTCAAAAATTAAAACTCTAAGTTGTTGTTTGTCTCAAAGCAGCAAGATCAATTTTCCTTCTCTAACTGTCCCACACTTTTTTTTTGACTAATTTTTTGTTATATCATCCATTGAAGATAAAATTATAATTTTCTGCAACATCTGTTTCACTGAGCCAGAACCACTGAAAATCACAGCTGATGACTTTCAGCCCCTGCCACATTTCCTCAGGCACTTTTGGGAACGAGCTGCACTGCCGCACAGCATCAGCACTGCAGTCCCTGCCACCAAGTTCCCACAGGCAGGCAGGATGAATCTATTTGCTTCACAGAGTTGCATCACGCCAGTGCTCAATGGAAAGAGATGTCAGCAGTGCCCATGAACCTAGGCTACCTCCTGCAAGCACGGCTCGGACCTCACAGTCAGGTATGGTTTGTAAAAGCATTAGGGTAAGCTACAGCACAAGGCAAAAACCAAAGAGTAAATGGTGTCACAGGGGCAGAGTTTGGCTGTTGCTGCCAACAGTGTCTATTCCAGGAAGACAAAACAAGAAACAGCTTGACTTCAAGGTCCCAGATTTAGTCAGGGAAAGTGGACATCAGAAATATGTTTTACTTGGTCACAAAGAGACTTTTATTGCCTTTTTTTCTTTCTTTCTTTCTTTCTTTTTTTCTTTTCGTAGAATCATTTATAAGCTGTAACACTGGACCCTGTGCTGACATTTTTGCAGTACTCTTCAAGGAATTTTTTTAAAGGCTACTGCTGTGTTTCACAAAGGAATTTAAAATCCTCCCAGAGCTAGCTACTGAAACTGATGCAGACTGAAAGCCCCATTCTTCATACCAACAGCTGCTTCCCTAAGTAGTATATCTGCTCTTGCCTAACTGCTAAGATGAGCTGTCCTGATGGTGTTCAGGCACGTACAATACCAACAGAGTTCAACATATCTATCTCCCAGCCCTTTACAATCCTCTGTGAAACACATATACCCCAGGTTCTCCCTCAGGTATCTCTTTCAGCCTTAAGGATCTCAAATTCAACCAGCTTTTCAGATCAACAACTCCTCCCATCAGAGCATTCATTTTGAACACTGCTTTACTCACTGATCATAATGGCCATCTTTTCCTTTAGTTCTCACTTCTCATCTTCCCAGGTGCTGAAGAAACGGGTTGTCAAAATTCAATCAGCATTTACAAAATAAACACTTTATCCCCAGACAGACCCACATCACCCAATTCTACAGGCTGTCTTGTATCTCCTGGGATATAAAGACTCATAAGCTCAAAAATCAAAATTATGGATCTGAGATACACACCTCCCATATTTTTCCAAGACACACTCACTACATCCCTACAGAAGTATTCTAGCAAAACTATAAATATGCACTTTGATTGATCAAGATTCAGGCTATAGATCCATGATTCAGACTTCAATGCCAGAAAGGCATTAAGAGATTTTCATGTCATTATAATAACCTTTTGCGACCTTTAGTGTAAAATCAACTACAGAATTTCATTTTCTAAATCCTGCATCAAGCCCCTCACAGCTGGTCAGCCAGAGCACACGCAGCGGCTCTCTGCAGCCTGCAGTCAGCTGTGACAGGGCTGGGGTCCCTCTTAGCTCGGGTCTGCAATTGAAACTTCAGACTTGATTCAATGCGCTGCGAGAGCCTGGCACGTTTTAAATATTTCATTACTGTTCAGCTCTCTGAAGTATCTTGAACCTGTTAATCCAACTGTTTTAATTACAGTCCTTAAACCAGAAGAGGTTGTATCCCTGCTGTAGCTGAAATCTTTTAACATCACATGGCTGAGCACAAACATTTGCAAGGTCAAACCCAGCTTTTTATTCAGTTTTTCACTGACCACCTGTGACTGCATTGACATTTGGCTTCCAATTTGACTTTTGCCCTAACCAGTTCACCTGCAATCTCCATGACAGTCTTTCCTCAGCACACTCTTACTGTTTCATTGTGGAGCTCCCTGGCAGATCAGCCTTTAGCTGGCCTCAGTCTTCCTGAGTACTTAACAGCTGTTTTCTCTTCCCCTGTGTTCCTAACTTACAAAATCTCTCCTTTCTCTCAGAACACTTTTATTTCCTTTTTCACCTTTGTTTCTATCTTGGCTAAAAACAGAGGATTGTTCTTTGTGCAAAGACTTGGAACTTCTGCAAATAACCCCCAGGAAGCAATATATTTAAAGCTTCCTCTCTTCAACAGCTGAACGAACTTGTGATTCATCCAGTAAGATGCACCCCTTACCCTTACCGAAGGCAGTGCAGGCTGTTGGACTCAAGGCAAAGGTTGCAGTGATACTCAAGACTTCGATTTCACTACTGAGAGACCAGGCAAGGATAACCACTCTCCTGTCCACCTAGAAGTATGTTACTGGTACAGATACAACCAAGAGCACAAAGTCCAAATCACAAGTAGTTAGTTTGTAATTTTTTTTTAGTCAGAGGACTCTGTGCTTTTCATATTTAATGGACATCTACCTAATTTTTCTCCAAAAAATAAAATTACTTATGAGTAAACCTCAAAATTCCCAATATTTCTTTCCTACTGTATTCCCAATTACTTTGGAAATTGATCACACACATTTCATTGCAAATACTCTGAGCTGGAGATTCAGAATGTGAGCTGTACTAGTTACAATTACCAAAATGAATCCTGTAGTTTTGCTGTTTGTAGATTGGATTCTCATAATCTAATAGAAGTAGTTGACAATTTTCAATTTCTCAGATGGAGGTAACATTTTACAGTGATATAATGAAGAAAATACATTAAAGAGACTTAAAGACCTTTAATTAATGGTTTCATTGGGATGTACTGACATTGTCCACTCCCCAGGTAAAATGCAGCAGAGATGCCTGTTGCTTTCACCACACCTAACAATCGCAAAGTCATGAAAAATTGTTGGCAGAATACACACAGATCACTTGAAACTCATTTCATTGCTTCGTAATTCTTTGCATCTTAGATGCAGTAAGTAATAATAATCCCTATAATAAAAATTAATATTGTTTTCTGAGGTGAAAACTTATGTACTGGTTAGAATGGAAAGGCCAATAAGCGCAGGCGATTCAGCTGGGATCTGCAACCAGCCCTGCACTGACCTTGGACTAACTGATAAGCACAAATGCTGATACGGGCTGAATTAAGCATTCTCACCAAAACTCTCAGAGCTCCTGGGAGGCAGATTGGAGATGATTGTTTCACCCTCTGCTCGTATACCTCAGGCCTGACAGATTTGTTCTAACAGACTTAAGAGTAATGAGTGCTCAGTCAAGGATTTTTCTAAATAACAAATAAAGCAACATGCAATGGGAGGTTTCTTCCCCTCTCATTCCAACAGAAGAGGCATTAGTACAGGCAATGAACGCTGGGAATGATCGTCATTCTTACCCTTAGAATAGAATTGTCTTGTTAAATGCCAGGAAATGAAATCTGTACCTCGAAAACTGGATTTTGACAGCTCTGCTGTTGACAGACTAATGCAGTCTCCAGTGTGATGTGCCTGGATGACAGATGGCTTATTTTTCCTTTTTAAAATATGTATTTTTACTCATCTGGTGAAGAATGTGTTATTTCCACAGATAGCTTTAAGATGACTTTTACCACAATGTCGCCCAAATGAGTGTTCGGGAGGGATCCTTTCATTACACCTGGGGACTAGCGAATTTCCTACCATTCAGGCTAAGGCTCCCCCTGGTCAAGGTATGAAAGGTCCTGTCAGCCCGTCCTCCCCTGTCGCTTCCCCGCTGAGGTTCGAAGGCGGCTGTGTCAGTCACGAACCCCAGCGGGCCCTGCCCTGTGCTGGTGCAGGGTGACCTGCAAGTCCTGCTGCTGCAGGAAAGCAGTCAGGGAGACCTACACCATGGGGAAAGGAGAAGTCAAAGACTTGAACAACACTGTGCAAAGCACGGTATTTCAGCCTTGCTCTTGAAAGCACTGGCGTCCCTGTGGTGATGGCCACACCTGACACAGGCAGGCTTCAAAAGGGATTGAGTTAGTTCCCCACATACCCTGTTCTGCAGAAAGCCTTAATAAGACAGTAACTTATTACAAAATAAACAATGAAAATTCATATGCCAGAAGCATGGTGTGAACAAAAATATGCAGGAACATCAAGTACAGCACTGAAGGCTTGACATGAATATTAAATGTGTTTTGTTTAGTCAAAGAACGCCAATGTGTTTAAATACACATGGAAAAAAAACTATTCCAAGAATCTCAGACAGGAAAAGTGGCTACTTAGGACATGTAAATTACATGACCAGACTCACTGTTAGACATCTGGCAGACTGCAACTCTCTGAACCTCAGTTGCCCAGCCAGTAAACTGTGTACACAACTTCCTATCATGGAACACGGTAAAATTACCAAATCCATGGTTGGCACTTTAAGATGTAGCTCCAATACTGCTAATGATCTGGGTGAAGTTATATTAAGCTTTTCAGATCAAAAATGATACATGGCCATACGCATATTAATATTAAAAAATATATTTTCAAAGCCTGAAGTTATGTTAAGTTTACGTCTTATCAACGACTATATGACATTTCCATTATTGGATGGATCTTTCCTCCAGCAATTACCTAGGCCAATAAGACACATGCCCGTATGTGCAAGATAGATCACACACAAAAGCAAATACCCAAGAATTAAATTACCTTCTGCTAATTATCACCTTGCAAAGCTTTGGGACATGTTGACATCCCCAGAACATGAAGAATAAAACAATTATTTTATATTTCTAATCATCCTTTATATCAATGTTCAGCACTCTTCAGAATAAAAAAATACACCCAAGACTAAAGGCCATCTGAAAACTATCACATATAAAAATAACAGAAATACAGAAGCGGAAGATGAGGCTTTCTAAGGGACCAATATAACTCATAGAAAGAGGAGATTACTAATCATTACCTTGCAATAAAGTTCTAACATTCTGTATCTCAGGGCCATTTTACACTGCTCTACTGCCTTCACTGTCACATGATAATTACAAGGAGAACTAATAGTATGAGAGAGATGACTATGCAGGTTTTAAACTATGACCTTTCAATTAAAAATATGATGTATATATATATACACACACCCGTAATTCCTCTCCCTCTGTTTCTCTCTCTCTATATATACACCTATAATTCTGATCTAGCTTCAGTTGCCTACTGTATGTCTAAGCTAAGCCAGCGTCCTTCTATAGATGACAGACACTGGCATGTTTCAGAGGTGGTCCATGAACAAAAATTTCAAACATGGTAGGGTACTTTGGCACCTTATCTCACCGTGAGATTAGTCAAATTTTGAAAATAGCTCACTCTCTGTTATATATGGAGAGAGAGCAGACCACTATCTTAGATTACGTATTGCAGTATCAGACAACAAAAAATAGATGAGCTGAATCCCACCCAACCCTTTTTCACAAACTGTGTACTAACACCAGTGTTTCTATCTAAAAGGAAAAGAGAAAACAAACATTACATTATTATCTATTTTGCTATGGTCCACACGTGATTACGTAAAGGATCCTCTCCTGTCTCTCTGGATGATATCAGATTACTCCAACACCTGATGAATCAGCAGTCTACCCACCACACTGTAGAACCTGGGAAAGTATCTATCCTTAAAAAGGTTTCAACTGAGCCAATCTTCCAACCTATTTAAATGCAAGCTGCGTGAAGCACATTTAAAAGATAAACCAAAAAGCAAACCTGTGCATATTACAGACGCGAAATAAGATTGTATCCTCAAAGCACTGTCTTAGCTACAGATCAGCTCAAGTAGCAGTAAGCAAACACTAGTTTCAAAGTAAAGAATCTTACCATTTCAGTAGACGATATAGATCACACACCTTCTAATATATCTGAAAAATGGATCTTATTCCCAACAGAGGTAGAGAACTAAGGTGCAACAAAACTCATACACAAGCAAATGTAGCTCACCTACCGTTGGCTTAATATGCTATCGGGTTATTCCATGACTCCTAGTTTCCCCAGACTGCAGGCAGCGAAATGGGTACCCGGGGACAGTCAGAACAAGTTCTACATTTCTCTTCAAATTGCATCTCCACATGCTTCATGACAGCATAGCATTAGCGCATGCTTTGGAGTTTCACAGCTACAGAGAATACTGAGATGAAGACACAATTGCTAGTCAGTGCTGTGACTAGCTAGCAAGATGATGTGAATTGCACTGGAAGCTGGAATGATGAGAGGTAAATTAAAAAAAAACTCAACAAAAAAATGGAAACAAAAAAGACTTGGAAGGTATTGATAATATTCCACGTGGCAGCTTGTGAAGGAGGATTAGCATTTACTAAACAGAGAAATGGACTTATGCATCAGGCAAAGAGCAATGCAAGGAAGAAAAAACTTATTTAGAAAACACTCAGAATTTTCCCATGTGTTACTGAAACCCAGAAAACACCAATGGCTTTTAGCACTATTTTACTTATATTTACAGCTAAGTTCAGAGAAAAGGAGAACAGAAGCAGGACAAGAGGAGACTTCAGGGTGAAACTTGTCTGCCACAGGACAGATACTGAACAGGACATGACCCTACACCCTTTCAGTGGTGGACCCTCATGTGGATCTGGTAGATTGCCACACCTACTGGGACAGTTCAGGAGCTTTCAGGATCAGAAGGGATTCTGAGTGAGCAGAAGGATACCTGAGGTTTGCAGAAAGTTGATTACCCCTGGGGAGATTATAGTGTGGCCATGTATAGACCCAGCTAGTTCTTTATATGTATCTCGAGACGTGCACTTTGCTTCATCTACACATCTTGAATTTCAACTACACCTGTTTTCAATCATGACAGACACAATCTTGTCCAGCTTATCTGACATGGTCAGGCAAACATTGTCCCGGCTGTGTCTTCTATCAACTTACTGTTCTGCCCTGCCACCGTCTACTTCCCCTCTGCTGCATCAAATGCAAACTATTTATCTTTGCTTTTCATGGCATGTTTCCAGCCTATCTACCTGTTGTGACTCTGGCATTTACCCTGTCAAAAGTGTCAAACTCCTCTGGTCATAGCCTTATATTTTTCAAACAAGCACATTATTGCTTTCTTCCATGTCACTCCTTCACGCCTGCAAGCATTCAATTTCTTCCTCTTTTTAATTTCTGCCTTTTGACTTCTTGTCTACAAGAAAGCCTAGCAATAATTATGTACCTGGTAGACTGAAACTACCACCTACAATGCTGATGAAGACTTTCTGGCACTCCATCACCTGCGCCAGCATGTTTTTTTCCCTCAGAAACTTAACTGCAAACTCTTTGGAGCAGGGATAGTCTGTATTGTTAGCTGTTCCTCAGAGAGGGATCCGGTGTGGTCCGTGCTTATGTGGAAGAAACTAATTGCTTCTGTATCAACCACAGAATGTATTTCAACACTTTACAGATGATGAAAGTAAGTTAAGGACAATGTATCTTCAGATCTCAGTTCTTAAAATGGTAAGGTCTCCCAGTCTGAGCTGATAAAACATAAATCAATTACTTCTAGTTTGCAAATGCATGTGATGCAGTTCTTCCTGAAAACACGTCAAGGAATAGGCCTTTTTACATTGCTCAACCGGTGGTACCCACCTCTTACAAACACCACATCAAAAAGAGGCAAAAACCACACTGACGCAACTCAGACAGAAAAGAAATCCAGCTGATAATGAAACTATTCACACTATGTTTGACTTCAAGCAGATTGCCAGCTAACTTTTTCCACTGTTGCTGCATGGACTTGGGTCTGAAGGGTAGTTTAATAAAAGAAATAGCCTCTCCAAAGTGGTACAAGTTCAATTTCAGGCCTGTCAGCCTCAGTGTTTTAGTAAAAATCAAAATCTGTTGAGATAATGTTTCAAACCTTAAGAAATGAGATGCTTTTCTTTGATAGAACTACACTGAATTACACGATTGGAAGAGTTGCCTGTACACTGAGGGTATTGTGGAGTTATACTGTGATCAGATCTGCAGCTTTCATTCACCTGCTACAAGGTACTCCTCTACATCAAACACTATCAGCTGAAAGCGATTATGTTTCTTGTTCTGCAGGTTTCTTATCAGCAGTTTGCATTTGCCCACCAGCTTTGAAATTGTTTCCTCACACATTTCAAGCATATGAATGCATTTCTCCAGACTAATGTTGCTGTTTATCAGCGTTGCTTGGCTTACAGGGCAGCTAGCTCTACAATCTAGCTGCAATCAAATTAGCTGCTGATAATACGGTTGTAAATAAGCTGAGCAGCTGAATTGCTGTATATCACATGTCTGCGCAGCTTGATCTGCTGCAAAGTCTTAACACAAGATCTTCCTGAGAAGATTTTTGGAGCAGTTTTTACATCAGTGAATCTTCAATAACTGCAGCTGTGTATGTGCCTTTGAGAGTGCAAACACGAGTCCACAGAAGTGGGAGGCTTCAATAGCTCCATGCAAATGTCTATGGGGAAAACTGGTCATGAACCAGTCCTCTGCAGTAATAAGATGGTCTCCTTTGGACACAAGCCACACTCAGCTGTCACAGACACAGTAAGCCTCAGGCCCCGAGCTAATATGACAGCACAGATGTAGCCCAGAGGTTAGCATCCCTAATCGCCTTTGACGGTCAATAGCTACAGGCCTCTTCCCCCCCCAGGGAGCCTCTCCCTTCTCACCAATCAATTTGGCCTTCTGATTTTGTACCAACCATCAGCTGGTATAAATACTCTGCTATGGCCTCAATCACTTCATGTACACCGGATCGGGTTTCTGGAGCTTTTGAAGAGCGATGATGCCTTTTGGGACAACAAAAAATTAGGCAAAAAAGTAAACCCTTTTTTCAAAACTATAAACTCAGCATTTTTCTTCCCATCCTTCATCTAGCTTGGCACGATTTCTGTATCAAACCCTTAGCTTCCTTTGTGCTTACAAGGCAGTCTTGGGGTGATGAATCTATGAATAGACCTCTCAACAGCCTCTCCCATCAGCTGCAGACCCCACACCACAAGTGATTTCACCATTAATTAGCAAACCATTAAAGTCTCCAGAATTACAGTACAGTTGCCAATATTCTCAGCTTCAAACCACTAAGTACCTTTTCTTCTCTTCTGCTTTTTGGTTTAACAGGGAAAAAATGCATCTCTTACCAGTCTCATCCTATCTGCGGTTTGAGTGCTCATCAAACACCTGGAGTGATTATAGTTGTATTCCTGGAATTGTTATTCTTATTCACTCTTTTTTTCTCTTTATTTCCAGTGGCCACGAGCTGGCGGGGCTCATTGAGAGGGCTTTAAACTAGGTTCGAAGGGGGAAGGGGATATTGCCCAGCTCACTAGGGATGAGCCTAGGCTTGGAGTGCCAAGGCCAGGGGTGAGATTGACAGCCCAGCTCAAGTGTGTTTACACCAATGCACGTAGCATGAGCAATAAACAGGAGGAGCTGGAAGCCATTATACAGCAGGACGGCTACGACTTGGTCGCCATCACAGAAACGTGGTGGGGCAACTCGCATGACTGGCATGCTGTCATAGATGGCTACAGACTCTTTAGGAAAGACAGACCAACAAGGAGAGGTGGGGGAGTTGCTCTATATGTGAGGGAGCAACTGGAATGCATTGAGCTTGGCCTGGGGGCAAATGAGGAACAAGTTGAAAGCTTGTGGGTTAGAATTAAGTGACAGGCTCATAAGGGTGACATTACGGTGGGTGTGTACTACAGGCCACCTGACCAGGAGGAGGAGGTTGATGAGGCCTTCTACAGGCAGCTGCAAGCAGCCTCACAGTCACAGGCCCTGGTTCTCATGGGGGACTTCAACCACCCTGACATCAGCTGGGAAGACCATACAGCTAGGCAGGCGCAATCCAGGAGGTTCCTACAGAGCATCGATGATAACTTTCTGATGCAACTGGTGGAGGAACCAACAAGGAAAGGCGCTCTGCTGGACCTCGTGTTAACAAACAAGGAGGGACTGGTGGAGGATGTGAAGGTTGGAGGTAGACTCGGCTGCAGTGACCATGAAATGGTTGAGTTCAGGATCCTGCGTGGAGGAAGCAGGGCGATAAGCAGGATCAAAACCCTGGACCTCAGGAGGGCTGACTTTGCCCGCTTCAAGGAGCTACTGGGAGGAATCCCGTGGGCCAGGGCTCTCAAAAGCAGGGGGGTCCATGAATGCTGGTCGCTCTTTAAACAACACTTCTTCCATGCACAGGAGCAATGCATCCCCCTGAGAAAGAAATCGAGCAAAGGAGGCAGGAGACCTGCATGGTTAAACAAGGAGCTTCTAGCAGAGATCAGGCAGAAGAGAAAGGTCCATGGAATGTGGAAAGAGGAGCAGGCCACTTGGGAAGAGTACAGAAACGCGGTGAGAGCATGCAGGGATGCAACGAGGAAGGCCAAGGCTCACCTGGAATTGAAGCTGGCAAGGGATGTCAAAAACAACAAGAAGGGCTTCTTCAACTACATCAGTAGCAAAAGGAAGGCTAGGGACAACGTGGGGCCGCTGCTGAATGAGGCAGGTGTCCTGATGACGGAGGATGCGGAGAAGGCAGAGCTACTGAATGCCTTCTTTGCTTCAGTCTTCAGTGCTAAGACTGGCCCTCAGGAATCCCAGGCCCTGGAGGTAGGAGAAGAAGCCTACAAAGAGGACGACTTGCTTGGTCGAGGAGGACTGTGTGAGGCATCGCTTAAGCGATCTGGATGTCCACAAATCCATGGGCCCCGATGGAATGCACCCACGAGTGCTGAGGGAGCTGGCGGATGTCATTGCTGAGCCACTCTCCATCATCTTTGAGAGGTCCTGGAGGACAGGAGAGGTGCCCGAGGACTGGAGAGATAGGCCAATGTCACTCCAATCTTCAAAAAGGGCAAGAAGGAGGACCCAGGGAACTACAGGCCGGTCAGCCTCACCTGCATTCTGGGAAAGGTGATGGAGCAGCTTATCCTGGTGGTCATCATGAAGCAAGTGGAAGAAAAGAAGGTTATCAGGAGTAGTCAGCATGGATTCACCAAGGGGAAATCATGCCTGACCAATCTGATAGCTTTCTACAATGACATGACTGGCTGGGTAGACGAAGGGAGAGCCTTGGATGTTGTCTACCTTGACTTCAGCAAGGCTTTCAACACAGTCTCCCATGATATCCTCCTAGGGAAGCTGAGGAAGTGTGGGCTGGATGAGTGGTCGGTGAAGTGGATAGAGAACTGGCTGAATGGCAGAACTCAGAGGGTTGTCATCAGCGGCGCTGAGTCTAGTTGGAGGCGGTAACAAGTGGTGTCCCCCAGGGGTCAGTACTGGGCCCAGTCTTGTTTAACTTCTTCATCAACGACCTGGATGAAGAGTTAGAATGTACCCTCAGCAAGTTTGCTGACGACACCAAACTGGGAGGTGTGGTAGATACACCAGAAGGCTGTGCTGCCATTCAGCGTCACCTGGATAGGCTGGAAAGCTGGGCAGAGAGGATTCTGATGAGGTTCAACAAAGCCAAATGCAGGGTCCTGCACCTGGGGAGGAACAACCCCATGCATCAGTACAGGCTTGGGGTGGACCTGCTGGAGAGCAGCTCTGCGGAGAGGGACCTGGGTGTCCTGGTGGACGACAGGTTAACCATGAGCCAGAAGTGTGCCCTGGCTGCCAAGAAAGCTAATGGGATCCTGGGGTGCATCAAGAGTGTGGCCAGCAGGACGAGGGAGGTTCTCCTTCCCCTCTACACTGCCCTGGTGAGGCCTCATCTAGAGTACTGTGTCCAGTTCTGGGCTCCCCACTTCAAGAAAGATGAAGAGCTACTGGAGAGAGTCCAGCGGAGGGCTACGAGGATGATAATGGGACTGGAACATCTCCCCTACGAGGAGAGGCTGAGGGAGCTGGGCTTGTTCAGCCTGAAGAAGAGAAGGCTGCGAGGGGACCTTATAAATGCTTATAAATATCTGAAGGGTGGGTGTCAGGAGGATGGGGCCAAGCTCTTTTCAGTGGTGCCCAGTGACAGGACAAGGGGCAATGGGCACAAACTGAGGCACAGGAAGTTCCCTCTGAACATGAGGAAGAACTTCTTCCCTCTTAGGGTGACGGAGCACTGGAAGAGGCTGCCCAGGGAGGTTGTGGAGTCTCCTTCTCTGGGGATATTCAAGACCCGCCTGGACAAGGTCCTGTGCAGCTTGCTGTAGGTGACCCTGCTTTGGCAGGAGGGTTGGACTAGATGACCCACAGAGGTCCCTTCCAACCCCTACTATTCTGTCATTCTGTGATTCTGTGATATAATAGGAAATCTACCTTCATTTTCTAACTGTTTTCCCTTTTAGTCAATTGTATGAACTGGCTTTATTTTGACTTCCCTTTTCTGACTTTATTTTTTTATTAGAATTCCCAGCATGCTGTGCCTCTACTGTTTGATACTTTTTTTAAACCTTTTAAACCCCCTAATATTCTTTTTGCTGTGGATTTCAGTAGCTGTATGCTATGTGTACTGCCACTGTTTCAGACACTGTATCCTTGCTAATAGTGGCAGCCCCAGTAATAGTTCAGCAAAATTCCAAAATTATAAACTGTTGAAAACTGGGTTCTTGCAACATGAACTTCTGGATAATCTAAAAACAAAGTCCATGGTGCCAAAATTTACACACAGCCCCAAACACAGATTAAAATCACTCAGCTCAGCCCAGCTAAATTCAACTAAGCGTCTAATGACCAATGTGTCTACGATGTGCATGTAACATAAATGACTTTAACGTTTTCAAAATCATTGTATAATGTGAGGAAAACTGTGGAAAATTAGTTAAAATAATCTGGTTTTGTTTTCTCCAAAACATTTGTCAGGTAACATGCACATTTGCAAATGGATTCCTGTGGTTTCCCAGCCCAGTTCTTGACCTGTTCAAACCATGTCAGGACATGTTACATCCTACAATATATGACATGACCTGTCACAAAGCTCATCTCTAGTTTATGTGCACCCTGACATACAAGGTGTAGTAGAAAACACTGTACGGGTGGGTTTACTTACAGTTATGGCAGGTAGCTCCCATGTAGCCTGTATCATTACAATCACAGTAAAACATGGTCCAGGACTGAGAGCATTTTCCTCCATGTTCACAGTAGTTGGGTAAACATCTAATTGAAGACATTTTAAAAAATGCAACCAATTAGAAACATTTCTGTAAAAATAATCTGCTTGAAAAAATAATTATAAAGCTGTCTTAATTCCTCATGCAGGCAAGAGTTTCCTAGGGCTGAATCACTGTATAATATCTGAAATAATTACTCACTCCTCTGATCTGTGATTCACTTCAAATACAAGCACTGAAGACAACAACATTTAATGTATCCAGCAAGTAGGTAAAGATCACTCTCAATAAAAATATTCCACTTGTCCTCCTCTTGTTAGCAATTACAGTGTCACAAAGTTTCCAAGCACAGAGAAGGACGAGTAACTGGTGAAAATGCTACTGTTTCAGAGGAGAATACCCTGTTCTCTGATTAAACAGGCACCATTATTATCAAAATTGGGCTGAGTTACATTCGTGGTAACACAAACAGCATGAAAATCTCAGAAATGAGGGAAAAATATGCTTCAATTATGAGTTCTGTAGTCTCTCTTCTTTCCCTCATTTTAGTGGGTATGCCTCTGAAGTATTATTGTGAAGCAAATTAATAAAAGAAGCAAGAGGCACAACAGCATGCAGCTTGGGAAGTGAACAGAAACAAAAGCTGTGGGAGATAAATTCAATCTCCAGGACAAGAAGTGAATGCTGATCTGAACTACACTGGTGTAAATGCAGGCAGTACAATGGAGTTACACCAGCCTAAATGGAAACAAAGATTGTTCTATCGTTTGCCTTTTCTTACACACCTCCCCCTTACTGTATATTAGATAATCTCTTTTACACTGTATGTTTGACTTTTGAAAAATGAGTAACTTGTTTATACCACTGATTCAGTTGTGGTGGGTGGGTGGATAGAAACAGGCAATCAATCTCATACACACCAGCACCCCATTAGGGTTTGCTTTGCTGTAAACTGGGCTTCAAAACCCTTTTTAAGGCCCAGATCTTTCAGTGGTGTTAGTGGTGAAGTCACTGAGGCCACCTAGATTTGTACAAGATGAAAACATGGTTTTACTGCAGTTCATCTCATCTTTAGGAAATGTTTTTGTATTCAAATGTGCTTATGCCTTTAACTGTGAATTTCAGTCAGATTCTTCTAGAATCCTTACAATTAAAATACAATTCCTGTGTGCAAGCAGAAAACCTGTGTGTCACTAATGGCCATAATCTCCACCAGTCTCCCGAGCCCCACTAGCCAAGCATTAGTCAACTTATTTGAGTCCAAAGCTGTTTAGAGCTGCTGAACATTGACAACCCAAACAAACCTGTATATGTCCACAGCGGCCTATCAGGCTAACCTCTTGTCCTCAATAGGCTGTATGCATACTGTACGTGCATATTTACATATAATCGTCTCTGTAAGTGTGAATCAGATTTGTTCTAGAATTCAGGTTTGCTTGATCACTATTTGTAGTATCACACATAAAATTATAAATATCATATAAAAATATTAATATAAAAGATTAATTATTTTATTAATTCTTACTCAATTATTACAGTAATTAATTATTATTCAAATATTAGAGACATAAGGAATTCAAGAAGAAAGTATGTTATTTACAACCATCTGTAACATCTGTTAAAACAATTATAAGATACATCGGTCTTATTAAAATCATTATTATGGCTTCAATTAATCACTGGGCTCAAACACAAAATGAGGAAAGAGACTGGGAAACGCACGCCTGGTTTTCCAGCGCACCAGGGGATGTTTTTCAGTGTTGTGGAGAACACAGAATCACACAGAATCACACAGAATGTTCGGGGTTGGAAGAGACCTCTGTGGGTCATCCAGTCCAACCCCCCTGCCAAAGCAGGGTCACCTACAGCAGGCTGCACAGGACCACGTCCAGGAGGGTCTTGTGTGGGTAGTTAAGGCTTGGCGGTCTGAAGATGTCGCGCTGTACGGAAAGGTAGTGTCCCCCCCCCTCTCCTAATAGCCAATATCATTTAACCCGTGAAGTAAGCAGACGGAAATGATGCTGTAAACCTAGGCTATATAACGCTGTGTTATTTATCAATAAACGCCATTTGCCGTCCACCACATTGGTGTCTGCGTGCTGATGACCCGAGCGGCCGAGGGGTGGGTCGCCGAGCCGTCCCTGAACCAGGTCGCCACGCCAACAAAGGCAACAAGTGGTGCCGAAACCCGGGAAAGACTCGCCTGGAATCGGGTGAACGGCGGCCGGAGCGGCAGGACCAGCGCGGCGGGGAGGACGCTCCTGGACTAGCAAGGAGGATGTAATCCCTTGTGAAGGTCGTATCGCAATTACATAAGCATTGGGGGATTGATTGTAAGCCCAAAGATTTTACGCTCGCAGTTGCGAGACTTTTGCATATCGGGGTCATTGACCAGCCGGTGGATATTTTCCACCCTGAGGTGTGGGATAAGTGCACTAAAGCGTTAGCCGAGGAGATGATGTCCTCGGGTTATGGGAAAAACCTTAAGTCGTGGGGGAAAGTCGTACAGGCTCTGCAGAAAGCTAGACAAGAGCAGGAGACCTGGAAGGCGGCAGGGAGCTGTTTGTTTGCTACCCCAAAATTGGGAATCGGGGCAGCTACACAGACTTTGCACCCCCCAGATGATAACGGCTCTGCTGAGCCTAAAGATCAGCAAGAGGGCGATATATCCCCTCAACTCCCGGACCCCGACCCGCTTATGGAGGGAGAGAAACAGGCTAAATCCTTCTGGGGGGGGTTAGCCGAGGAGGCTAGGAGCGCCGCGGAAAAAACCGGGTCTGAGGAAGTCTGGGCTACACCACCGCCCTATGCGCCCCAAGATGGCGCCGAGAACAAAGGGGAAAGGCGGGATGAAAATTCCTTTGGTGATAACAGGGAGGAAGCGCAAAAGTTATCAAGCGCACAAGTTATCAAGCGGGAGGTGGAAGAGAACAGGGGGGCGAGCGGGGGGCAGAGAGCCAATCAGAGCGTGCATTTCAAAAGGTGCGCCTGTGGGGTGGGCACCCCGCCGAGCGGAGCGCGGGGCGGGCCCGGTGGGGAGGAGCGGCCCGCCCATAGGGGAGGGGGCCAGAGCTCGGCAAAAAGGTACTGGAGACCGGAAGTAACCAGTCAGTCGAATTCCGACTCCGATTCGAACACCAGCGGGGACGAGTGGCTCACAACTGATTTAAACGTAGTAGAGGAGGAAACAGAGATAAATAAAGTCAAGAGCCAAAATATCCCCATCCAAATTAAAGAGAAACCGCGAGGGGGAGAAATCCCTCTCACTGACTGGAGGAGAATAAAGATTACGTGTGCCGACTGGGCCCCATCGGCTGCGCTAGTGTTCCCAGTCCGGGTGACGGACGGGGGAGAGAGGGTCCACACACCGATAAACCCTAAGGACATACAAGCGATTGTTAAGGCAATCGCGGATAAAGGCCTTAATTCTGCCATGGTCTCCACCCTCATAGATGGTGTATTCGGGGGAGACGATATGCTCCCATTCGATATAAAACAAACTTGTAGATTGATCTTTGACGGGGCAGGGATGATCGTTTTTAAACAAGAATGGGAGGACAACTGTACAAAGCAACTAGCCCAAGTAACTGGGGCAGACCATCCACTGCATGGTTCCAGCCTGCAGCGGTTAATGGGTACAGATCCCACAATGATTACCCCCCAGGCACAAGCCCAAGCCCTGCGGGCCCATGAAGTTATGGCAACCACTCGTGCGGCCAGAGAAGCTATTCGCACAACCTCTAGAGTCATTATCAAACCATCGCCATGGTCCACAATAAAGCAAAGTGAAAGTGAGAGCTTCACAAAACTCGTGGATCGTCTCCAAGCAGCGGTCGATTCTTCGGCCTTGCCTGCAGAGGCAAAAGGCCCGGTCATAGCAGAATGTTTACGTCAGCAGTGTAATTCGACAACCAAAGAAATCCTGCGATCACTGCCAGCGGGATCCAGCATCGCGGACATGATTAAGCATGTCGTGAAGGAAGAACATCTAACCCCCATCCAGGTGGCCGTTCGCTCCATAATGGCTAATGTAATGACATGTTTTAAATGTGGCCAGGCAGGCCACGTCGTAGCAAACTGTCCTCAGTTGAGGGGCCTGCGCCAAAATCGATCCAAAGGACCGTGTTGGGCCTGCGGAAAGAAAGGGCATTTCGCCAAAGAATGCAAATCTATAAAACAGGGAAACGGGAGGGGGAGAGGGCACTCGGGCCGTCCACAGCCCTCTCCCACATGGGACATCAGGCGGCCCAGTTATGCCAACCCCAAGTGGGGCGAGGCGTTTCCGAACCCGCTACCCCCTCGGGAAGCGACCAATTTTATGGCTCAGCCGACAATCCAGCCGAACCTGTCCTCACCTCAGGGACAGCAAGGATCACCCCTTGGGGGCGAGACCCCAGGGTGGCCCTGGCAGTAAAGTGTGATCACCCGCCAGTAGCGTGGGGAATCTGTTCCCTCTATAATGTCCCAAATAGCACCATCATCAGTGTCCCTTTTTTAATCGACCCTGGAGCAGATGTTACAGTTATCCCTGAGACAAACTGGCCCCCACATTGGAAATTGGAAGATGCCCCCATGGTAGGAGGAGTCGGGGGATTAACCCGAGCTCGGAAGAGTGCCCAATTGGTAGCAATCACACTCCATACTGAAAAAGGACTGGAAAAAACCATTACCCTTTTTCCATATGTTATGACAGGAGTCCCACCCCTGTTGGGAAGGGACGCTCTAGCCCTATTAAAAGCCAGGGTGACAAATTTATTGTAAGGGCCACTGCCGCACACCCACCTCCACCAATTAAACTGACGTGGAAATCATCCGACCCAGTGTGGGTCGAGCAGTGGCCCCTGTCGAAGCCTCGAATGGATGCCCTTCTCGAGCTAGTTGACCGCGAGCTACAACGAGGTCACATAGAGCCTTCCACTAGCCCATGGAACACCCCAGTTTTTGTAATACCCAAACGAACCGGCAAAGGGTTTCGCCTCCTCCACGACCTACGTGAGGTAAACAAGAAAATTCAGCCAATGGGCCCTGTCCAAACGTTTTTACCCATGAACTCTATGGTACCGGAAGGACAACCTTGTGCTGTCCTTGATATTAAAGACTGTTTTTTCTCGATACCTCTGCATGAGGAAGACAAGGAGCGGTTTGCTTTTTCTGTTGTGTTTCCAAACAGCCAACGTCCTAACTTACGTTTCCAGTGGAAAGTGCTGCCTCAAGGAATGATCAACTCGCCTACCATCTGCCAGATTGCGGTGGACCGGGCGTTAACACCAGTCCGACACAGCAATCCGACCGTGACCATCATTCAGTACATGGACGATATCTTAATCGCTGCACCATCGGGAAGCCACGTGGACCACCTAGTGTCAACAGTCTCAGAAACTCTGAAAACGAATGGGTTCGAAATCGCGAGTGCAAAAATTAAAATAGGACCATGAGTAAGCTTTTTAGGAGTAGGGATCACGAGTTCCTACGTGACCCCCCCCCAAATAAAAATCCGTCGCCACATCAAAACACTCCATGATATGCAGCAATTAGTAGGGTCCTTACAATGGCTCCGCAACATTGTACTAGTCCCTCCTGAGATCATGACTCCCCTGTACGATCTCTTAAAGGGAAAGCACCCATGGGAGCAAAAAATCCTAACAACGGAAGCAGCAAACTCTCTCGACTTTATTGAGCAACAGGTATCATCAAGTACGCTTGCCAGGTGGAATCCAAATCTGCCACTTGATTTATATGTACACTTTACAAAAGGTGGGGGAATGGGAGCACTAGCACAAGGTCCTCCTGAAAAAGCTCAACCAATACAATGGGTGGTTCTGGGAAAACCGTCACGCGCATTCTCTCCAGGAGTTGAATGCCTTGGTAATCTCATCATGAAAGGCAGAAAACTCGCCCTAAGACACCTAGGCATCGAACCCGCCAGGATATACCTACCCTTTCGCAAACAACTCCCTGCGCAATCAGTAGCAATGTCAGAGTATCTGGCCATAGCTCTCGTCGGATTTGGCGGAGAAGTCCGTTATGCTACAAAACCTCCCTGGACTCAAATGATGGCAATTGTCAACATCGACCTCCCGCAAAAGATCATAGATCGGCCCCAACAAGGACCAACGGTCTTCACAGATGCGTCCTCGACAACTTCAACAGCGGCAGCGGTATGGCAATCGGGAGAAGAATGGCACTGCATTAAAATGACCGATCGTGCGCTTTCAGCCCAGCAATTAGAAGCTGCAGCCGTAGTATTAGCGTGTGGACTGTTCCCAACAGAACACCTCAACATAGTAACAGATTCGATGTTCATGGCCAAACTTTGTTTAGCCATGTCGGGACCAGGCGTGTCAACATCCACAACAGCTCTAATGCTAGAAGAAGCACTTTTCTCCCGAAAAGGCACCATATCAGTTATTCACGTTAACAGCCACAACCCAGTTAAAGGCTTTTTCCAAATCGGTAACGACAAGGCAGACACTGCTGCAAAAGGCTTGTGGACGCTGAGAGATGCCCGTCAACTACACGAGTCTCTCCACATCGGAGCTAAAGCGCTAGCGAAAAAATGCGGGATCTCAGTCACCGACGCGAAACACATAGTAGCCACGTGTCCCTACTGTCAGAAAACACCGCTGTGGTCCAGCGGAGTCAACCCCAGAGGTCTCAAGGCCTCCGAAGTGTGGCAGACAGATTTTACGCCCTGTCAGTTGCTGAAACCTCGAGCGTGGCTAGCAGTAACTGTAGATACATACAGCGGAGTGATCGTAGCCACACAGCACCTTAAAACCAATTCCAAAGCAACCATCCAACATTGGTTGACAGCCATGGCATGGCTCGGCATCCCCAATCATATCAAAACAGACAACGGTCCAAATTTCGTCTCTAAATCCGTTCAGACATTTGTTTCGAAATGGGATATCACCCTAACACACGGTATTCCGTATAATAGTACAGGACAAGCTATAGTCGAACGAGCGAACCAGACTCTGAAATCTAAATTAGAAGTGTTAGCAAAAACAGAAGGTTTTGCTAATACCATTCCCCAGGGAGACCAAGCACGCCTGTTAGTGACTGCTCTTTTAGCACTAAATCAATTCCCCAGGGGGGAAGAGGTAAATAGTCCCACCCCAAAACATTGGGCCACTCGAGCACTGGAAGAAGGCCCGTTGGTTATAATTAGAAATGAGCTGGGAGAATGGGAACAAGGGTGGAGGCTAGTTCTTACAGGGCGAGGGTATGCCGCTGTCAAAAAAGATGGAAAAGTTAAGTGGTGTCCGCTTAAGTCCATTAAACCAGACCTCCAGAATAAAACTAATGAAAACTGTGAGTTTTTGTCCACAGGACCGGATCATCGGACACCCTCGTAACCCGTACACCCCGGTGACAAGAGAAGACGACAAGTCGGCAAACGTCCTGTCCGAGCCTGAAACCTCCTCACGGACAGAATCCAGACAACGGCAGAATAGCGTCCGCAAAGGGGGGCTACGATGCCTTTGTGTGATCCTAATCTTGGAGCTTGTCACTATAGGACAGGCAGAATCAAGTTACCGTCACCATCAGCCATATAGGTGGGTCCTACGGAACCTTGTAAATGGTCAAGTAGTAAGGGAAGTCATAACAGCAGGACCTCCTAGATTTGCTGCTCACCTGTGTGAATTAGCACCCATACAGCCCTGCCTAAACCAGCAGCCCTATTACTTATGTCCACAATCTAACCCAGGAAAGGGATATTGTAATTCTCCTAATCAATATTATTGCGCATATTGGGACTCTGTCACTATCGCTTCCGCTTGGACACCCCCAATCCCAGACAAATATTTAACGACAACATGGGGACCACTAGGTTGCAAACATCCACGACTTGATTGGTCTGGAGGATCTGTAGGGTACAGTAATTGTGACGCTATAATCCTCCAAGTAATTCATCCAGAAGACTCAAGATGGGTAACAGGAAGAACTTGGGGAATTAGGTATTGGGAACCAGGACAAGATCGAGGTGGATTGATACATATAAGGAAGGAGGAAATAATAAAAAACCCTCCTCATGGAGTTGGCCCCAATCCAATTGTTAGTGGACCACAGATAACTGCTAGTCCCCTGGAGACCACCCAAAGTGATGTAATATCCTCCCTCGATGCGACGAGGGAACCTCCCTTATGGAAACTAATGCGAGCTACCTATGACACCTTGAACCAAACCAACCCAAAACTAACTGCACACTGTTGGTTGTGCTATGATGTGAAACCCCCTTTTTATGAGGCTATAGGGGTAAACACAACATATAGCCTAGACACCCGATCCGTACCACTTCAATGTTCTTGGGGAGAGAAGAAAAAGAGGATAACCATGCAATATGTTTCTGGATCTGGGACCTGTATAGGCAATGTGTGGGGACAAAAACGGAAGCTCTGTAGTTCTGTCTCGTCCACAGTGGGAAAAACCAAAGAAAAATGGGTTATTCCCTCTGAAGGAGCTCAATGGATCTGTTCCAAAACAGGCCTTACTCCATGCATATCTCTGGCAGTGTTTAATCCCATGGTTAACCACCCTGCTATCCACCTTGATAGGACCAATCGCGATGATTGTAATAGCACTAATTTTTGGACCCTGTATACTGAATGGAATCGTGTCGTTCGTCAAGAGTCAGCTACAGAAAGTTAACATTATGTTCATAGAACACCGTCAGCTGCTTTAGAAACGTACCTACCCAGTGTTATCCTAAAAGTTACCTCAACTTTTACCTGTTTACTGTGCCTTATACTTTTTCAGGTTTATAGCATATACTTTTTAAAACTATAAATATAATGTAAGATATAGAATAAATATAAAATAAGAATATCGATAGAATTTTTAAGACTTTAAGATTATATTTTAAGACTATATTATATATATTTCAGATTATATTTTAGCTAATTTACAAATGCATTTGTTCAAGGCGCCTTATATTTGTTATCGTAAGATCTTAATATTTATATTTTTAAGTTATAGTTAAGATTAATTAAGGTTAAGTCTAACATAATATTTAATTTTAAGTCTTAAGTTAAATACTAAGTTAAGTTAAGTTAAGTATTACAACTTTATATTTCATATTAGCCTATTTAGTTAAGCATAAGGAGGGGGGAAATGTGGGTAGTTAAGGCTTGGCGGTCTGAAGATGTCGCGCTGTACGGAAAGGTAGTGTCCCCCCCCCTCTCCTAATAGCCAATAGTGTTTAACCCGTGAAGTAAGCAGACGGAAATGATGCTGTAAACCTAGGCTATATAACGCTGTGTTATTTATCAATAAACGCCATTTGCCGTCCACCACATTGGTGTCTGCGTGCTGATGACCCGAGCGGCCGAGGGGTGGGTCGCCGAGCCGTCCCTGAACCAGGTCGCCACACCAACAAAGGCAACAGTCTTGAATATCTCCAGAGAAGGAGACTCCACAACCTCCCTGGGCAGCCTGTTCCAGGGCTCCGTCATCCTCAGAGTCAAGAAGTTCTTCCTCATGTTCAGACGGAACTTTCTGTGCTTCAGTTTGTGCCCGTTGCCCCTTGTCCTGTCACTGGGCACCACTGAAAAGAGTCTGGCCCCATCCTCCTGACTGCTGAATGGCAGCACAGCCTTCTGGTGTATCTACCACTTCTCCCACTTTGGTGTCGTCAGTAAACTTGCTGAGGGTACACTCGACAGGTTTTTGATGAAGAAGTTAAACAAGACTGGGCCCAGTACTGACCCCTGGGGGACACCACTAGTTACAGGCCTCCAACTAGACTCAGCGCCGCTGATGACAACCCTCTGAGTTCTGCCATTTAGCCAGTTCTCAATCCACCTCACCGACCACTCTTCCAGCCCACACTTCCTGAGCTTCCCTAGGAGGATAACACTTTTCTTCCAAAACAAGGAAGAAAAAAAGGGGACAGCCAGAACTGTTGGGTTTGCCCCACCCTTACCAGGCAGGAAGTTTGAGAAGGCTGAGATTTTGGCTGTTAATGGTATGCTGGGAAATAACCTAACAGAGCCTGACACCCTGCTGGTAGAGTGACAGCCCAGCCAGTGCCTCTGTCATTACATCTGCTCTTGACAATGGTGAAGAGAGATTTAGATGCATTGGGTTGACGCTGAAGAAAGCAAGAGCAGCCTGCAGGATGGCACAAATGGGACAGGCTGGTGCGTGATCTGCACCCAGCTACGCTCTGCAGGGCTGTGCCAGCTCCCTCGAACCAGCAACTCCCCAGCAGCTTCATCCCAGAGACTGCAGGAGGAGCACTGTGGTTCAACAGCTCTATAGTGAAATCTATAAATTTTGCCTGTAATAGCAGATTTGCTCATATTTGTGCTTTGATTGTGCCTGCCCTTGCCCTAAGCATACTGTCTTTACTTCTACCTGCTATTTGGTGATAAAAATTCATTTATGTCACCTGTACAACAGCAGTAGTTATATTCACATCACAGGGGTGCAGGCGAAAAGAAACATCTGATGTTAATAAAGTTCTTTAGAGAGGCAAGAAGAACACTACTGTGTTATTATCATAAATTACATCATCAGCATAATGGACAAATATGCTTTCCGCCTATTTTAAGCTACCTTTTATTAATTAACCCCATGCAGTAGAGCTAATTACTAGTCATTTGTGGTTTGCCAAAGGCCTGTATCAGAGGCTTAGCTACATTTACTCCCTTACAACAGTTTCCTTTTAAAGGCTTTAAAAAGTTGAAGGTCACTTCTCATTTCTACTTGTCTTACAAATGCAGATGCTTTTTCACCCCCCAACAATGCACAAAATGCAAGCCGAACTAGCCATATAAGCTTTTAATCGTATTCATAAATTCAGAATTAAACCTATTTTATTCCTCAGTCTATTTGCTTTAATTAGCACCAACCACACTGATCTCATTTTTGGTCAGATAACTAACCCTTCTAAGAGCTTATAAAATAAATTTCTTTGCAACTCAATAATTACCATAATCCCATTCTAGCTGAGCAGTTGTGCCTTCATTAGAAACAAAATTTATCCTAATTGTCAGAGAACTCAAAATTAAGAAATAGCTATGATTAAAATTAATCAAGGCATGGCTTAAATCACAGGTTATTCATTTGCTAACTGTCCTGGATCCTTATGTTGAAGGATTTAAATACATATAATTTGAAATATAAATCAGTATTTGCATTCTAGTAGAATCAAGCAATTTTAGCAAAATACGCAGTGATATCACAGAAGGTTTCTCAGAGAAAAATTTGCAGCAGGCAGCCCCTGACCTATTTGCAATTGAAATGAACGAACAGATCAACTCAATTTTTGAGAGTATCATAAATGGGACACTTTGAAATCTAATGATTTGTCTAAGACAGTTTGTGACAGACCAGGGACTCTGATCTTCCAGATTTCAGACTAATTCATAGAATATATCATGGTGACTGAATCTGATAAAAAAATAAACGAATCAAGCAAGATTTTCCCTCCTGCAGCTAAGCTGGAAAACACACACCTTAGCCATCTAAGTGAGCAAGATGCAGAGCCTGCACAAAAGCATCCACTGTCCTTAGATGAAACATTCACCTCAAAAATTGTGTATGTGCTTCCTTTGAATTCAAAGAAGAAACTGCATAGACATTAGAGGGCAAAATTTGTCCCTTTCATAGGAATGATGAAGAAATAACAATGACAAAATTACTTGAGTGGGAAGACTGAAGGAGTTCTACACATTTGATGCTACACTTGACTGGAAATAAACCTGGTACTTTCAACAAGCACCTCTCAGATTTTGTTTTAGTCAGCACAACACATCCTGCCTGCACCATTCACTCTCCTTCCTAAACAAAGAGGAAAAAAGAGAACTATCAGAGAGGGAAAGAAAAAAGGGGCACACGCCCTCAGTATTAACACTGTCAATATACATCATTCTGAGACAACCACGAAGTCCCTAAAACTCAACAATGCCATAACCAGAAAACACACGACTTGTAGGAATTTTTCTATCAAGAAAGCATTTGCCAAAATATTATCTCAAATTCATTTTATTTTGGCATGTTTTCCTATTTATGGGCTGCAGCTATTTCACGTATAAGTAACAAAATATAACAATTAACAGGGATGACTTCATACAGCAGGCATGCATCTGTGATGAAACTCATGGTTTTACTATAACAGCCTATACTTTTCTTCTGTATAATGCTGTCTTTTTAATAAAACTCAATAGATTGATCCCAGTTGCAACAGCATGGATTTTTGCCCTGCTCTTCTGAGCTGTAAATCTGTGAAATTCCTTGGCAAAGATTATTTTGGATACAAGAAAAGGGTTCAAGGGGAGACCAGACAAGTGTTTCAAAGAGAAATCCACGGATGTTACTACACAGACAACGTGTAACAACTTCAGGGATTTGCAAAGGAAGATCAGAAAGCATCAGTAAAGAAAGTGCCCACATCCCACTCTTATTTTTCCCTGGATGTCTGTTTGTGGCAAAAGAGTGGGCTAGGTCTCCTCAATTAAAGGGAGAAAAGAGAACTACCAGAATCAGAGGGAGGAAGGAAGAAAGAGTGAGTAAAAACAGTATTAAGACAGGCTGCAAAAGAGTTAATGTTCTTCAGATCTTTGGTTTCCCTCAGCGCACATTCCCTCCTCACCACCACACCTCCAAACTTCTCTCTCCTCTTGCAACTTTAGAAAACTGAACAACTTCTAAAAAATTGTTCTGTCACAGTTTAGTTTTTTCTTTTTAAAGCCAAATTTATTACACTGTGAGAAGTCATGGAGTACAAACAGAGCAAGAGTAACGTGAACAAAGACAATTTTTCTTTTCCATGCTGAAAATCATTTATTCTACCAAACTGAATAAATGTAAAAAAAAAAAATCTAAAAAATAAAAAGGCTTTTTCTGTCATTTTAATAATTTGTCACAAAGATAGTTTTTTCTTCTTTCCGAGTTTGCAAAACTTGACGATTGAACATTTAAAATATGTTCTTAGTTCCACTGTTGGTCACCTTGGTTCTCAGACTTTGCACTCGCATACCACTGTGAGACCAACATTTAGAAGATCTGAACGTTAATGACAACTGTCCTCAGGCGTGGGACTGGGACAGAACTGTGGGAGGCGTTTGTGCTGGGATCAGTGTGTGTGAAGGGAAAAGAGCCTGTTATATATGCCTTAGAAAAAGGGTATTTTTTTGAAGGTTTGATTGCTTTGTTGTTAGAACACCTATATTTTTAATAGAGGTAAATATGCTGACAGTTTGGCTTGGCATCGGCAGAAAGGATTTTATATAAATAAATTTGAAAATGAAAAAAGGGAAACAAATAAACCATCCTGTACAGACAGCTGTTCCATTTAGAATTCATCATTTTACAAAGGAAAAGCAGCAAAGCCATCTGCAAAAAATCAAACAAACAAGGACAGGATACTACATCTTGCATGCATCCCCGTAGTTGGCCTTTAATTTACCATGTGGTTGCACATCCCATGAATTTAGACTAAAAGAATAGTAATGGGGGTGAATTCTATTCAGGTTCCCCCGAAACTCAATCCCACACTCAAACTGGATTCCAAAAGCCACTTAAGTAGCCTCCTACCAGCCTTCAAACTGCCTTCTTTCTCCACAGGGGTCTCGTTCAGGGCAAATCCCCTCTCCAGCACTAGTGGGAAGTCCCTCCATTCTGTGTCAACAGCAAAAGCTAACTCTCTCCAACTCCAACGTCTTTCCACACGTACAAGTCATTGCGGTTGTAGGAAGGAGTTCACCCTGCTCAAACCAGTTCTATAGTTACCCCTCACACCATTTATTAAACACATTTATAAAGGACCATATCAGCACTGCTCTTAGTTACTCTGCAGTGGCACCAGGTAAATGTGATTTGAATCCATCTCAATTTTCCGCTTCACGTGAAAAAACAAAAATAAACAAAATTATCCGGAAAAGAACAAGATTAAATTAGAACACAATCCATCTCCAATTCAGATGCGGTGAGGCAAGTGTGGCAGAGGAATCTGAAGAATCTGCATTCTGCTCTGAAACACAGTATTTCTACAGAGCAGTGCAGCCTTCACGGGCCTGAATCATTGTTTTCTGCAGCTGGTCTTGCATGTATGAAGCAAAGTCAGGGATAATAAAAAGCCTTAAAATTAAGGCAGGGCAGACAAAACAAATTCATGGGCTGGTCCAAATAATCTGAGCACTCCTTTTCATTCACATTAAGGAAACACAAAGGACAGAAAATTCTCCCCTTTTCAGAGGCAGCACCTTCCACTGTGACTGCCTATTTTTACAGAGACATTGCCTTGTACAAACTTGTTCTTGTTTTGTAACTACCACAGATCGAGCTCATCTGACAGTGCAAAACTCATATACAAGTCCAAGAGCAGGGAGTTCTTCTACACAGTTTTATTATACTTGATTGGCAGTCAAACCTTAAGCTATCAGAGAGAGAAACTCTCTTACCTGTATTATACAGCTAAGTTTAAACATTAGAATAGATATGAGAAGATTGGGGGATGACACCAAGCTGAGTGGTGAGGTTGACGCGATAGAGGGAAGGGATGCCATCCGGAGGGACCTGGAAAAAACTCGAGAATTGGGCCCGTGTGAACCTCATGAGGTTCAACAAGGTCAAGTGCAGGGTCCTGTACTTGGGTCAGGGCAAACCCTGCTGTCAATACAGGCCACATTGTGGGAACAGGCTTTTTAGCAGGGCCTGTAATGATAGGACAATGAGTAATTACTTTAAATTAAAAGCAGGTTGATTTAGATTAAGAAAAAATCTTTTACAATGTGGGTGGTGAAACACTGGAATAGGTTGCCTAGAGAGGTGATAGATGCCCCATCCCTGGAAACATTCAAGGCCAGGCTGGACGGGGCTCTGAGCAACCTGGTCTAGTTGAAGCTGTCCCTGCTCACTGCAGGGGGGTTGGGCTAGATGACCTCATGCTCAGTTTTTCTGCATACTGCCCTTCCACGCTAAAACTCAGGTGGTACTGAGGGTTTCCAAGACTCACACTCCAAAATGAGCTACCTGCAATGGTTTAATTACGTTAGTTACCATGTCTGATTTGTGATGTAGGTGGATACTTTCAGGAAGGACCCAAGGGGTTCTTCAACTCTCACAGGATGTCATGAATTCCTCTATTTCTAATACAATTTTTTTCCACTGTATATTAATCTTTATAACGGATTAAGTCATTAAGACACCTTTTTCACCTTTTCCTTTCTTGCCATGTAACATAGTTTGGATTTAAGATTCTTTCCCCTCTTCCATCTCTACATCATTATTTCTGCTGTTTTGCTTTGATTTTAGTACAGAAGAAAATAGTAAATTCTGTAAGGAAAATCTGATGAAAAGGATAGGTGTTTCTAAGAATACTATATTTTTTGCAGCACAAACACAAAACATATTGTCAGTGTTTTATGAAGTACCAACTCAAGCACAAGAAAGCAAAAAATTTTTTAAAACCCATCTACAATTTCCTTAATCAAAACAGAAACTGAAAGGAGATGTGAAGCTTCAGTGTGCCCTGTGCTATTTGTAAATATGTCCACTGGAGCCTACAATTGAAACAGGCAAGAGAGACTAAGGACAAGAGGGACAATAGTCACTCACATGACTAAGTGACCTTTTTAAGGTGACTCAAAAGATCAGACCTATAACCTGGACCATCAGATCCTCATAACTAGGCAGGACAGCCTCTCTTGTATGTAGCATTTAACAGAACAATTTTAGAAAAAAATCCAGGTACTTCAGCATCTGAAGGTGTGCAGTTTAAATGCTTTGCTTTGGCTGATGACAGAGATATAGAAGGGCAATATTCAAATATATTTTGGGATTTACCCAAAATCAGAAATATTTTCAAAAAGGACGGATGACATCCCCTCTTATGTCTTCAACTCGCCCCAGCTTTGATCACCATACAATTTCAAGGAGTGTGATCGTAAAACACCCGACGCTTGCTATAAAACCCAAGAAGGGAAAACATAAGAGGATTTCCTGCAAAGAGAAAATAATCTGGAGTACATACTAATTGTCCTTTCTGTAGAGAAGACACTAAATACTGAAAATAGGAATACTACAGAGAATGAAAAGAATGGATACCAAATTGTGGGTGGTGTTTTTTATTTTTATTCTTTCTGAAATGCACTGTAGGTATTTATGTGGGGGTGAATGCAATATTACGTGTTTGCTTTTTCAGTCCCAGCCTGGGACTGTAATAAATAAAATTAAAACTCACTGGGTATAATTAGCCAGGATATTTTCTCGTTTGTATGGCCAACTTCGGGGGCGGGGGGAGTGGAATTACATAAAGTTTGGCTTCTGCTGCAGGGCATACATTAAATCTTAGAGGAGATTTGGGAAACGCAAAATGAGACCGTGCTTTCATCAGATTTATCCTAACACCCTTCACCTGCAACAGTAATTAATTTCCCAAAGGCCCATTTTGACAGTACAACACATGAAACAATGTTAAGTTCAGTACTAAAAGAAAAGGAGGAAAAAGTAAAAAATTATTATTCTTTCTTACATGTAAAAATTGATAGTAAAATCTAATGGAATCTACAAAGGAAATAGGCATAAAGCAGGATTTAAAAGGTCAGCTCTATTTAGCAAGAAAAAGAGCACTTTAAGCTAATTTATTTAGAAAATGTTATGAAGAATTTTCACAGATAAAACACAGGTAGGGATAAAAGGATCGGGACTAAGGATGCTGTTTGTGCTCCATAACTCGAGCAGTACAGGGAAGCAAATTCATGAATCAAGTCGATATGTTTCCCCCTAATGAGGTCATGTGTTAACGCCAATCCCGTCGCAGTGATTATTATGTATACCGCACACTGCTCCCGCTGTTTGTATTTGCTAGGAGAATTGGACTATGCAGATGAATCTTGGTTTAATAAGGACGGCAATATCGGTGTGTGCTTGTGTCTGCCCGCTGATGCTACAGAGATGAAACACTGCCAGGAATCTTAAGAAAATACCTGAGGTCAGGTTTGTGTTCCTCATTGCAGATCTCTGGAATTCCCAGGATGTCCTGCAAGATGCGCCATCCATCCATCTGCCAAGGTGGATTCAACGTGAATCTTGTTTTTTTTTCCTTCCCCTCTCCCCGAGGTCACTTAAGGGAACTCACGTTCCCAGTGTTGTCCTTGACAAGTACTGTCAGTATTTGCTATAGCGAGGGCAGGGTGCCAGCCAAGTAAAAATAGGACAACCCAGTCAAAGCTTCATCAGCGCAAAATCAACATGAACTGCAGCAATCAGATTAAAGTACCCTAGCAGTTGTAGACAGGGAGAGCAACGCATGCATTTATTCGCATTCCTGCGAATCAGAGCCTAGAGGGAAGCAGGCTCTGACTACTCTCATAGTTCATTTATGAATAATAACAGGCTTAACACATACATGGCCCTCTTAATCCCGACTACCTAGTCTCACACACCCATGCACAAATGTTGTACAGAACTTATGACAACATAACAACGGGTGTACAACACCGTGCTTCTGCATCTGCCTCAGCTCTACCTTGGTCCAGGTAAAGCAAGCTGCCAAAAAGTCAGCTGTTTCAAGCTATTTCAGCCCTGGCAGGAATAGCAGAATCATATGAAATTTCAGGCTCCTTAACAGAGTTTTCTCTGTCACTTACCAACTGAAATACTACATCCTTTGTGATGGAGGTTGAGGAGTTAAAAAGCCTTAATGTAACCAATGTCATTGTTGAGGGTATGTCTCAAGAGGATGTGACACATCTAAGGATGTGCCTCAAAAATCTGGTGGAAGCAACCATTTTTCTAGCACCATCTTGAGGGGCAAAGGAGACTATTTCCATGAAAGATGTGAAGTCAGAGGAAAATAAGGCCAATTTTCCCCTTACAACAGCTGTTTGGAACAAGATATCCCAATGCTTCCTGAGCACTTCTCTTTACAGAGTCTGGAGGAGCTAGTAGAGGAAACCACACCAGATCTGTACCAGTGTGTACCTCTTTGTGTACACACGGAGTGCAAGAACTCCTGGAAATGGAATTTTCTTCTCTGTGACTAACTTTTCAAAGCAGTTTGTCCCACTGCATGCAGGAAGCAGATGAGATCATTCAACCCACACCTTCAGGCTGCACGCAACACTGCAGCCCTCGCTGCTGTATTCCAAGAGGTCCATCTGCCCTAAGAGCAGAGAGCCTTGCTCAGCCCAAAGGGAGCATTTGTGGCATATGATGGAGGGATGGAAATCCACAGTGTTTCTGGCCTGAGGTTTAATGATTTTCTGGCACATTTTCCTAATATCCATGGCAACTCTTGAGCGGCAATATCTCTTGAGCCCACATTCCTGCATCTATTCTCTGAACAGAATGCCAACCACAGCAAACAACCAACTCAGCTTCAGGACTGAAGCTAATATTTCTAGTCCCTAAATCTGGAATTCCAGCCAATTGCTGAACAGGAAATCCCAGAGCTTCTCAATAGTGTGGCCAAATTCTCAGCATCTACATATTTGTTTTCCTACCCATTTCATTTATTTTTAAATGAGAGGCTGCCTGAATTTCCCTCAGGCTATGCCTTCCATTGTTTGCCCACATACAGACAGACCCACACCCCCAATATTCCACTGCCATGTAGGCAGAGAAAACAGTGCAAAAAGTATTAGTACATAGCAAAATTCACAGTCAGATTCCAATATATTTTGAGTTAGCACTGCTATGACATAATGTATTTCAGTTTTCAAGAACCAAGGTACGAAGAGCTGCTCACAATGAAAAGAATGTTTTTAAAACAGTAAGGAACTTGGGCTTCCTAGTCCTAAGATTATCACCTCCCTCCAGACTTCGCACCAGATTAGCAGTGCCTCTCTTCCAATTTCCTTACTCTGACAGTGTCACAGCAAAGATGCTGATGAAATAAGTTTAAAAGCACCCCACTGAACACTTTGCCAGCTTCCAGTAATTTGGGGCTTATGGATTCATGTATGCCTTACAGGCTTTTTCCTCTATATTTGACCTCTACAGCATCTAACAATATCCAACTTGATGTTGTGTAAGATCTGAATTTGTGAGAAACGGCAAATTCTTATTATTTACTTCCTTCGTGCTGCTCCTCATTGCACAACACTGCCTAGCTCTCTCTTCTCCAGGCTGAAGAGTCCTAGTCTATTTAATCACTCCTTGTAGAGAACAGTTTGTGGCACACAGAAGAACAGAGTGTCAGATTTAGAAACAGCCGTGAGGCCTGAGTGACAGACTCTTACAGCCAGAGCTGCACGCAACACCACCTCTGAGTGGCCCAGCGAGGACATACTTCTTGGAAAGGGCTGATCAGGCCAAGGCTGAGGTCAGTGAATACATCTAAGTGGATTTGCATTTCATCTTTTACCAGTTGAAACAGAGGTTGTGAAGGGATCAACACACAATTGTTAGCTTGATTTACTAAGGGGAAGATGTTGCCATAGCTGTCCAGTGCCTCGGTCCCTGCCTCCTCCTAACAGCTTACAAACTTCTCACGCTCATTTTAACCACATCTGAAAGAGGGTCAGACACCTCAACTCCAAAAAACCATAGGATCTCATGAAAACAGAGAGCCAAGTAGAAGGGAATCAAGTTACTGTTCATGAAAGAAAAATACACAGCCTGAGCTGAACCATCATTCTAGACATCATGGAATCTGCAAAGAAGAAATCCCAAGAAAAAACAGGGCAATAAATTCTGCGGCCACAGAGCTTCATCCTGCAGTTGTACAAATGAATCATTCATTTTTAGAAGCAAAAAGCAATTCAGGGAAGTGACAAATGAGTAGAAAGTGTTGCTGCTTCTCCTCCATTTCCTTACACTCCAAACTTAACATACATATCTCAGGTTAAAAAAAAAAAGCCACCCAAACCATACCTATGGGCTACTTAGTCCCTACTCCCTGTCACAGCACTGCCTTAGAGTATCTGAGAGATACATCTACAATATGAGCTTTCTTACAGGTGTGAGAAATCCTGAGTGAATTCTTGAAAGATATTTCCCACAAGTTTTTGGTTTGTGGTTTTTTGTTTCTTAAGCAGTGTTATTGTTGTTGACATTTCAGAACCCCTAAAGCGAGAACAAGACATAGCTGTTCCAGCTGGAGGAGAAGCCTGAGCGAATGCAACAGAATTGCACAGAGCTGGAGGGAACTCAGAAGATCTCTTAGTCCATGCTCACACCCCAAGGCAGGATCATCCGTACTCATGTTTGTTATTTCTCACAGACTCATCTAACCTATTCATAAAGCCTTCCAGTGACAGAGACTTGACAGTCTCCTCAGGCAGTCTATGCCATGTCTGCTTTCCTATACAACCTGGTCAGAAAAGATGATTATTCCCTTCTGTGCTGCTGTAGCCTTTTAGCACCTGAAGACCATTATGCTGCCTCCCCTCAGCAATCCCTTCTGGTTAAAGAACCAGAACTTAATCAATCTGGCTTTGCAGGGGATGTTTTCCAGATCTATTTTGTGTCTTTTCATATAGACAGGGCCTTTCAATAAATAGTATGGACTCTGAATATGTTTATAAAGAATAGAAATTTAGAAGCATGACTGCTAATGAACCTTGGAAAGCTAAACACCAAGTGGCAACGCTGGTTAGTGTTTACTTCACAGGGATTGTTCAGCTGCCTGCTGCTTCTCACTCAAACGCATCTGCCCACTTGTTTGGCTCACTAGCTCTGCTTTGTATTTCAAGACATGCAGAGTGCCAGTTACCCCGAATTTCAAAATGAAGGCTGTAGATGCCAAGAGCTTGGTATTTTGGTATCAGTGCTATGGCTCAGGGGTGCTGCTTAGATCAGGCGAATGGTAGCAAGCAAGTCTTCCTTCTAAGCCAACAGGAGAAACCATTGCATGAAGAAAATAGCAACTGATCTGACTTTATGGCCCATCAAAGCACCGAATAAACCTCAGGTTAGAGAATCATTATTAGCACTAGAGAAACCAGCACTTTTGCTACCACTCTCCTGAAGCAACAGGTTGGGGTTGGCCAGTTTGAGAAGGCACAAGAAGAGTCAGTCCTCCATTCTGCCACACGCACATGCTAGGCAGGAAGGGAAGCACTGGCATCCCTGGGGACAGCACCCTCGTGTCTCTCTTCAGTGTTAAACAGACTGAAAGCAGAGCTGTGCACCAGGCACACTGCCCGGCTGGCCACTGCACTAGATGCAGCTGTGATTTCTTACCCTGCTGAGTGGGAAGTTTCTGTAACCGCATCCCTATCTGTTTCCAGGAGACTGTTTGACAGGCTGAAGAAGTCTGCAAACACTGTAAAATACTGAGGAAGGAAATGCATAAGTGAAGACACCATTAGAAAAGAGATATCCTGTTGTGTCTTTTTTTTCTTTTTTCTTTTTTCTCTAAACTAGAAGTACTTAGGACAGTCCTTCCAGCTTGTATTTGTAAGGTCACTAACTTGCTACCTGCAGGTGAAGGACGGGGAGCTTGGCCATACACTTAAAGCTAGAAACTTAAAGGAGCTCAGGAAAAGGGAGTGAATTCCTTCTGACTTAGAGCATCTATGAGAAGCAAATGAATTTTTTATGCTGCTTGCCACCTCCCCATCCCTTGACACTGACGCCCTCCCTACAGATTAAGGGCCAAAGACAGAAAGCATTATTCTGTTCTCATTAGACCTTCTTGCTACTCAGGTTTTCCCCTGGAAGCTTTTAGGCTTAATATCTCAACCCCAGAAGATGCCTCTCTTCCCAAAAAACACTTACGGTGCAAAACACCAGGAGTGAGGACTCTACAGTCTCTGTGGCCATGAACTTAATCTATATCACTCTGAACTGAAAATAAATTCAAAGAGCATTTAATTGTTTGGGCCTATGCCAGATGGCTTTTGGTCAGAGATGGTCAATGTAATACACGTACTGCTGCAAAAGATGGCATAGATAGTTCAGAGATATCTCCTTGCCTCCCCAACAAAAAGTCTCTGAATTCAAGGACTTCATGGCACCTTCACTTCCAGACATCTCTGCTTTGTTACTTTCTGCTCTGTACCATGCCATAAAGGGGCAATGCCAGCATGATGTAAGAAACTGTATTTCTGAATTTTTAATTCAGTGTAAAGCAAACAACCCCTGATGTGCACCGGCACTCCTAACCAAGCAGAAATTCTGAAAAGGCAACAACAAAGACGGATGATATTAAATCAACATCCTTTTAAATATGGAGCAGACCTCTATGGCTTAGCAGCATATTGTCTCGTATTTTCTTTAGCTCTCATTGGACTGGGGATAAATGCATTACAGGCAGTTATGACCTCTAACACTTCATAACAGCAGCAGTGTAAGCACCATACTTTGCAACATCCTCAGAAAAGACTGAGAAATCTGTGTAGACAACCACAGAAAATATACATACTATGAACAAAAGAAAAAAAACAGTTAGCTGGATTAACAGTAGGTAGGCAGGGAGGATAATGACAGGAGTCCTACACATGCATTGCTACAAGAAAAATTGCTTCCTCCTACAGTTTCTGCTTTCCTGTTCCACAAGGCATTGGGAACAGTTTGCAGGAACAGCTTTTGTCTTGAAGGAGGTGAAGAAGGGAATACAGCACTGCTTTGCAGGGCTTGTGGAGCAGACACAGCTCTGCTATGAATAGACTGGGAATGCCTCTCCTTTCACAGGACGTGTCACCTAAGGACAACATGTAGGCACCGTACAACGGGATGGCAAATCAGAGACAACTTGACATGCAGCAGTAGGAACATTAGTGATGCTGGCACTGCAGCTGAGGGCTAGAAACCAGCAGTCTCTTAATAGGAGATGGGGCTAACCAGCCTTCTTCCATCACTGGGATGCTCCATATTGCTGTGTTCATCTCCAGACTGTACAATGTCTCAACGTCCTACTGAAAGCACAGAAGACATGAGTTTTCTGTATGGTATCTGCTGATACCAGGTATTGCAGATAGATCCTGATCTGTCCACTCAGTCAGGACCAGAGCAGCTACTGGGTGGCTTCATTCACAGGATGGCTGAGGCTGCAAGGAGCCTCTGGAGGTCTCTGGCAAAAGCCTCCTGCTCAAAGCAGGGTCAGCAATGGGGTCAAGTTTACTTGTGTCTGCAAAATCATTTTCACTTGGCACTGTCTCCCCAGACACCAAATGTAAAGAAGGCAAAACTCTGTATATTCCTATATACATCCCCAATTTTTGTGTGTACTCTCTGATAGCTTGGTTAGTGACAGGGCATTTATTTTGTGGGGAATAGTTACTGAAAGATGGAAATAACTAATACAGGGAGACAGCAGGCACTCAATACCAAGTTCACCTCAGCACACAAATAGTTCAAATACTACAGCTAAGAGATTATGAGATACTAAGGCTTAATCCCTCAGATAGCTCCACTTAAATGAATGGAGGCTCATCACTTTACACATGGAATCCCAGTGTATATGTGTGTGTACAATATGCTTACACAATTAGATACTCTCAAAAACATCCCGCTAGCATCAATAGTAGTCTCAGTTTATCACCTTTCAAAATAAAGTTATCATTTCTCTAAAAGCCATCACAAGTTGCAGTGAGCTGCCTAACCACTGCTTTTAGAGCCCAAGTCTGAATAAGCTTGGCCTGAAAGCCTGTAACAAATAAATTGTTTTCTAAACAGAGGCACATTCCTCAGAAGAGGTTTTTTGCTTAGATAACTAAGACAAATGTCCCATTTACATGTTAATTAAGCTACACAATTCCCACATGCATTAAAATTACAAAAACATGTGCTTTACAGTGCACACAGCAATAAATCTTACAATTAAGAAAGGGGAGATCGCATTTCTCGGAGAAGATTTTTTTATAGAATTTAATGCTCCTTATACAGAGAGAATGAATATCTGGATTGCACGCCTGAAGCCAGACCCCAACTTTCCTATAGTCCAGAACTGCTGCAATATAGAGCACTAGTTGAACTACGGCGACTAGTTGAATTACAGTGACTGGAAGTGACAGACATTTTGTGCAATGGACCAATTTGAACAAGATTTGAAAACATACTCAAGGGTACACTGTGCAGACTAGAGAGCAATGCAGTTTTTAGATTTGAATTCAAACCTCCCGTTCTCCCAAACTTTCCATCTATAGTTTGTTGTAATCAAATATACCACAATATAGGCTTGTAGAAGCTAAAATCTTCAAAAATAGTTAGGAGGAACACACTCCACTAATACTTTCTTGTTCAGTCTTTCCCCAGCTCAGTCACTGGCTTAGGATCAGTTGTGTTGGCAAAATGACACAAAGGATTTGCCTCTTGTCTCTGTATTTTCCTTATTTATTTTCTTTGAATTTCATCCCTCTTTCCAGCTGTCCTCTGCTGCTATGACCACTCTTGACCTCGGTACTGCACCAGCAGTACTTCACCCTGTGAATCTTCAAACAAATTTTGTAACTGCCTGAAATAAATTCTGTAAATTTAAGCTCCCTCAAGATTGTGTCCCAGATGTGTAAAATGTGTAATATGATCTGGGAAAAAAAACCCAAAACATTCCTTCCTTCTTCCCTGAAAACCAGCTTCAGCACAGTTACTGGAGTTGCCAGACAGGGTGCTGGATGTTTCACTGAACAAGAAAGCTGCCATCTCCACGGTGCCAGCAAGGCTTGTGCCCTTCCATGACAAGGGGAATTCCTGAACTTCAGTCCAACACTTTCACACGCCACAGGCTTCTCTGTTCCCCTTCAGGGCACCTCCACTGATACACCAAATCCAGCCATAAGAGAACCACTTTTGCCAATTGTAAATAAAATCCTTTCTTTGCTTTATCTCTTTTCTTAATTTGCCTTGGTTTTGTGATCATATGTATTATAAGATCTAGCTAGATCACATCTACTATACAATCATAACTACTATAGATCATCTCTACTATAGATCTACCCAGGTCATATAGTACAGACACATAAAATCAAGGCTCCAGACAACTACATTGGAAGACAGGGCTTTAATCTTCACTAGATTACGTATAACCTTTGTTTAGACATGTGATATATTCAAGGCAATGATTATGCCAAGCATCACCATTTTTATTATGTTTGGATCCTTGCCCTAAATAATAGTGTGGCATAATCACAGACTGATGCTTTTCATTCCTAGGATACTGAAGATGAGAAGACACTTGCAGTAGTATCACAGATTTACACTGTAGCCTGGACTTGGTGACAATGAAGGCACTGGAGACGTCCCACAGCACCTCTGCATCACAACAGAAGAGTTCTCGTCTGTTTCAATCTACAGATATATATAAATTGCCTTTGAGTGGTTCATTCGATCTTAAAAAACCTGTTTTTCCAAGAAAACAGCAAAATACTTTCTTCTCTTAATTCTGAGGAAAGTTTACATCTTTACCTCCTTTTGTTAAATCAGCTGCATCTTATTAATTCTGTCTACCATTTCAGGCACAGCAAGCATGAAATTCATATCGCCCTGAATTCAGTCATCGTTAAACATGGAAACGGGTTTGATCAGCACAGTCAGTATTTTCTCTGTACAAACTAACAAACATGAACATACAGAGATGAGCACAAAGGTCTAATGTAACAGAGGATTTGACCACTTTTGAAAAGATTACAGCGTCAGCAGGTTGATTCCTCCTACAGTAAGCAATAATGGAGATGGGCCTACAGCTCCATTTCTCTAAGCGGCATATCTGAAAAATATGTTTAAGCTGCTAAGGCAGTTCCAAAAACATCCTTACTACTCCCTTAACTATCTGAAGCACATGAAATTTCCAGCAGTTCCACTTCCTTTTTTCAGAACTTCTCTAGATTTAAAAAAAAACCAAACAAATCAGACCCTATTATTCCACATACTAACTTCAAAGCATGCATTTGCAGAAATAATTCAGAAATATTCACACACTAAAAATCCATAGGAAGCAAAGGAGAAACTATGAAATACTTAAAAAAAAAAAAAAAAAATTGGTTGCTTATTTCCTTTCTACTCTTTATGAGAAAATTTCGGTTTCCTGTCAGGTTTCAGCTCAGGAAGGATTCAGATCAGTATTTAAACTGAAATGTGTCTTTGGCACAGGCATTTCAAAATTACATTGTCCTACTGAAAGGGCAGTATGTTACATGAGGTGTACCATATCTTCATTATAAACATGTTGTGCTGTAATGGCTAACAAGAAAAATTGTAAATGATCTACTTAAGCAAAACCAGCTAGTATATTAAGGGGATGACATGTTCTGATGAATCAAATAATTTATCCTTCCCTTTCATTTCCCTCTAAAATTTCAAAGCAATCAAATGTTGTTTATGCATAAAATTTAATCCTTTCACCAATCTGTAGTTTGATTGAATTTGCATACTCTATTTCCTACAAGTCAATGTGAAGAGAGCCTCATGTAATTGAAACCATTTCCCCTCCAGTCCTCCTATCTTTGCTGTAATATTTTCTATTAGTAGCTCTATTATGCCTAATATCCGTAATGTTGGCAGATTAGAATTTTCACTTAATGCAACCTGTATTTATAAACCACTAGGATGAAAAAATGAACAAATACAAGAAAGAGGAAACAATAATTACCTGTCTTTGATGCCACACAGATCAATGTGTAAATCACTAAAATTCCCCAGGGAGCCTTGCTGAACTAAAATGAGGTCCTTGGGCTGGTTATCAATGAAGATGAGCCTCATACAGCCTTGAAAAGCAGTAATGGGATTTAAACATTGGGAATTGGTGAAATTGTCAGGGCATCCTGTGGGAAAAAGAGAAAAGCCAGAGAAGAATATTGGAATGTTCATCTGTTTCTCCTGGGATATCCTGATACAAGACTCGGAGGCTCATTATTCCAAGTGTTTTCATTCCTTCTGCTACGCAACCTTCTGTGTTATAAATCCTTCGGTAATATTTAAAAAAAAGAAAAGAAAAAAATAGGAGAGAGACCAGTCACCGGAAATATCAGAGTATGAGATTTTCACGCATGTTAAGCAAAATCAAAATGTGGGGTTTTTTTTCATCTTTAAACTCCACAGGTGACAGCAACTGACTCCCATGAAACAAGCTGTTCAAATTGTAAAATCGTTATGGGCTGAATTCTGCTGCTAAGGCAATGCACAGAGTAAAAAGATGAAATCCTGTGAACAGCAAGCAAGAAAATCATTTGTATCTCAGCTTCTTATCTCAGCTTCTTCAGTATTTGGCCAGCTCTGAGATCCAAAGCCTCCTGTGTATCCTCAGTGTTGTATCCAGAGGGTTCATTGAGATCAGAGCCTCACTGCAGTAAGCACTACACAGAAATATGTAAGATAAAAAGACAGTTGATGACATTCCCTTTATCTAAATTAATGCTTGTACTCCAAAAAGCAGAGGGTAATATTTTTCAAGACTGTTCTTTCCATTTTCTAAATTGAGCTAAACCTACATCATTTCCATGAGCAGAGTACCTAAATACCTTTGTAGATCTGAGCCATATGTCAATTAAGTTCTAAAGTCATTGAGCCTGATGAGGACAGTGATATCTACAGGAATATTAATAATACTAGTAGTCCTCAGGCCTTTTAACCAGAAAAAAAACCCCTTGTGGCTAATACAGCTACGTAACTTTTGCGTGTTTTGCCAGCTAGATGTAGGTACACACAGCTACCAGTAGTCCACTTTTACAGCTGTGTTAGAAGTTCTGCTCGTTCTCTCTTTGTCCAAAGTTGGCCAAGACCCTTCAGTCTTCCCACAGTGCTGTATGCATTGGAATTCAATAGGGAGTTTAAAATCAGTTAGTAAAGCATTTAATTTTAGCGGCAAACAGAGTACACCTGGGGAGATCTCAATAGCACCTGGGGATCTGCATCATGAAAACCCGTCCTGCATCTGTCTGAAGCAACCTACCTCCAAAATAGTAGGTGTTCCCAGAGTAGATCCTCGAGACAGTGGTTGCATGGCTAGCAGTGGCAGCGTTGTTATCCAGTGTCAGGGTAATGCGGTGTCTTCTTGCGTTGATGTTAACAGAATGCCAAAGTCCATCATGGAGATTGGTGCCTGCAAAGAACCAGTACAAAGAGTGAAAAAAGAGGTACAGGAGACAACAGTGTTCTTCACACTTTCTTTTGCTTCCAGCTTCTGACCACAAATGTACAGCTGAGACCAAAATAAGGAAAACTGGCAGCTGAAAAGAATTCATCACCTCTGGAAACAAACTGGCATAGAACAATAGGCCCAAAAAAGAGAAAGCTTTCGCGACTATTTAGTAGATCATCTCACATCCTAATCTAACCTGCTTCTGGTACTGCAGGCACTCAGTTAGCTAGCAGGGCCCTTTGCCTTTCTAGTAGCATATTATTACCATTTTGTGGGTGTTTATGTCTTACTTTCAGTCTGTTGGAAAATGCTTATAGCTCACAGGGTGTGAGCTACAAGGAAGGAGCTCTCCATTGAGCTTCTGGTCCTGAACACGTGCCTGAGACTGGAGAGGATTAGACTGAGCGAGATGGGCATATGCTGTCTAAGGCTCCAATATGAAACCTGACAAACTCCAACAGGTATCAGGAGTATCTGTGTTTCTTAAAACCCTTCAGCACTAAGTTAGCACACAGTCTTATTGATGGATGTACCAAAGCCTTTCTATATTAGATTTTGACACGGGCCTTGTGAGAGCTGGGATTATTGCTCTGACCAGGAACCTATGAAGGTATGTGAGAGATCATGGTACTGGGCAGCCTCTTTCTCTTTTAGACATTTATGCAAAGCGGGAAATCACCTCTCTGTTTCCTTGTTCTGAAAATCAGTGTTGCATCTCACAGCTCTTGAGATAGCACCACACAGCTACAAAGAAACTTCACATCGTCTGTTCTGACAGCCAGGAAAATCAGTGGGCAAGCTTCTGAGCTCACACACAGTGGTGCAGATAAAAAGTAATCTAATTACAGTCCAAAATACGCTACTGTCAGTCTGGAGTCCCTGAGACCAGGTACAGACAAATAGTATTACTCCCCTCCTTAACAGGTTATTTTTGGTTAGCGTAGCTTCCAGAAAAAACAAACGAGCACTTCATGACACAAAGAGGTGTGAGAACAGTTCAAATAAAAATAAAACAATCGTGGCTGTAATGTGTGCGAAATGCCATTTCATTATGAATTTAAAAATGAGACAACTGCCAAAGTAATGGCTGTTAACACATACACAATTCCCATAGAATAGGAGGCCGGTTTCCTAGCAAAAAAATGGATGATTTTTCAACTAGGAGGAGTCCATTTTGAATTGAAATATGTTGCTGAAGTTTGAAAAGATGTCAAAATAAAATAGGACCCATTTGGGGCAAAAATAGGTCCATTCTTGAGCAAGCATGAATTTATTGTGAGCGCCTGACTTCTGCAGCACACGTCACTTGCAATTTCTGTATATTTTCCACATGTAAGTAAGCAGCTTAGCATTGTTTTGGACAGCACCAAAGGCTGGCCTCAGGTTCATGATACATAAGAACAAATACACCCAACCAAATATTGACATTGTCTCAGCATTGTCAACAGTTTAATTACGACTGCAATAAAGTCTGGAAATTCAGTTTTCAGCACTCAGTCACAGCAAGGTAAGGCTGTAGCATTCGACATGAATAAGGATAGATACAGGGCTGCCTCATAAAGGGGAATGAAACGCATATGGAACAGCTCTGCTTTGACAACTCTGTCAGATTTTATCTCTGCTTCTTTTAATAGAAACAGCTGCCTTCTTTTACTCTGTAATGAGAATATTTTAATATTACATATTTTTAAACAGCTGCTCTTTTAAAAAATACTATTATTATTATTTACTTCTATCTAAGTTCCATCAGTCTATTACTCATCCACCTTTGGAAACCGGCTATTCAACCTATGCAGAAAATGGATTTCCCAGTCTCCCACCCAGCACGGCTGCATAGCAGCAAGGGATGTGCAAAGGCCTTGGGCTAAGAACTTTTCTGTTTGGGATGCCAGCATGGCTTATACAAGTCACACCGGGGTGGCAGCTGGGCCACTCTGGTCCTGCCCCTGTTGTACAGTGTGAGATTGTTTCCCTGTTGCCTCTGGGAGTCAATGCATAGCTGTTCTCTAAGTGTTTACAAGCAATTTCCCCTGAATTTTAAGTCAGAGGGGCAACCCCGTTTCACCCTCTTGCATCCCGCCAGCTGCACTGCACAAAGCAACTTGCAAACTGCTAAGCAGGGCAACGAGGGAGTGTGAGGAGAAGCAGCCCATGGTCAGTCTGTCTTCTGGGCATAGCATAAAGGGAGAGAGTAAATCTACAGTCAGAGGAAGAAAATCAGCTCTAAGACTGCCTTAACTTGTGCTGGAGAAAGGTGCAGCAGCTGAGTTGGCTGCCAGCTGACTTTAGCACAGTCTGAGGACCGGGAACAGGAAGGTCTTCATATGACCTGACTGAAGAAAATTTCGCATCACTGTTTAAAAACACATTAGCTGAGCTAATTGTCAGGTAGATAGAGTTTGGAGATCTCGGGATGCCAACTTTCCACGCTTAGACCTACCTCAAGCTGCACAGAGTGGTTCTATCACTGGAAAGCAATAGAAAATTTGAAAAGTGTAAGGAAGATTGGGTGCTTCCATATTTAACCATCCTTTCACCGTGTTGGGTTGGACCTTAGTATTTTAAAGGGAGACAGGTGAGAGTAAACAAAAATGAAGTACCTTCACTGATTTCCACTGGGTTGTCTGTCTCTTTCTGAATAAGTAGTGTTAATCTCCCACCATGGAGGTAAACCAGGAGAGGTCCCGAATTTTCAGACAATTCAGTGAACAGAAGTAAGCCGTCTTTATTCCATGTTCGAAACTGGAAGCTGACTGACAAACCATCAATTTGAGGAGTGCCAGGTAGTAGCAAGTAGCTTTGACTGGTGCTGACAAAGGTGATAGGAACAATTTGCGGTTCTGAGCAAGAAAAGGTCACGTTCCCCTGCAAATAATAAAAACTAAATGTAACCAACATGGGAATTATTTTTCGGTCATCCCAAAACATCCATAGTTAAATAAGCTCCCTGGATTTCTAACAGCCCTCAAGGCTGAAATAGGTATTGTTATTCAGACAAAAATCCTTGGAATTCATTCAGAAATGTATCTGTCCATCCTGGGGAAACTGACTTCAAAAATTTTATTTTCACTTTCAAGAGAGACGATCAAAGACCAAAACCTCAGTTCTTAGAAGGATCTACATGTATCCAAATCTCCCACATTAAGACCATGCCTGGGTGAAGCATGGCTTTTTTGCTAGCCCAGACAGACCATCTCGTCATGGCTATATCTGCTGTGTAATTCTCAACACCTCCAGTTTCAAGCTCAAGTTTAGCTTTATGTCAAAAAAATCAAGCCCATCTGGATCTATGCTGATTTCAGGAATTGACACTGAAAGAAGAGAATTCCGCTTGCATTTTCATGTGCTGTGGCATGTGATACAAATGTCCTGCACTGGCTCTGCGCTGATGGAACTACAGGGATGTGAACAAGGCAAGGTACAGCTGAAAAAACAAAGCATCACAGGGATCCTACCAAACAGACTAGATTTACTCTAAATATAAGCCAAAATGCAGCCATTTGGGAATTTGCCCACTTGGGAAGAGTACAGGAATGTGGTCAGAGCATGCAGGGATGTGATGAGGAAGGCCAAGGCTCACCTGGAATTGAAGCTGGCAAGGGATGTCAAAAACAACAAGAAGGGCTTCTTCAACTACATCAGCAGCAAAAGGAAGGCTAGGGACAATGTGGGGCTGCTGCTGAATGAGGCGGGTGTCCTGGTGACGGAGGATGCAGAGAAGGCAGAGCTACTGAATGCCTTCTTTGCTTCAGTCTTCAGTGCTAAGACTGGCCCTCTGGAATCCCAGGCCCCGGACGTAAGACAAGAAGCCCACAGAGAGGATGACATTCCCTTGGTCAAGGAGGACTGCGTGAGGGATCGCTTAAGCGATCTGGACACCCACAAAACCATGGGCCCCGATGGAATGCACCCACGACTGCTGAGGGAGCTGGCGGATGTCATTGCTGAGCCACTCTCCATCATCTTTGAGAGGTCCTGGAGGACAGGAGAGGTGCCCGAGGACTGGAGAAAGGCCAATGTCACTCCAATCTTCAAAAAGGGCAAGAAGGAGGACCCAGGGAACTACAGGCCGGTCAGCCTCACCTGCATTCTGGGAAAGGTGATGGAGCAGATCATCCTGGAGGTCATCATCAAGCAAGTGGAAGAAAAGAAGGTTATCAGAAGTAGTCAGCATGGATTCACCAAGGGGAAATCATGCGTGACCAATCTGATAGCTTTCTACGATGGCATGACTGGCTGGGTAGATGAGGGGAGAGCCATGGATGTTGTCTACCTAGATTTCAGCAAGGCTTTCACAGAATTACAGAATGGTCGGGGTTGGAAGGGACCTCAGTGGGTCATCTAGTCCAATCCTCCTGCCAAAGCAGGGTCACCTACACCAGGCTGCACAGGACCACGTCCAGGCAGGTCTTGAATATCTCCAGAGAAGGAGAATCCACAACCTCCCTGGGCAGCCTCTTCCAGTGCTCCGTCACCCTCAGAGGGAAGAAGTTCTTCCTCATGTTCAGACGGAACTTCCTATGCTTCAGTTTGTGCCCGTTGCCCCTTGTCCTGTCACTGGGTACCACTGAAAAGAGCTTGGCCCATCCTCCTGACACCCACTCTTGGTAGATTTATAAGAATTTATTGGGTCCCCTCGCAGCCTTCTCTTCTTCAGGCTAAACAAGCCCAGCTCCCTCAGCCTCTCCTCGTAGGGAAGATGTTCTAGTCCTCTCACCATCCTTGTAGCCCTCCGCTGGACTCTCTCCAGTCGCTCCTCATCTTTCTTGAACTGGGGAGCCCAGAACTGGATACAGCACTCCAGATGAGGCATCACCAGGGCAGTGTAGAGGGGAAGGAGAACCTCCCTCGTCCTGCTGGCCACACTCCTCGTAATGCACCCCAGGATCCCATTAGCTTTCTTGGCAGCCAGGGCACACTTCTGGCTCATGGTTAACCTGTCGTCCACCAGGACACCCAGGTCCCTCTCCGCAGAGCTGCTTTCCAGCAGGTCCGCCCCAAGCCTGTACTGATGCATGGGGTTGTTCCTCCCCAGGTGCAGGACCCTGCATTTGCCCTTGTTGAACCTCATCAGGTTCCTCTCTGCCCAGCTTTCCAGCCTATCCAGGTCACGCTGAATGGCAGCACAGCCTTCTGGTGTGTCTACCACACCTCCCAGTTTGGTGTCGTCAGCAAACTTGCTGAGGGTACATTCTAACTCTTCATCCAGGTCGTTGATGAAGAAGTTAAACAAGACTGGGCCCGGTACTGTCCCCTGAGGGACACCACTATTTACCAGCCTCCAACTAGACTCAGCGCCACTGATGACAACCCTCTGAGTTCTGCCATTCAGCCAGTTCTCAATCCACTTCATCGACCACTCATCCAGCCCACACTTCCTCAGCTTCCCTAGGAGGATATCATGGGAGACTGTGTCGAAAGCCTTGCTGAAGTCGAGGTAGACAACATCCACGGCTCTCCCTTCGTCTACCGAGCCAGTCATGTCATCGTAGAAAGCTATTAGATTGGTCAGGCATGATTTCCTCTTAGTGAATCCATGCTGACTACTCCTGATAACCTTCTTTTGCTCCACTTGCTTGATGATGACCTCCAGGATGAGCTGCTCCATCACCTTTCCCGGGATGGAGGTGAGGCTGACCCATAACATCCTCCTAGGGAATCTCAGGAAGTATGGGCTGGATGAGTGGACAGTGAGGTGGATTAAGAACTGGCTGAATGACAGAACTCAGAGGGTTGTCATCAGCGGCACTGAATCTAGTTGGAGGCCGGTAACTAGTGGTGTCCCTCAGGGGTCAGTACTGGGCCCAGTCTTGTTTAACTTCTTCATCAACGACCTGGATGAAGAGATAGAGTGTACCCTCAGCAAGTTTGCTGATGACACAAAGCTGAGAGGGGTGGTAGATACATCAGAACGCTATGCTGACATTCAGCGAGACCTGGACAGGCTGGGAAGTTGGGCAGGGAGGATTCTGATGAGGTTCAGCAAGGGCAAATGCAGGGTCCTGCACCTGGGGAGGAACAACTCCATGCACCAGTACAGGCTTGGGACGGACCTGCTGGTGTGCATCTCTGTGGAGAGGGACCTGGGAGTGCTGGTGGACAACACGTTAACCATGAGCCAGAAGTGTGCCCTGGCTGCCAAGAAAGCTAATGGGATCCTGGGGGGCATTAGGAAGAGTGTGGCCAGTAGGTCGAGGGTGGTTCTCCTTCCCCTTTACACTGCCCTAGTGAGGACCCATCTGGAGTACTGTGTCCAGTTCTGGGCTCCCCAGTTCAAGAAAGACGAAGAGCTACTGGAGAGAGTCCAGCGGAGGGCTACGAGGATGGTGAGGGGACTGGAGCATCTCTCCTACGATGAAAGGCTGAAGGAGCTGGGCTTGTTTAGCCTGAAGAAGAGACGGCTGCGAGGGGACCTAATAAATTCTTATAAATCTACCAAGAGTGGGTGTCAGGAGGATGGGGCCAAACTCTTTTCAGTGGTGCCCAGCCACAGGGCAAGGGGCAACGGGCACAAACTGAAGCATAGGAAGTTCCGTCTGAACATGAGGAAGAACTTCTTCCCTCTGAGGGTGACGGAGCACTGGAAGAGGCTGCCCAGGGAGGTTGTGGATTCTCCTTCTCTGGAGATATTCAAGACCCTCCTGGACGCGGTCCTGTGCAGCCTGGTGTAGGTGACCCTGCTTTGGCAGGGGGCTTGAACTAGATGACCCACAGAGGTCCCTTGCAACCTGAACGTTGTGTGATTCTGTGATTAATGACAGTACTGTTTTTGCCCATTTACACTAATGCTACATAACATTAAAAGTAAGAACTCTGTCACCTACTTGAATCTACTACATGAGGCAAAATATCAGGCAAATTTCCTGTGTTTATTTCAGATATTCAATATATAACTCGGAGTAGCAATAGTGGTTATGTTTTCTTTTACTCAGAGTGACACAGCCCTGTGCTACTGGAAATTATAAAAGTCACTTAATAATAATAACACAAATAATTAAAATAATTATTCAACAATTATTTCAAAATTAATAAGGAAACTCAAAGAAAAAGTCACTTGAATACAGTACTTATAGTGAGATGAAACAAAAGTGAGATTTCCTGGTCAGTGCTAGGTCCCACAGTTTCCATGAGGCATTTTGAAAATTATTAAAACGTTACATACACAGGAAACATTGTAAAATCCAACATCAATTATATGTCCAACTTAGTTGATTATCTCAGTCATCCAGCCCTGAAATAAATGGTGCTATTTGCCTGGAAGAGCAGCACACTTACTCAAAGCAGTCATCAGCATCTTTACCAGCATGCATCGCTGTAGTTTGTAGAAGACATGACTCCAGCATTTTGTTCAGCCACTGCAGATTGCCCAGCCAGGTTCTTCAAGCCATGTAATAAAACCTTAACAATGTATAAAGCCAGGATGCATTTAAGGAGCCACATCTTTCAAAGCCACTCCAGGAGATTGTTGCAGACAGCTTGAACTAGACTACTTTTTAAAATACCAACGGGAATCTAATAAAAACATCAAAGTAAAAGGCTTTCTCCATGGTACTGCTTCTCACCAGAGTTGGAACCTTGCTCTAACAGGATAATTATAATAAACAGCACTTGACGGATGTGTAGGAAGTTGCACAGTGCTTGGGGAATTCCTCTCTGAAATCTCAGACTGATGATGGAACTGTTCCCTATCACTTTCAAATGTCTTTCCAGTCTTTATTTTCAAATGGAAAGTAAAGTGCCAGAAAGAGACCGTGTTATCACTGGATGAAACAACCCTTAATAGATATATATCTATATCAAGTTATTTAGGTATTCCCTGCCCTGTTAGGTGCAGAATGCTACATACTAGATTTAGCAATGGCAAAAGGTATATTATGTTAGAATGAGTTTTGAGAAAGTTTCTACTACCTGCTGGGTTTTGTCTGCATAAGAGATGCACAAGCTTTTTTTTTTTCTTTCTGCTATTGTTGTCGTCATATTTCCACCTCAATTTTCAATTGTATTCATGACAAATTAAAGAAAACAAATACAGTTAACTGCAGCGATATAGACAAATATGCTTAACTTTCTCTAGAGCTTTTTAAAGGTTTAGACATTTAAACTGCTGATGACAAATTTTCTTTGGAATTTTAGACATTTACAGTGATTCAAGTAACTCCACACAAAGTAGTAAGACATGTAGAGATCTTATACACACATAACAACAGAGCTTGGAGGAAAGTTCAAACATTTTCTGAGTCTGCACTCAAGTATCTAATTTGCTTCACTGGCAGTAGGAGGCTGTAACAAAATGCAAGACTGTAGAGGAAAGGATTTGCAACATTTGGATAGGATTTTTGTCTCACAGGTCTTAGCAGATTTTACCTACCAGCAGAACAAGCTGTGTCTAGACTGACTTAATGGTGCCGGAGAAGGTGAATACTGAGATGAAAAAACATGTTTGCAATGCACAATAAACTTTCGGATGACCTTAAAATAAGCTAGTAAAGACCCAGTGCAGTTAATATGCTTTCAGCTGTTTGCAGCAGCACCACACCAAAGTATCCCTGATGCATATGCATGGGCTCAAATATAAGGTCAAATTTCTGTCTGCTTTTGATGTGAGGTTCTCAGCACGTGCAACTAGTCCTCAACTCATGGGTTGCTGTGACCCCTTGAAAAACTCAGAAACACTCTAGTCATTCACACTAGCTAGTAATTCATGCCATCTGGGATCCCCACAGAAGTCTTGTGCTGAGACAGGAGCAGCAAAGAGTACTGACTGAAACCATGGCCAGTGCTGGGACATATGGGCAAGACCCACATGTCCTCCTCCCATGCTTCACCTGCAGCATGGGAGACTTCAAGCTCTGTAGCCTCTGCATTGACTGCACTGAAGCAGAGCAGGTGTGATCCCACCTGCCACAAGAACAAGCAGGTGGGTATGCATAAAGGCAGTCCTACAATATTCTGTGTACATGGTACAAGCTACATTTAGGAGCCAGAAAAGAGGCATGTTCGCCTTTTGGGGGTTTTGGGAGCCTTTCTTTTAACAAGGTATTTTTGTTACTCTTATTCAGGAATTGAGACCTGCATGAAGTACGGGCCACAACTAATTTTAGTCAGACCTAAAAACTAGAAAACATCTTCTAACGCAGCATTCCAAAGCAAAGCCACGTGATGTAGTTAATACACACCAAGAATAGCTGCAGATGTCCTTACACTGACCAATGCTGTCTACCTTCCTAGAGAAAATAGCATGAGAATTTGAAAAAGAAATACACCACAGTTACTTTGAAAAACGTTCGTCTACTAAAGTGGAATAGTTTCCCATTACAAAAACTGTTAAAATTGCCCTGAATGCTATTCTCAAAGAAATTATTCCAGCAGGTTTCATTCAGAAAACTAAACAGCTCCCCCTGAACCTGCATCTGATCCAGAGCATTTTGCTTTAATTGGCAGCAGTTCTGGAACTCTCCAGGGTACATGCAAGACTTCTGCCAGACACTTGATTTTATAATTGAACTCACTTTAACTGAAAAGTAAAAGTTCATTGGCTAGGAAATGGGATAAGAAGAGTCTAATCCCTAGAGAAAATAAAGGAGACGCTCAGCTCTACCCAGCTGCTGGAAACTGCAGCTAGTTATCATGTGGCATTTAAGATTTCCATTGAGTCTATCATCTCCAGACTGATTAATGACTCCTCTAATAAGCAGTGAAATCTTTCCAAAAGAGTTGTTATTCTTACAGGAGAAACCTTCTGAACCTAGAAATGCAATGGATATATTTGCAATTTATTCACTGGTTGCCGTGACACTTGCCTCAAGACAAGAGTGCAAACACCCCAGATTTCTACAGGCAGGGCACGGTTGCACTGGTGGCTCTTGTTCAAGCAAGATGTTGAATGAACTGGTGACACCATGTTACAGCATTTTAAGGAAGAATCAGAGCCTTTCATATAAAAAGAGAATGGAGGAACACAGTTGCTAAGTGATGAGGATAAAAGTGGATTACTTCTAAGATCCTCTGAGCCATAAGCCTCATCCAAAAGTGTCTGGAGTCTTTCCAGTGACTTCTGCAGGACTTCAATAAAACCTGTATAACTTTAATGAACCATTTCAGTCTTTTCTGGCCTTTCTTCATGTAGTATTATGTACTTTTGAATGAAGAGAGAAGACTGCTACAACCCCACAGCCAGGGCAATTGGTGACAAGTTTCTGATACATCCCCCTTGCTTGCAAGGAATACTAATCAAAAGTAATATGTACTTGGGAAATTATTCAAACTGACAGCTGAACTGGAATCCTCAACATGCAGCCTACCAAAGGATACAGGCCAAGATCACAGCTTGAACATGATGAACAATAAATGAGTATTTCTGAGCTCTCATTCTATCTGCAGGTTGGAGCATCAAATAGGCACTTACTTTCCTCATTAATCGCTCTACAGATACTCGCCAATAAAAGGATATCTTGTTTTCTGCAGAGGATTAGAAAGGAAGATTTCATATGACAGGTAAGGGGACTAAAATCCCAGGCCTGGCTGAGATACAAATGTAGGCAAACTGGCAAGAATATCTCCAGTTTGGAAATCGCAGAACTATTTCTAGCTGTGAAGAGGCTGAGGTTGCCCATGAATTTGCAAAGAGGAAAAATGTGACCTCTGATGCAGTTTTAAAAGCATAAGATGAATCATTGTAATTCAACTCTGAGCAACTGGATTTTAAGAATGGGGGATGTCCCTTCAAATCCTGTTTTTAAATTAGCTGTCTCAAGCAGAACAGATATGAGAAGTTCCACATAGATTTCAAGTACTTCTCAAATCAAGACATTGCTAAGCATTGAAGAAAAAGCAAATCAAAGTGAGATACCAGCTCCAGCCCTCCAAAATACTGGTGCAAACTGTCTTCGAGCAGGACATAGGAGCACCAAGACGCATGGTGTTAACTGAGTTAGGACTAGTCCACTGAGTGAGTAACTAGTTTATCCCAAGAGCAGGGTTCATACTTCAAGAGAAGTTCCTATACTGAGGTGGCTTTCTTTTTCTCTGAGCAAAATTTTGTGATGGAAATGTAAAAGCTTTCCTGATCCCAGTTTCACTGAAATGAACATATTCTTGCGATAATCACCCCTGTGACAGAGAACTGCCCTATCTTTACTCACTCTAGGTAACATGTATGTTGATAAAATGCTAATTGTCTATCACATTCACTTAAGTTGTTTATATTAAGATAATGTTCCTGTGTGGAAAAAGTAGCATTTAACAAAAAACAAAGCTTTGAAAAAACTGAAACATTGTGACCACGACAGAATCAGGGATGAGATTCTTAGCTATACATTTCTGGGTGTTCTTTATCTCAGACTTCTAAGCTATGTCACTGGCCAGAAGTGGAACAAAGGATTTTACCTTTTTTTATGCCCATAGTAACTGTATGTTATTGTTTCATTATATGGCACAATAGCTAAGAGTTATTGACAAAAGACAGGAGCAAATATAGAGCTAACTTGGAAAAAATCATACGTAATTTCCCTCAGAAAGACAGGAAAAAAAAAAGAGCACAGGAGGAAACACAAAAAAATACAGATCACTTAATATTTTCCCTCCTTTGAACAACAAGCAGGAATGAAGCCAGCCTTTCAAATTCACCTTACCAGAAATAAGATAGATAGATGTCTTAGATTGAACTGGCAAATTAGCACAATCCAAGCCGAATTTTTGTTCCAGTTCAAGGTAAACTCATCTACAGTTTATTAGGTTTTATTACCTGGAACAAAACACAGCAGCAAGAAAATTTTTTTTTTTCTTATTATTATTGTTATGAAAACAGAGCCACGTCTACCTTAAAATAGGAAAAGTGCATAGAAAGCAATTCTTATAATCTTTTTTTTATTTATTAGTTTTCTCTACTAGATTTTCCTCTTTAAAATTCCAGTCATCTGTGTATCATAGCACAGCACCAGCCTAAAATAGTTGGTACAAACTGCAAACACTCCAGGCTCTTGACTGTGACGGGGTCAGCTTGTCCCTTTCTGTTATGCGGAGCAGCCAGGTACCAAGAAGTTTCCAGAGCCTTAGCAATTGGAATAAGACCTTAAAAAAGAGACATTTAAGCCTTGGCTTTACAGAAAATTACACTCTCCTCCATTTCCCTTATCCCCTGCTAACTCCTATGACAATAATTAGCCATCTCTCACTCTCCTACAGGGACTAACTGCCTTATCACCTCCCGCCTAGAAACGTCCTCCTCTGCTAAGCAAGTACTAACTGCCCTAGTCACTCAATTTGACTACCCAGATAATGCAATAAATTAAACTGTGAACAACTGTTTCTAACCCATAATTTGCTGAAGGCTGATGACTCTCAAAAAAGGCCTTGTTTGCTCAAAAACATGTCATTTTTTTCTACACTGGTCAACTAGTCTTATGAAAAAATATGGTCTGCCTCCCCAAAAGACTTGCTGTACTTGTGGTCATCACAACTATTAAAATTCTAACACAAAGAAGCTTTTATATCAAGAAAAGGAGAGTTTATTATTGCAGATACATGCTGCATTAAATATTTATGCAATGAAAGTCTTCAGAATTATAGACAAAGCCAACTGAAATCAATGGGAAAATGTCATTGAAATAGACTTTATTTCAAGCCCTTGATTGAGGTGACACACTTAATTTCTTTCAAAACAATCCTGTTACACCATTCAGCAACATATGGGACCTTAAAACCAATGCTATTTATATGGGCTTTCCTACTATTCCACACTGAACGTAGGACGCAAAAGAGACTCATCTGAAGACCCAGAGAGCAGACCAGATGATAGAAGAAACCATACAAAGCTATTTTTACAGGAACCATATATTTCTGGAATTTGAGTTCATCTGCTTTATTTAAAGAATACCAAATTCAATTCTCTGTTTTTTAATGTGTGTGACTCAAGCTTCCATTAAATAATTGCATTTTTATTAATATATTCAACTTAGTCCTATAGGAGTTTGCGAAAAATATCACTAAATAGTTCAAACATTTTTTATTTATGATTCCTATGGTCTGAAGTGCAAAAATTAATGAAAACTAAAAAAAAAAAAAAAAAAAAAAAGAGACATATCTAACTCCTGGTTCTCCAAACCCCAGTAGGAGCCTTCACAAATCACCAGCCTGATATTCATAGCCATATGAACACTTGCAATAGCACTTTGGTAGAACGAGACGTGCGTAGACAAGTAAATTCTTCTCAAGATGAAGGTATCTCAAATCAGCTTAACAAAATAGCATGTTTGGATTCTCTATAAAGGGAATGAATTATTAGTTTACATCCTCCTGTCATTAGGTATCTTTCCTTGTTCTTTGATGCTGGCAATCGGTTATTTCCCTGAGGCACTACAGTGATGCATTTACATGTCACCACATCCCTTGCTGTGCTGAATTGTCAGTCCCAGATTCAACATGGCAGGTCGACGTAGAAATTCAAGCATATCTGAGGGCTGACAACATCTGCCTTACAAATATCCTGCACTCTTCTCAAGTCAGTGCAGGGTTTGCTCTGCTAAATAAAAATACAACTCTGATTCCTATTAGCTGAAGGTAACGGAAGGGAAAGTGGGATAGGGTTTCCCTCAGTTTCAGTGAGTACATAGGCTGGAGCACTAAGAAGATCAAACACATCATCTTTTCATGACCTCTTCATTTTGTTTCTTCACCTAGACAGCTTTTTATTTTGGCATCATAAATCAGTGACACATGAAAAGACTTAGGACCCTGGCCACAGGTCACGTTAGAGCGGTTTCTAAAGGTGCAACCTGAATCTAGCAGTAGGTAACCAGTGGTGGCCAGGACACTCTAGCTATTTTCAGGATGCTATAGCTAGTTTTCTCTTAACTACTCCCTCAGCCAGATCAATTTAGCAATTCTTAAAGGATTTCTTTTCCTAGAACTTGCCTTATCTCCTCCTGCGCCTACAGACACTCTTAACACACACACAAAATCCTTCACTGAGGACTTCACCATCCCCGATATCAACAGGCTAACTATCCTTCTGTGAAGGACAGTTCCCCTTCTGCTTCTTGTAAATGTGGCTCCTTCTAGCATATTATCCTGCCCCTGCTTGCCCAAGAAGCACAAGTAACTGCTGTACAATTTCTCAAAATGAGCGGTCTGCACTTCTTTTGCACTGAGAAAACAACTAGTAAATAGGGCAGATCTTTAGATTATCATTTTAAAGCATTTTCTGAGGTTTCCCAAGGGTGCAGCCCTAAGACCATGACAGTGGTAATTACAGAAAATCAACTTCTCATAACCTCTTGCAACTAAAACCAGTAATCACTTTGGAAAGCAAATAAAAGATCCCCTGTCATTTCTTCACACTCAACGAGCTAGGATAGAAAAATAAATCACAACAAAAAAACCCACAACATTCCATCAGAGACGAAAGAAACCCCAGAAATAAGGTGTCCAAATAGATAGGACTACCACGTGGCGAGGTTAAGTATCAGGCAGTATAAAAATGAAATTCTGAAGGCAAGTTCCAGTTCAAAGAGACAGGCTGCCTCATTACCTTGAGATGTCTTCTCAAGGGAATTTATTGCAAATCTGACAACTGCAAATGAGTTACAGAAAAGAACAGGCAGAACAATAATCACAGCCACCACCCAAGAGTACGATACGTACTACAGTACTCTGTTATTGACAGCCTGTAGTTTCTTCCTCTGATTAAATGCAGCTGATTTGGGACCATTATTTATACAGATAAGGAACTACTTCATAAGAGGAAATCTATACCTTCAAAACTGATGTATCATTCATTCTTCTGCTTGCGTGAAAGACGTCAACAGTAAAAAACCAATGCTGATGGGTATGAAAACCCACAAGTTTGGCTCACTGACCGTGTCAATGGTCACAAAGGCACAGAGAATGAAGCAGATACTGAGTGTTGGAGTCTGCCTCCTTTTTGGAAGCAAACACTAGTGTCTCTGAGCATTAATGGCTTTCTAATTCCAAACCAGCCAGTTTGTCCTCCAATATCTTTTGTTAGGAGACAAAGGTAGTTTGGGGTCTAACAATGCAGAACCATCTCTGGTGATATCCAGCTTGTGGGGTGGGAAGACAAGTACACAATATGTTGTTGGAAGAAGTGATTCCAAGTCCCCGCTAAATGTAGTTATTCTTCTGCGCTGTTCCTTTCATTGCATTTCCACTCCAGACAACCTTAGCAACTACAAAGGTGCAAAGCAGAGAAGCTTGCAGCTCCCTGGGGATATGGATTGTTGCTTGAAAACCTCAATGAACTTTGAGAAAAACGATTTAGTGCAGAGGAAGTCTGGTAGGCAAAAGACTATATTTAGCAAAACCAAGTTATTTTAATTTGAGTATGTAAATTGCTAAGGAGTGGGGAAGAGCAGGAAGACTTAGGGGTACGAGGGCTATGAGGATGATGATGAGGGGGACTGGAGCATCTCTCCTACGAGGAGAGGCTGAGGGAGATGGGCTTGTTTAACCTGAAGAAGAGAAGGCTGAGAGGGGACCTTATAAATACTTACAAATATCTCAAGGGTGGGTGTCAGGAGGATGGGGCCAAGCTCTTTTCAGTGGTGCCCAGTGACAGGACAAGGGGCAATGGGCACAAACTGAAGCATAGGAAGTTCCATCTGAACATGAGGAAGAACTTCTTGACTCTGAGGGTGACGGAGCACTGGAAGAGGCTGCCCAAGGAGGTTGTGGAGTCTCCTTCTATGGAGATATTCAAGACCCGCCTGGAAAAGGTCCTGTGCAGCCTGCTCTAGGTGACCCTGCTTCGGCAGGAGGGTTGGACTAGATGACCCACGGAGGTCCCTTCTAACCCCTACCATTCTGTGATTCTGTGAAGAGGGGAGAGGAAGATCAGCCTGTGAAAGCTGGAAGTACCTGAGAGCTGCTAGAGCAGATAAATAGCTCTGATGGAAAGAATACTGGAAAACAACAGATTTATGGGGGCTGTTTCCTACAGAAGGATGTTCATCTAAGATTATGAGGCGCCGTGCGTGTGGCAAACCTTTCCATGCACTTTGCATACACAAGTGTCACAGACACAGCACACAGCAGCTCATAAATCTTACAAAATGCACTATAGCAGCCAGCCTTTGAAAACTATTGCACTAAAACCATCACTTCTGTGAGGGAGATTGAAGGATGAATTGATGAAAGGACCAGGATTCTTAGACCTTCCATCCAGCATCAGCTGAACCAAGTATTGTGATAACAGAGTTTCATTGCTTGGGGCCACGTTATATCCAGACAATACCCTTCAGAGAAAAAGCCCATTACAAAGTTTTTCTTTTCCCATTTAGAAAGGCCTTCCCATCACCCAGCTGGCAAAACAACCAGCTGTTTAATGACCTAGGAAGCAGATCAGGGCTCTTTGCTCCCCTTAGAAAGTAAGCTGAGGAGAAGAGCAATTTAACACAGTTCATAAGATTTGTGCCTTAAGAGTCCTGAGTCAGAGCAATCAAACTTGAGATTATGAAAGCCAAATCTCTCAGTCCCAAGGTAGGGGAACATCCTGGAGGCAGTCTTGACTGCCAGCACAGTGCAGGACTTCTTACCCATTATCTTTCCATTTTCCATTTCCCTGTGTATTCATCCTTGCCCCAGGCAGGGAAAGTGAGGAAAGGAAGGTCTTCTTGTGGTCTTCTGGCTTGCTTTGTTGTAGCTTCTGCCTGTTTATACACATCACTACAAACTAGAAGATGCCATGAGAGCCAGAAGCAGTTTCACCTCCACATTCTCCAAAGACACAGCATTAGCCAAAAGCCATGTATCAAAGCATGATGCAGGAGTGAGACACAAGCTAAACAAAGAGCTGAATTATTTACCATTTGTCAAGGCTGTATGGGAGTGTACTGCTCCCTCTTCTTCTGAAATAAAACGTTCTTTATTTTGCTCATGATATATTTAAATATATCTGTAATTTTAGACATTATTAGGTGTGAAGTTACATGTATGTTTTATGTTAGCAGGCTGGATAAGATGTATTTCCCTTTGCTTTATCTCTACCGTCCCACGTTTAGAGACACTAGTACCAGGTCAATGGTTCTCAGAACTGCAAATACACTGAATATAAGGTGCAGCACAAAGGAAAATATTTCCAACAATAAAACAAACAGTTATTCTTCTCTATAATACCAACTCAAATAGCAGAATAAAATTTTGTTACCACCATACTACACAACAGTGACGGATAATGGTTCAGAAAATAAGATTTTATCTGAGTTAACCAGAAAAAAAGAAGTCTTTATTACTTTTATCATGCATCAAAAAGATAGATTTTAATCTTGGAAAAGGAATTAAAAGTTTTTCCAAACGAATTCTAATACACCTGGAAAGTCAGAGAAATGTATTAATTTCCACACGTGTCTTTCAACAACGCTCACCACAGCAGTCAGCACTGGGTGGTGTTAGCCTCAACAATATAATTTTATCAAGATAATTATGCCCATAGCTATCTAAATGTGAACTCCACTCATTCAGCGCAGCCAGCAGCACCAACAGCGTGCAAGTAAAGATGGAAAGCGTACATTACTGCCTCTTACCACAGTATAGATCTGAGGTTTGCGCCTTTTAGCCAGGTCAATTATATTGACTCCGTTGTAATAAAGGTTCTCAATGCACCCGTGGAAATTTTTCCTCTGAAAGGTTCCTGGTTTCCCTGGGACGGGAATCCCTCCGAAACTGAGCTTTTGGAAAGAATAAGAACAATATTTAGTTATCACCCAAAAGCAAGAGGGCAGAGCCGCATGCCATAGAGCCTGCTGGGATGCTATCTAAGAACTAAATCACATTAAAAGCATCATCGCAGAGCACGAAGCAGGGCCCAGCTGCCCAACAGGGGAACTGCAGGCTGCACAGCATTTACAGCTGTTGGAGAAATGCTGCTGCCACAGACAGCTCATTAATTTGGAAACAGCTTTTAAGTCCCTTGACACACCACTTCACCAATGCAGTTCCACCAGGCCCCCACCCAGGAACACTCAACAACAGAAGGTCTCCAGCCCACAGTCCCCACCGGGCTGCAGGCTGCCACCCAGAAGCAGACCAGGGTGGCCAGGAACTGCTGAGCAATGGGGGAATAAACTCTTTCTGCCCACAGAGCACTGGGTTTTCTTGTGAGCTGGAGTCACCCTTGCATCAAGCATGTACCTGAACAGTTCTGGTTTCAGCCAGTGGAGGGTAGTATCACACATGCAAACTACCCCGTTTGCACCTTGCAATAATTTTCCCCAAATTTCTTGGTGCTTTGGTCTTTACAATACTTGTACACAGTATTTAGGACTGAGCAGTGCAATAGAGAAGTCCTGCAGGTTACACATTTAAACAAAACTTCTGCTGTTCTTCTGTCAAAATACCGAAAGACATTCATACTGTGCAGAATACAACTCATCACTTGTCTGCAGGGCTGACAGCACTGGGAAGACAAAGAGGCTAAGAAAATGGAGCTTCCAAAATCTTCGGAGCACAACTACTTCACATTCCTCAGGAAAAAAAAAAAGAAAAATAAAAAAGGAAAAAAAAACCCAAACAGAAATCAAACCCCACAATCCATAAAACTTCTGACACCCCTATTTTTGTTTTTTTAGATGACAGAGCTCATTTCTAGTTAGCTTCACTGGCCTTTTTGCAAAGTCTTACTGGTGGTACTGCTGCATTTTTATTCATTTTTCCCATTGCAGCCAGCAGCACCATGAGTGTTATAATGCAGGTGGGGATCCTGCAGCCACTGTCCTTCACCGTGCTGCCAGTGCATCGGAAGCTGTGCTGCAATCCTGCTGCATCCACTGCAGCAAGGGCATGTGCGGCACCACTGACACTCCCGGAACCTGGTCAGCCTTATTCCTCTGTCACTATTCCTAACCGCTTGCCTCAGCTCATTATTACAAAAATAAAGGGAAATCTGGGGGTTATTTTTCCTCCCACGCCACCTAACAAGCTGGGCTACATAAGCGAAGGAAACCTCCCTGGATAACCTTGAAAGCACTTCTTTGAGAACAAGTCCGTAATGAACTTGCACCTCAGCTGTATTAATTGATCACTTCAGAGAAATAAAGAGTGAACAGATTGCTACTTTACATCACTTGCAGGTTTGTTATTGGCATGAGGGCTTATGTGGTAGCAATGTTTTTTTTTCCAGTGAGAATCATCAGTTTTTCCTTAAAACACCAGACTTTCCTTCTTTTATGTTCTGTTCTCCAAGTCTCCTGCTTAGGGACTCTGTACTGGGTTTCAAAACCAGAAGAAAAATCAATATCAATCATGCCATTACATTATTAAGAAAACAGTTTCCTTTGTGATCGGTAATAATTTTAATTGCTAAACTAATGGTTTTATTACCCTCAGTAAGGCCTTTAATCCCTGAAGTGTGATGAGATAAACTTTCAGTAGACTGTGTGGCTGTAATATTTGACTGAAAGATTGTCTCATTGCAAAAGGAAAGAAAACGCGTTGTGTGAAAAAGTAAGCACCAAGGGCCAGGACTGAGTGCCACAGAGGTCGGTCGTGATGCTGATCCACACCAGCTGAAGATCTTCTTCACCACGGTCCCTATTTTGAAACGTCTGGAAAAATGTTCTGCAAATTACATTGGAGTATGAGTTTTCTCTAATTGGCATCAACCCTGCAGCAGGAAGCAAGGAATTTTATTTTATTTAAACTTAGCAGAGCTGATGAATCAGTTGTTCGGCTTTTCTGAACCTTATCTTCAAAGCAGTTACAGCTTTGGCCCTTGCTAGTTCAATCTGAAGCTGTTCCAGAATCTCACTGCCCAAAAGGTTGGGACCTTTCTCCTACTTCCCTACTAAGTATGCTCATGATTTGGTACAGAAGAATTTTGAACAGTGTCAGGGGACAGGTACCACTCTCCCCACCCTGTTTTGTGAAACGCAAAGAAGGGAAATCCAGCTGGAACATGAGGGAAGCAGAGAGCAGACACCTGCCACTGCCAAGCCATCTGCTTTTGTCCCTTGGGTGCGCTGGGAATTGATCCTTTCTAGGGAAACGAATCCGAAGTGTGAGGGGAAACTTGTAGTCTCTTAAGCAATGAACCACGCCAGCTCAATGCATCCAGGCAGGGTGATGGCTCTGACTGTGCCAGCATGACCTTGTGCCTTGTGGGCTAGTAAGACTCAGGAGGCAAGTGCATGGGGATGAAAGTGAACATGGGCAATTTGAACGCAGGTGTGCATTGGTGGGGGGAAAAGGTGAGGAGCTGTCTTGCATATAGATACGATGATATAAACGGTTTTTAGGTATTTAGGTATTGAATTGCTGGAGTGATATAAACTGCACTCTGCCATGCCTTGGCCTCATCACAGGGGAGCACATCAGTCTCGGGTTTTATGGGCAGGCAGGATGTTTCCTCTGCTCAGTCCCTCCTTGGCTGAGCTGCTCTGGCTCCCTAGACCAGGATGCTCAGCATCAAAACCCCAGGTGTAAAGGGACCCAGGTCAGAGCTAACTGTCTCACCAGCCATGCTCAGGACCTTCCAGTCCTAGTGGGAAGACAATGCTCTTTAACTGCTCGTCTCCATGTGGAGAGCTGTAATCTGAGCAGGTGATGGCTGGATAGAGGCAAAACTCAGAGCTGGTATCCCCATGGTCATGTCAATCAGATGCAGGGATGGTGCAGAATGATCCCATTAAAATCATATTGGAGATGATGACACAGCACTTCTCCCTACAGATAAGTGCAGTTGCTCCTGAAGACTTGGCTAGAACCCAAGTTCTACCTTTTAATTTAGCTCAAACTCTGCTGCATTTTGAAGTGTAAGCATAATCAAATGCATGTTTTCCCAGAGACTGGCCATTTTCTGAGACTGTCCTGTAAAGAGTTGCGCTGACATAGTCTATGTCCATTAATTATGGAAGGAGGTCTCTGGGAAGAAAATACTAAATAAAGAAAAGACCTTTGCTGGAAGGAAACAGCTCATAGGGTGGCTGTTTTCCACCACATTAATTTCCTACCAATTCTACCTCCTCTCCCAGTTTATAACCTAACGGGTCTCACGCACCTCATAATCAATATCCAAGTGATCCGAATCTCCCTTTGTTCGGAAATGCTGAGTGTGCTTGTCCACCGTGAAGTTCACTTGCTTGTTGAAGCGTTCTATGAGAACCGAGTGCCAGTGCTGGTCATCCAGGAGGCTGCCCAGGGTGACGGATGTGTGGCTGTTGCTGAAGTGCAGGTTGGAGTCCCCTGGAGGGGCAGAGACAGGCAGAAGACACCAGAGTTACCTCCAGGCCCTTAACCGAAGCATGAGGACTCAAGAGGAGTACAGAGCAATGCTCCTGTATGCAAACTAGAGCTCTGCCCATCAGAAACAGATCCTTGACAAAGCTTGCCTCAGATTCTTTAGGCCTCTTCTTCATATAGAATCACAGAATGGTTTGGGTTGGAAGGGACCTCGAAGATCATCTGGTTCCAACCCCCCTGCCATAAGCAGGGACATCTTCCACCAGACCAGGCTGCTCAGAGCGCCATCCAACCTGGCCCTGAACAATTCCAGGGAGGGCGCAGCCACAGCTTCTCTGGGCAACCTGTTCCACTGTTTCACCACCCTCATGGTGAAGAATTTCTTCCTAATATCTAATCTAAATCTGTCCTCTTTTAGTTTAGAACTGTTCCCCCTTGCATGTATACGCACACGTACACATAAAATTTTTTTCTGCTGAAATCTGTGCGATAAACCAGGAGGTTTTCCCGATGCTGCACTCACACGTTGCAGCACGCAGCGGATCGCCCTTCTGCCTGCGCCCTTGCTTCTGCTATGCATTCGAGACCCTGGTGTTTTAAGGGCTCCCTTCAGGCTGCACCATAATTCCAGTCTGTTCCCACTAACAGACCACTCCTGACACTTCGTTTTGTGCTTTTTTTATTTTACTGAGAAAATAGCACCTGTCCGTTTTCAGAGAAAAAAAGCCGCGTCAGTGAAGCAACATGAACACAAGTGTTTTGTTCGGCTCAAAAAGATTCTTAAACCTGGCTCAGATCTCAAAAAGTTTAGATCAAGAGTCATAAAAATATTTAGGCCCTAACCCTGGTGATTTCAAGCACTCTTCTGTTTTCCAGCTGGCTACAAGTCTGAACACTCCAGAGCCTCTCATTTAAAGGGAATGTGTGTCCTTTTTTGTATTCCAACAGAATGGAGAGAACACATGCTTCAAAACTGTCAGGCAAGATGCAAGCAGATTTAAGAGCAGACATCAAAACCCTTGCCCATAACACATGAATGCACACAGAGGACTTGAAATGGCTAAAATCTGTACATCTGGGGCTACTGCTGAAAAAACCCCTCTTATCTCAGACTATGTATTCACAACAGCCTCTCCTCTGGAAGACATAACATAATATACTTAACTATACTATATTCTTATCCTAGTATGAAACATTTGTAAGAGGAGGACAAAGCAATGGAGTCAAAGCATCCCATATTCAGAGGCTTGGGATGTAGCGGACTTGGTGCAAGTAACATTCAAACACCAAATCAGAAAAATGCTGCTTTATCATTTCTACTCTTTGATGAGCTAAATAAGAAAAAAAAAAGAAAGAAACTACTTAACTGGAGACTACACAATTAATCAGCTTATGTAAAAATTAAATCCAAGAGCTGTGGAAAATTGTTACTGACATTTAAAACAAACACAATTAAGCACAAGAGGAAAAAACACAGAAAGAATTATCTACGAATTCTGTTTTAGTGCCTGCAGTTTGCTCCTGCTAGTTTATTATTTCTTTTAATTCCCCAGGTCATAAACACGGGACTGAGATACTGCACCACTGCCTGCTTTATCTGCTCTAGACAAACTTCTTAGTGTCCTGGAACTGCCAGTATGAGATCTGCCCCTGCTAATACTATACATTCCTACATGCTACATTTCCCATTTTTGATTAAAAAAAGCCTTGGCAGTCTAAGCATAATGTACATGAACTGCAAATGGCTCAGATTACTTTATTCATGAAAGTTCTGAAGATTGAGAGTAGCAGTGAAAAACTTGGGCCTTTATTCCCTCCCCTCCTTGCTGGCACTCTCAAGGTAAACAGAGGGAGGGGTTTTGTTTCAGCTTTCCATCTGGATGGGCCACTGAGGCTTTCAGATCCAGTTCAATGCCCAGACTGGGTAAGTGCAGCTTCTGTGCCGACCACAGTACAGCAGTGCAGGCATGGAAACTGCTGCCGAACTCAAACCCCTCAGTACAAGGAACGTGAGTCGGCAGGGACTGCTGAGGCCAGGACCACTGGTCACCCACAGATGAAGATAATGAAGATTTTGCAGTAAGGCTGGGAGAGGGGGTATGATCACTCCTACTACAGTAGCTCCTGCCATTATCGAAGTGCTTTAGTGGATTCACCAGCGGGAAGTGAGCATCCTGCTACGGAAAGAAATTAAGCCAGCCTTTTATCTGCACCTCTGACCCAACACGATCACACAGTGACGGCCTTCCAGATATTCACAGTTTTCAACTGAAACCATCTCCAGAAGCAAAGAAATCCTAGCACGCACAATGTTTTGACCAGAACGTTTTCATTTAAATTCTGTATTCTCAGCTCAGTTTTGATCACAGAATGGAAAAAGTAAGATACAAACCAAAAATAAACCTTTTGCGCTCTAAACCAAACTTCCTGGGAATGTTATTCTTAAAAATAATAACAATAAAAATAAAAAAGGAGGAAGGGGAAGAAACAGAACTTTTTTTTTTTTTTTAATCATTGCTTGAAAGCACCATCGAGCAAAGGTCAAAACTTCAGAAGCAGTCATTGAGCAGCTCAGCCTTGGTCAGCACTCATTAGAAGAGCCATCGTCTCTTCTTGGCTCGGCTGTCACGTCCTGCATGACATCAGTCAAGTCTGTTCGGTTTTGCTTCCCCTCCTACCTTCTCTGACCAGTATTTATGCTGTGAGTTGAGACACACAGCATTGTTTTGTTGATCTCAGCTGCAGTTTCTAGATACTGCCTAATACAAACACCAGATTTATAAAAGCAAACCAAGACAATCCTTGTTACAGTAATTTGTGAACCAATCGTCCTAACTACCCTTACCCAGGTTGATGTGCAAGGAGAGCTTCCCTTTCTGCAGTTCCAAGGTAATGTAGTCTCCACGCTGTCCTTCTCCATGGAATAAGACTCCATCCCCCTGCATGCTCTTGAACTTCAAGGAAATCACATCTTTGAACGTGCTCATAAGCTTCTGATTGAACCTGTAGAGGAGTGAGCTTCTGCCATCGAAGTCTGCAATATCTGACTCTGGGGGAAAGAAGATGAAAAAATGAAGAGGAGGGGCAGCTTCAGGAGAGGGACCATATTTTTTCAGGATCTTTTCAAATATAACTTGGAGACAGGTATTCTCAGAAGCGTACATCTACAGGACATAGGTGGCATCTGGGCAACCACATTTCGTCCATTTCCAATACTCTCCCCTTGTCAGGGAAAAGGGAACACTAGGGTAAAAGCAGAACTCCTCTGCACTTGTCCTGCTCTCTCTCATGCAAGACTGCTTTCTCGATCAACTTTTTAGAACACAACAGGTGCCTTCCATCATATTCAGATCTCCAGAACATCCCTTGCCACATTTGCTGTTTGTCTTGTAAACACACCCAGGATGATATTCATTACTTTGAACACTTTCACTCTCACTTCACTTTTGTAGCTCCACAAGTGTCTGTTGAGCTGTTTCTGCATGTCGGCCATGCCTGCATCCACCTTTGCATCCAAATAAGCACCATTTTAGCCTCTGAGGGTTGGCTGCTTGTTTGTGGTGGGCATTTATGAACCGTGTTTCTGCATGCAAATTGACTAGGCTGGCAGGAATATTCAAATATTAATTCAAAAAGCTTTTGAAAGGATTTCATGGGAACTGGGAATCTAACCTGATTATACACGTTGGAAAATCCTGTTAGAAACATATCTTCCCCTTCAGCCAACCTCTAAAACCCAATCACTGTTTTCAATTTTCAACCCAAAGAAGCTTTCAATTCTTCAGTTGCAATTAATATTTCCTTTGGCAGCAGCAGGCTGCAGTATTCTTTTCTTTATAAAAGCGGTATTTTAAGCAAAATATACTTTTAATAAACTTTTTTTTTTTTTTTTAAATATATATAACCAAACATTTCCGGTAGGTAGCTTTAAATAATTTTAACTAACACATTTTATTCAAACATGTGACTGACATGTAAATTCAATTCCAATTTCTATCCAAATGCATTTTGGCACAATTTATGGATAAAATATCTACTTGTAACTAATAAATCTGTCAATTGATATTTCCTGTTCTTAAGAAAAATACTAAAAATTAAGAACACCAGGAGATGAAGAATCTGAACAAGGATTTACTGAGCTACATAACTACTGGGATACCTGCATAAAGACGAAAAATATCCTCACTGTAACCAAGAAGAAAGAGCATACACTATCTCTGTTTGCAAACCACATGTTTTAGTGATCATCCAAAGTAATCAGTTTTCCATTTGCTTGTGAAAAATAACAGAAAGGTCCATGTGCAAAACAATCAGGATTTCCAGGTCAGCAACTGTACTGTGATTAAAGCTGGTGATTTAAGTCACCTCAGCTCCCTTGAGAGCTCTTCTATCCTTCTGCGTGTTACTGGTAGTTTCCTTCGCTCCACTTTAAAAACAGAAATAATAAGGTTGTTTGGGTCTTGCTTTCCTTTTTTTCTTTTTTAAACTGGACCAAGATTTAAAGAGGTTTGCAATTAAAAACTATTACAAGCTCAGAAAATACAAGACTTATTAACCACTTGTCACCATGGAAACTACCATTGATAACGTCTGCATGTCAGTACGACAGTTTGTACCGAAGTTTGGTGGGACACTTACAAACTTCAAGGGAGCTCAAAATTTAAATCTGATGTGAAATTCTGTCACTCCAAAACTGATTGCATCCCAAATCAGAAGGCATCTGATTATTTCCTATGAGAATAAAACCACAAAGAAATTCAACCCTGGAAAAAATCACTCCAGGACATACTAGGACCAACTTCTTATCTATGATGTCAGAATTATTACATGTTATTTAGCGTCAGACGTGGAACAGTTGCTAGTTTAGGAAGTGTCATGAATACAAAAGTATTCATGGCATCTTTTTTTTGCTTCTGAATTAGGTGTTCAGAAACAGCTCCTTGAGCTGCTGATTTCTCTCTATTGACAACTTGACTGCCAGTTTCTATAAAGGGAATGAAATTCATAGTTTAGTTCTTATGAATTTCCCCTAGCTATATTAAATACTTCCATTTGTTTAAATTGCAGGTGTATCATAAAAATGGTTTCATTTTAACACAGGAGGAATTATGAAATAGCTTATAAAGAAGTTACAGTCTTTGATTTCCAGTGCATTTTGCAGTTAAAGTTGATTTTCCTCCTAGCTCTCAAAACCAAATATGCTGTAAGAGAGCACTGATTTACTATGGCCATAATAGTGGCCCTTTTATCTTCTTCAGACCCAAGCCTTCAACCAGTCTGAATTCACACTTCAGTCCTTCTTCGCAACTCTCCACTAACCCACAGCATAACACAGTTTCTAGAACAGGTCTAACACTGACATTTACCGTCTATAACACAAAGGAAAACCTGTTTCTGAAAAGTTCTGCTTCACTGATTATCGGTTGAGACTACCCTGGCCAATAAATAGCCCTGAATGAAAACGGAATATGTCAACTAAAGGCTAACACTGGCAGCCAAAAGTCATTAGTGGCAGTTTGCATGACAACAAATCGTTGGCTTCCTGTTAAAAATTGAAAGATACAGCACAATTCTAATACAGTCTCTCCAGAAAACCTGCTTGTTTGCTTAGTGCTTATTTGGAGTCTATGTATGTCCGCAACCTACTTGCAGCAAGAGAACAGAAGAGATCAGAGAAGTTGTAAGTCTCAGAAAACTTGTAGGAATAACAAACTAAAACACAACATGTGGGTTCATTCTGTGCTGCCTGCTGGTTTACTTACACTCCCTGGAGACAGACTTTACTCAGTCTTTTCTACGCTGTCCTCACCAACAAGGCTACAAAACTCGTGAAAAGTGAGATCAGGCAAAAGTCGACGCTTCTTTTCTGTTATTCTCCTCTGACCCACAATTCATACAGATGCCTCTATTGTAAATACAAACATACTTCTGCTCACAGGTGAAGAAGTTCCCATAAAATAGAAGTCATTCACCATGCTTTTGTGAAATTTGATAGAGTTTCTGGCCCCAGTGGTCCTGGTTACGTTACTCCGTTTGAATTTCCTTTCCCAACAGAGATCCAAACGTTAAAGTCACTTGGGAGCAAGTGCAAACACAGGCAGACTACCAGGTTTATTCAGCATTTTAAAAGAAAAAACAAAAAGAGCACGTGACCTCAGGGCTCAGCCTTCGGGACCAGCAGCGCTGAGTGGAGCCAGGCTGGGAGCAATGTGAGAGATGGAGTTTACTTGTGCAGCAATCTGCTCCTGGCAGCAGAGAGGATACACATTCATTCTTATAGACATGGTTCTCCTAGTGATTCTGGGAAAAGTAAACACTCACTTGGCAATGTTATTCCAAAATACAAAATAATCCTCTAGGAACAGCTGCAATTTGAGACAGGAACTATTGGTATTGCACTTCCATCAATGAGCAGAAGCTTTAACTCCCTGCAGGAGGCTGCTCCTGGTCTGACCAGATGTCTCTCCTGGCCAGTCATGCCTTGCTGCTTGAGCGAGTCTGAAGCAATCTGACTTCCCTCTCCAAACCCCTCTCAGACACGCAATCCAAAGGATGAATGTGGATGAACACCTCAGAGGTGACTGTTCTGCTAGGCAGCTTTATCCCTTTCACAGATGTCTGTCTGCCTCTTGGTAAGCAATCACCTGGGTATTTATCTCACACAGTTGGTTACAAACACTATTGCTCAACGCCCATCAGACATTAAGCAGTTCTCTGCAATGCATTCTTTTTATCTCATAGGAAGACAAAGGAGAGGATGGAGAAAGGTGGGGAAAAAAGGGAAAAAAAAAAAGAAAAAAAATCCAGTAAAAATACCATTTAATCAAAAAGCACAATATCAGATCATATTCCCTGAAGCAATGACAGCAAAAAAAGATGAGAAATTGGAATCCTGAACTGCAAATGAAGAACTTGGCTCTCAAAAGCAGAAGATACCCTGTCTCACGCCCTGTCATTGTTTCTCCTGGGGTTCCCAGCCTGTTAACCACACATAACACCTGATTCTGCTGAAGCTTTTTGGGCTGCTAACCAGTTACAGAATATGATCAGCATCTTCAATGCAGCTATAAATCTTATCCTATAAAAGCAATTGTGTCAGCAGATTTTTCTCCTGCGCTAAGCTAACAAGACTTTTCCCAGCTATTTAGACATACCCATTGCCCCCTCTCTGCCCCCAGCATCCAAAGCAATTGGTTTGCCATTTGTCTGAACACAAGCTTCGCTGCAGCTCCCTGTCACCTGTTACAATCACGCTGCTTCTGGAGCCACTGCTGCAAAGGGACGGTGAGAGCTTACACATAGCTCTGCATGGAAATTTCCATTTAACCTGTCATAAATCCTTTTCTCAACAGGAAACATTAACATATGTTTTCAGATCAAGATCAACTCATTCCTATTTTGATACCTGTTTTGAGGATGTGAGATGGAATCTTTACAGGAATTTCAAATACATGTAATTAATTTTGAGTTAAATAATTACTTTCTGTGTAAGAAAGTAATCAAAAATTAGCACATGTAATCTGTGAATTCCAGCTGATTTGATGGCCGTGGAATGCTTTGCTGCCCAGGAACTTCGATCTGTACGGGATAGGGTCAAGCACACTCATATGTCTGAAACAGCTTTGCTGTTAAAAACATGTTTTTATGTTCCAAAGAAACAATGTCAACTGGCAGCCAATTAGAGGGTGAAAAGAAAAAGGAAAAAAAAGAGCACAAGAAAGAAGAAAGAAAGAAAGAAGAACACTCTCTCGTTTGACAAAAAATGTTTTGGGATAAATTAATAATAGCAAATTACCTCTAGCAGAAATAATAAACAACAGTGAGTACCACTCAGCAGCACAGTGCCACCGCATGTTCAGTTAGCCACTCTGGCATCCGGTGCACGTAGCAGTTAATCTCCAAAGTGATTCTCCAGTATTTTTTGTTACTGTGTCCTGGCAGAGTGTTCAGTCACCTACAAGACCTGATGCCTTCCACTTGCCCCCTACTAAATGGTCATCATTGAAAGCTGCATTTCCCAAAAGTCAGCACCAGGCTGTGTTCCTGGGAGAGTAGGAACTGCCGTTCTACAGCAGAGTAGGCTGCGCAGGACAGCCATACTCCAAAAACGGGAGGTCAGAGCCTCGCGCTGGCACAAGAGTCTCACGTTCACCTAGCTCTGCCATGACAAAACTGCTTAAGCAGCAGCGAAGCCATAAACCTCTCCTAAAGCTGTCATCTTCAGCTCAAATATGCAAGGTTAAAAAGCAGCTGATGTGAGCAGAGACCATCCAAGGAACCACAGGCTATTTTGCACGCCCCGGTGTATCGCAGCGAGGCGTTCAGCTGCATGTTTGGCAGCAGTCCCAGGCTTTCAACAGATGTGCAGCAGCACATGAAATTCAGATGGCCGAAGATGTCAGTGTCCCCAGACTTCTGTTTCAGCCGACGAATGAAGGTTGCCACTCACACAAAAAGGACGTCCAGCCTGCCAGATTTTAAAATTAAATCTTTCATTTTAAAAATGAAAACTTAAATTCAACAGTTTTCTGCCATCGATATCAGTATAAAGCAACTCTGTTTTTAGGTCAGGTGCAGTGCTTCTGGGGATACTTTTGCCGGAAAGCTGGAATGAACAGCCAGCGGTCCAGCATCAACTGAATTTCAACCTGCTTCTACAAGTAAGATAAGAGGGGGAAATGATCCGCAGTCACACATGCACATTTGTGAAGGATTTGGTTCATCTGTGTTTCCCATGCACATGTTCTCATTTTATCTTCTATTTCAGGACTGGACTCAAAGCCAAAATAACAGTGGAAATCCCTTCTTCAACTTCAGTGGACTTAAGATCAAATATTCTGGGTTTGTTTAACTATAGAAGCCTTTAAGTCATTCCAACAGCATAAAGAGGATTGGGCTTAACTGGGAATTAGGTTGTTACAGATGAATTTATACCAGCTGAAGCCTTTGGAACAGGTAGGTGACTATAATGATGTTCCTACTCCCAGCCTCAAATCCCCTCTTGCATATACACGCAGACACTTGCATGAAGGGTCATCTCTTAGAGATGGTGTACATTTAGGACATTTAGAATCACAGAAACATAGAATGATTTAGATTGGAAGGGACCTTAAAGATTGTCTAGTCCAACCCCCCTGCCATGGGCAGGGACACCTTCCACTAGACCAGGTTGCTCAAAGCCCCAGCCACCCTGCCTTGGACACTTCCAGGGATGGGGCATCCACAGTTTCTCTGGGCAACCTGTACCAGTGCCTCACCACCCTCACAGTAAAAAACTGTTTTCTTACAGCTAATCTAAACCTCCCCTCTTTTGGTTCAAAGCCATTACCTCTTGTCCTACCGCTACATACCCTTGTAAAAAGTCCCCTTCCAGCTTTCTTCCTTCAGGTACTGGAACGCTGCTATAAGATCTCCCCGGAGCTTCTCTTCTGCAGGCTGAACAGCTCCAACTCTCTCAGCCTTTCCTCATGGGAGAGGTGTTCCAGCCCCCTGAACATTTCTGTGGCCCTCCTCCAGACCCACTCCAACAGGTCCCTGTCTTTCCTGTGCTAAGGGCTCCAGAACTGGACGCAGGACTCCAGGTGGGATACCACCAAAGCAGAGCAGTGGGGCAGAATCAGCAGGATACAGCCGGCCTTCTGGGCTGCGAGCATACATTGCTGGGTCGTGTTGAACTTCTCATCAACCAACAACCGCAAGTCCTTCTCCTCACGTCTGCTCCCAATTCATTCTCCACCCAGCCCATATTTATTCTTTTTCTAGCTCTGTTTCCTTCCTGGCTTGTCCAACAGGCTCTCTCTAGTGCTTTTTTGTCATTTTTTAAAACTCTTTTCAAATTATTAATATATTTCTTGTGCCAGAATTGAACATGGTAGATGAATCTGTAAGTTGTCAAGCATTACAAAATTCAAGTTATGTAGGTGTACACCAGCTCAGGATCTGCTGCAGATATTCTGTCAGTATAACACTAAAGACGACGTTTTATAAATGATCAAACATCTTTCATAAAGTGCTGGAGTGGGTTAGGAGTAGCCAAGACTGTGAAACTATATAAGCAAAACTTGTAGATCTGTATTGCCTGGCATATGCAATTTGCCAGAGAGAAATCTGAATTGCACATTTATATAAACGGAATGAATATTTCAACACTCTGTAAAACTTTTATGAATCCTTTTATTTCTTTTCTGGCTTGCTTCAATCTCTTACCTTAATTCTGCACAAACATTTTTATTTCCTGTAACTGCAGGGTACAGGACAAAGATGAAGACTTAGATGATATCAGCACAAGGAAATTCAGCCTGCAAGTGATTCTGAAGTCTTCTTCATATCATAGACGATACAACCACAATCTGACATTAAGGTAGTGCCCATGTAGTATTTCTTATGGAGTAGCACCAAAACACATTCAAGCTACAAAAGTTTTAACCTTCAATTCCAGTTCTATTTGCTGCATATGTGTTTGGATGATACTCTTCACTGCAGAGGTTTGGTCATCATTAATAGAAGAAAGCTCTTTGAAAACAGATGAGACCACTGCTTTGGAATGACTGAATCAAGGGCAGTTGATAATGATTTACAGGTTTTAGTTTCCAAGTCAGCTGGGAGGGCTGGAAAAGGTGTCTTGCCCTATCCATGCAGACAAGGCTGTTGCAGGTCCGTACTTAAAGGAATGATAGTCCGCAGTGCCCAAGCATCAAAGTAGGTGGAGAAGCAGCACTTAAAAAAAAGATGAACGGAGCTTTTAGATCTACACACAGATCTGCTCACAGACTATAACAAGGATCTTCCTGTAAAACCATCTGAATCAGTCCTGATACATAAGTTTAGTGATGAGGCCACTGAGAATCCTGGAGCTGTAGCTCTGTTCAATGGGATCGTGTGAATCAAAAAGTTACAGGCAGGTTGCTCTTTGATTCTGCGCAGATGAAATCAAGAAGTCTCCCAAATAGGAGTTTTTTTGCTTATTATTGCACAACCACTTTTTGGCACCCGGCAGGAGCAGATGAGGATCTAATCTAAATGGAGAGATGTGCAAGCACACGAGTGTCACATGATAGTGACTTTGAACTTACTGCTAAAATGCTGTTAATCCCCTGAACGCTTTCCAGCAAAATCTTGCCTGTCTCCAGCGGTGTCTCAAGTCACATCTGACCGTTTCAGAAACAAACCCACAGCCACCTGAGAAACAAATACTGAACTTGTGTTTACTCAATTGTGGACTTGCTTTTGTTTTGTGTGGGAACAACACTGGTCCTTTTTCTTTACGTCCGCACTCTTCTGTGATGATAGGTCATACACCTCCAGCAGTACAGCAAGAAATCTCTGTGGCTGAAACGCCCCAAGACAACAATGTTTATAGACCCTGTGACAAAGCGCTGCAGATGATGTCTCAGAGGATCACCACCACATGTTATGAAGAAGAGTGCCAAAAAAACACTCCTGTGAAAGCAGTTAAAGCAGCAGATGAGTTCTCTGCTCTCTGGAGCTATAAAGTCTTCAGTCTCAAATACAAGCACCAGCTGCACAATCCACAGCACTTCCCTCAACAACTAGTTAACTTGCCTTATATTTCAGCAAAAGGAGGTACCATTCCTAAATAAAGCTCTACAAAAGATCCCAAGCAGCTCTGGGCCCTCCAGCAGGGCAGGAGGTTTTGCAGCATCTGACTGCCTTGCACTCGCAAGAAGCAGCAAATTGCTCTGTGGTGGGCTCAGAAAGCTTCACCAGCTGAGATAGATGGGCCAGCACCTCCCTGAGCAGAAAGACAAGTGAAAAACTACTGAAAAAAAAGACAAGCAAAAAGACTACTAAAAAACCAATGTCTTTATATTTCACATTACATTTTAACTCTTAAAACTTGTGCAGGACCCCTCCCACAGCACTGACAGCATCAACAAAAAGCTCTTTGAGAAAATGTGGGTTCAGATGTAGCCACTTACTATAGGAGCAGCCGAAGACCTCAACTCTCAGTCCTATCCGCCCACCAACATTCCATGTCAGAGGGATGAAGCGCAGGAAGCGGGCTTTCACGGAGTGCAGAAATTTGTGGTGAACCACACTGTCAGCGTTGCTGTTCCCTGTGAATACCTGGAAGGACAGAGAGCCTTGGTGAGACATTTAGCACCAAGAGGTGAATGCAGCATTCTGAATTAAGTTTGTGAATGGCCACCCCTCTTCCCGATTCTCAGCCTCATAAATTACTCAAAATTATTTAAATTGATTGCCAAGTTTTCTTCTAAGTACTGTGTCTCTTACGCAGGGAAAGGAGGGAAACAGTAGGCGGATGTATACAGACAGTTAAAAAAATAGATTGTAGATGGGGATGTTACAACAGATGCTGCACAGTTTCTGCAGACCCAGGATATTGCTGTGTACCACAATACTCCATCGGCCCTTAACATACCCACAGTCCCTTCAGTGCAGTGAAGGATGGGGCCCAGTCTAGCCTTTGGTGCATTCAAGGCAGTAGGAAAAGCTGGTCACAAGGCACTGAGGTTGGCCAGAGCCCGGGAAGACAAGCAGGAAAGTGTACATCTACATATGCCACAGAAAACTCAAGCAAGACGCAGGAAGAGATGAAAGCCTGAGTCAGTACACAGGAGAGTCAGTATTTCAATTGTGTTTGCACCCAAGAGAGTTAAAGCTTGCTAACAATAATAATTTCATTTTTTTCCTTGTCTAGTTGATTAATTGCCTGCAACTTTACGCCAAAATTAATGGCCCTACTCAGAAGTATCACTCAACAAGCAGAAATTCTCTCATGGATGAAGAATGACTGCAGGGTTTCAAAGATGAACTGAAGACAAGCATCCAAGATCTGATCCTGCTTGAAGCTTTTTCAATTCATCTATACACCCTTACTCTGCTATATCGGGCTAGGAATATCACACATTTCCTGCTATCATCAGAACATTTGAGTAACTCAGCTAGCATTTAAATTTGAAGCTAATAGTTTCATAAAACATGAAAACCAAAGACAGAACTCACAAAAAAATCATCTAACAGTAAGACCGTATGCATAAGAGGTCCTTCACTTTGTAAGTGTAAAATTTCATCACAAAAAGTTGTACCAGTTTTAAACGCTCTGCAGTTCAAAAGCTGGCACCATTAACCTGTGCAGTACAACTGCAAGCACAGATTGGAATAACCCCAGTAAAACAGACCTACAATTCATTCCTGATGGCTGAAGGATGAGTTAAAGATCTCCACTCTGAAAAAAAGGACCAATTAGGAGCTGTTTAAATTTTTACTCAAATGCACGGGTTCCAACTTTTTCCCAACCATTGTTAAAAATGGTGTAAAACTTCAAATTATGTTATTGTTTTTAAAAAAAACCCAGTGTGTTATTGTTTTGTTAGAACTATACTCAATAAAAAATAACCTTGAATATTTCTAAGGCACAATAGTTTGAAACCATACCATGCTTTTTTGATTTCACCTTAAAAACTCTCAGCTGGGAAAATTCCCTTATATGCAACAAGCTTTATTTTTCACCCAGTTATGAATGCAAAAGACGGCATATATCTCATTTCCTAAAACACGCTTTGCAAGTGCATTTCCTTGCTGGTATTGCTTGCCTCTGAAGATGAACAATTTTACTGAAACGATCTCTTACAACTCTGGTTACCTCAGTGAAGTGAAGAAGGACCCTTCAAAACATCTGATCTGTAAAACTATTTTTATTAGGAACTTATCAAGCTGGAAAGGGTATATAATTCAGCTATCCCAACTGTCCCCACAGCTTTGCTTATCCTGCATCTCCTATTCTGAACATTTTACACACAAGATCTTATTTTCTACAAGTATTACATCATAGTTAACTAACCTCTCACAGATTCAGCTATATTATACAATTAGATTTTTTTGGATGAGGATTCTTGTTGATTCTAATTCAGAGTTAACCACATACAGCAGTTCAGCAGCCTTGCCCATCAGATGTGTTTTGAGAAGTGTCACAAGAAGCACTTCAAGCTGTCCTGGGCTTACTCCTACTGCTTTCCAGATAGAAGCTAAATTCAAATTCCAGCAGAGAGTATTTCAGAGGTTTCTTTCCTTATATTTCAAGTGAAAAATCTTGTTCTCAGTCATGAAGCTGTCAGTAGAGAGTCAGTCTCACAGTCAGAGCTGTGGCAGCACTCACATTTTTATTAAGACACTCGTGGATACAGAAGATGGACAAAGGGGAGTGTTGTTTACTGTTTGCTTCCTTAGAAAGTTCATCCTCTTGGAATCCTATGATTATGGAAAAATCTCACCTTTTAAAAGATAAGCAAGAAAGAAGAGGAAGAAAAAAGAAAAAGAACAGAGGGGGAACAAAGAGTTTCCAGTCCTCCCAGTTGTGAAGGGAAGCTTAAAATGCAGTGACCAGAATGCAAGCAAAGGGTGAAAATTAAGAGACAAAAGAAAAAGTACACCTTAACATAGCAATACTGTGAAACAAGGGTCTGTGTTGTTTTTTCTCGTAATCCTCTCATACACAAGGCTGTCAATATTGCACATTGCACCACAGGCCCACAAGGTAATAATTTTTTGGTTTATATTAAAAAGTAAACATTCTGGGAGAAAGACCAAGTTGAAAACCACACCACCTCTAGAAACACCTCCTTGCAATTACAAAGTAATGGGAAACAGGTGATTTGTGAACACGACTGTGTGCTAAACAGCCCACACATTCCTGCTTGGAAAGCAGGTAGGAAGGCAGCCCGCATCGGCACACAGCAGCATGCTGTGACCAGTGGGCCCTCCTGGCAGCTGGAAAACCAGAGAGGCAGCTCACAGCTACCTGTAACTGTCAGTAAGGGCAGTCTTGACACCTCTCTAGCAGGGCAAACCTGTAAAGCCACTTTTTGCAAAGCTCGTGCAGACCGCACATCCAAGCGCGACACACAGGAGTGTCACCTCTGCCTCCAGGCAGCTGCTGTGCGCAGCACACTTCAGGGACTGCCTCTGCAGCCAAAGGAGCTTTGGGGTTTTGCCAGGGAAAACAGAGACAGCTGTACCCCACCATCCGCAAGCAGACCCAGGTGCCCATCTGCAGGCATCGGTGCTGGATAGCTTCCTTCACAGCACGTCAAGGAAGAGCCAGAATTACCGACACTCAGACCTCAAATCTGTTGACTCCAAACCTGACGTGCAACTACGTAAATGTCCTTCCCACGTTGAAATAGCCATGTCAGTAAAAATAAACCCTTCAGAAATCTAATACATCCCTTGTAGCAGTGTTTCTGAAGCTTGTCTAACAACCAAAACTTTTGAGGGAGAAAAAAATCCACAGGCAATGCTGTACCCACCAACCTGCACCTACAAGATGGCTTTGCACGCTGCTGGCACATCACTGCTTGCTACTAACCGCGGGGCATCATTGTGTATGCCTGTAGGATTCCTTTGATTTTCACTTCCAGCTCCCACTGCTCTACAGATCACCTCCTGATGTTTTATGGACCACCTGTGGGCTGTACGCCATTGATTGAGTAACACCAATTGCCACAGATGGTCACTTGAAAACTTAGATCCACAGCTGACACAGAAATAATCCATCCATTAAAGAAGATGAAACAATGATGCAATACCAGATTTTGTAGCCCTGGAGGTTCAAATATTGATTAACAGTAAACTTATCGGGGAGAACGGCAGAAATACTTCCTCTTGAGAAACGGCCTCTATTACAGCTTCTTGTTGATACGGATTAATTCACAGGAACAAAACAACAAACTAGCGAAGAAAACAAAGCACCCGCATGCTATTTCCCATGCAACACAGTTGCTCTGGGAGGGAGCACAACACTAAAATCTGTGGTTTCTTACAAGCCCTGTAAACACAACAGGCTGATGATTTACCTGGGAAATTTTGCTTCTGGCATTCTATGGGCCTTATAAATCAAAAAGCTCCATTAGCACCAAATATTGCCACCAGCTTCACGAAGGCAAAAGCTTTTCCCCAGCGCTAGCGGCTGTAAAGTTAACAGCATGCCACGGGCAGGGCTGCCTCTCGGACCAAGCTTGTTTCATGACGCCTGGCTGCGTGATGCCCTGCTGTGACCCAGACCACGGCACCACAGTAATATTTTATGATGCTTTTTTTTATGAGCCAGCAAAGGCAGGTTCCACCATCGTGACGAGGTGAGGTAAGAACCGCTGCAATGGTTCGGAGCAGGGTCCAACTGGCCCAGTGCTGCCTTTTTGGCAGCGGCTGTCGGCACGCAGGGAAGAGTGAGAACAAGACAAGCATACACAACGCTCTTCCCAAGGCTCAGCCCACCTGGTTCATGGGTTATACTGAAGTAGAACAAAATAGAATTCCAGTTTAGATGAAAAAGCAAGCTTGCAAAAGAAGTTTATATCTCAAAACCACCAACGCTATCTGGAATTTGGGTGTATGACTCCCTCAGGAAAAACAATTCTAATGAATGGACTGTTTATACAACTCCCCCATTCAGAGGGATCCCAAAAGCTGTTCAAGGGCAGTTCAGGAAAATGTCAGCCAACTGTCATGAAATGTGACAGTTGTTTAATAACCCTGCAGGCACACATTTGTTTCTCTACATCATGTATTCATTCAGATCTATGCCAGATCATACCAGTGAGATCTGATGTGTTAAACTTTAGACTGCCCTTTGGCCAAACTCTTCGACTGGTTTCCACCTTTAGACAGATAAGTGGAAATTGTGTGCAAGAAAAGCGTCTGCTCATGAAAGCCTAATCAAGTCAAAGGATAGCAGGAGATGGGGAACTTTATCTCAGTCTCTCCTGCACACACGGTCTGCACAGCAAATGGCAACTTATTTACAGAGCTGCAGAAGGTGGCTCCCATAACGACTCTGCTGAATATATTTTGCTCTCCCACTTTGTTAAGCAGGTAATGGGAAGGGTTCAAAATGAGTATGCAAGCAGCAACATCGGCACAATCAGCCCTGAATGGTGAGCAGGAAGACCTGAGGTTAACTACCTTCTAGGGGAGCTATTTTAAGACTTATTGAATACTCTTATTTCTGCCAAAGTCACTCTGATGAACTGAGCTTAGGGGCGAAAAAAAAAAAAATCAGATTATGAATGTGCAGAGGGCACATAACACAGATGTTAGTAATTTACTACATTTCAACCTTCATTGAAAGAAATACAAGCACAGAAAAGAGCACTCCACCTTCAAATCTCACCCATGACACCGTAGCATGCTGTCTCCAGTGCCTAAAGAAGGAACGATGGGAGTGCACTTAATTCAAGCTATCCAGCAGCTTCAGTGAAGGAACGAAAGTGAGATAAAGCGCAGCTAAGCCTGTCATAAATCCCCAAACTGCAATATTTAGTGTAAAACAATGTCATTCTCCCTTTTAAACTTCCTTACTAGGATGAGAAAGGTCAGGAGCTAGGAGTTATTACTGTGATACAGAACATGCTTCCTGGTGTACGCCTCCCAGGACCTCCTCAAATATTTCAGAGTACATGCACTTTAAAGAAAACATGAATTTCCAGCTAAGAGACAACATGAAAATCTGAAACAGGAACGAGGAAGCACTGACTACCTTTTCTCATTTTCTAGGTTGAAATAAACTATGACTCCAGGATAGATTTTACCTTCTCCAGAAGCAATAGGATTTTGGTTCTGCTCAAATTTGTATTACCTGGGATGTAACTCAGTGAGACTATGATTGAAACAAAGTTACAGTAAGGGTCCTTCATCTCCACTTGTATAAGTGGAAAGAGACTAAATGCTACGGTGACAAGGGCACAACACAGCCACAAATGCACCATATGGAAACTCAGCAGCCTCTGATTTCAACAGGATGCTGCAGGTTTTTTTTCACGGAACAATTATACCACATTAATGCCTGCTGGCAACACCTTGGGCCTGGACAGGTTTGTGGTGACTTTTTGTAACAATGAAAATTTAAGAATCCATTTAGTTTCTGATGCAAAATGGAACCCACTGTCAGCTCAGGCAACTCTAGAAACTCCCCCCTTTACCTGAGCCCAGGCCTAAAACTTAGAGAGGTCACGCACAGATGTAAAAAAAACCAAAAATATAATTAAAATGTGGAAGAAAAAAAACCCCACAACTTCAAAGTCTGCATGTTCTTTTTTACATTCACCTTTCCTACATGCTGTGCATGTCAGCAGTGCAAAACGTTGCTTTGCTTCTGTAACGGAGAAAGCCCTGCCCTACCCATCATGCCAGAACTGTTAATATCTTGTCATGAAGAAACGCAGTGAAATGGCTTTGCTGTCATCTCAAACGCCCCGTGTCCAGACCGCGAGCTGCTAAAAGCTCCACCTCGTTTGGAGGGTGCGTTAAGAGCAGCTCTCCAGCACAGGGGTTCACGGCAGGGCCTGGCCCCTGGGAGCTGCCCTCTTTCAGCATGTGGCCGTAAAAATCCTTTGGCTACTAGAAGGGGTCAGACCATGGGGACAAGAAAAGGATGATAAGGAGCACTGCTCAGTTCCTTAAAGACCTGCAGTTCAGGTACTTTTTTCACTACCATGCAGCCACATTTGGCACATGGACGGCAAACCTATGCATTGTGTTTTCTCACTTCTCTTTCTCTAGAGGAAAGTTAAATTTTCTTTCAATTTTCTCTCAACCAATCTCTAAAAATGAAGTACATTTTTACTTCAAGTACAAGAAACTTGCCTGCTTTGGAGAGTCAATGGGATCCTTTTCCACTGATTTAAGCAGGTTTCAGTCTAAGCCCACAGGGAAATGGCTGCCAGCCAGGTCCAGGGACCAGAGGGCAGAATGTATCCTCTTAGCACGTCACTCACCTCTGAGCATCTCCTCCTGCTTCACGTCTGTCTTTCCTGTTAATGTACCATAGTCTTCATGACAAAAGGTAAACAGTCATTTCTGTTTAACAACCTTCTGAGGTTACCCGTTTCCAGGCTCATATTTTCCCTTCCAGATTGAACAGTATGACTCTAGTCTAAAGTCTATTGTACCTTCAGAAAGAGAAGCCTCCATTTTGCTTAGGTTTCTTTTCTTCTTTCCTAACAGCAGCTACATTTTCCTCTTTGAAACACCCATCCTTGACAAGAACCTCAAAACCAATATCCCCTTGCACATTGTCAGAGCTGTAATTAGGGAGGAACGGTGGAAAAAATAATACAAGGCACCTGTCGTAACTATCCTCTCGTAACATATCATCTGAGGAAGTGACAGCTCCTCTTCTTATTCCTCTGTCCCCAGTAGAGAGGAAAAAAAAAAAAGTTGGTCTACAAAGAGGTAGTCTAACTTCCCTATACAGTGAGAATTAAAATGAATGGCTTCAGTATAGGCTATCAAGCAGAGGTCCTACTGGGAAATATACATTACATTTGTTACTTACTGAGGGGCTGACTGCTGTGCTTCAGTGATGCAATGTCCACCCGGGTTCCTAAGAATTAGTCAGTCGCCTCTGAGCTACTGTCAGTTTCTGTACATAGCAGAGTAGTCCAGGGGAGAGAAGATACAATAACGAGGCAGGGTCCACACCACTTTATCACTTCCTCGAATAATCTGCTCAAGTGGGAAGGTTATTTGCCTCTGATCTACCCCATTACACTGAATGCATACCCTTCTCTCTGGTTAGTTACTTTCCAAATACAGGAACAAATACTGTTAACAAAATCTTTAGCCTCAGATATGTGACTGCCCAACATAAACCACGTTTATATTAAGGATGTTGCTATGATTATGCTAACAGTAAGTGAACTATTAACAGATTTTCTAATAAAAACCATATATTTGTATACTATCAAAATATTTTGTGAGAGAAAACTTTTTTCTTTTTAAAAAACTATCCATTAAGACAGTCTATGTATAAGTTTATTTTAGACAAGTCTGTATTAATCCAGAAAATACTTGCTTAATGACGGTGACATTAAAAACAGGAAGCTTCAGGAAAATGAAACATTTCTATTTAGACCAAAGAAAATTAAACAAAATCTTGCAGAACTTCTGGATTCTTTGTGCTTTTTTCCTTTTTTTTTTTCCTCTTGTTACAATTTACCTCTAGTAAAATCTAATTTCTTTTCTTGTTTTAGTCAGCAGAACCTGTCAAAATGCTGGATTTCTATACTGGAATGGACAGTTGGATCTTCAAAGCGTTTAAGTTAGTGTCAATCTGTTTCCAGGGTCTGCCAGACTGTACCCTGGCAAAGTCTGAGGTATCATAGCCACCAGAGGCCACTCCCCATAGGCAGCTTGGGTACGATGCTATCTTTTGAAGAAAAGAGAATTTACCAAATGGATAATATATAAGCTACATCATCTGACCTCTGGACCAGAAAATGGTCCCTGTCCTCTTCTATTTACTCATACAGATGTAGCCCAAGTGTGTTACCCAACCTGTAGTTGGGCAGGCTGCCCTTCTTCCAAGCAATGGACCAAGCGCAACTTCCCTGCTCTACTAAGACACTCTTTACATACAAATGTGATGTTGCATCTCACATATAGTTGCATTTCAGTGATGGAGAATTGATCCTCATCTTTAGCTTTTAGAATCAGCTCTGTCTTTGAAGCACTTGGAGGTGAAGCTGTTATCGCTGTTATTATTATCACTGCTACATAAATTAATAATAATGGAAGCAAGCAGCAGCAAAATTAAACCCGTAAATTACAACTCTAAGCTAAAAGTCGGCAGCTAATTCCTATTTCTGTTCAGCCTCCTGTACTTTATCTTAAAGGCAACCCTACATAAAGATAGTATTTTAAGCTATATCACAGTAAAGGATAAATATTTCCCCAGTACCTTGACTAGATTAACCTTAGCCAACAGACTGAAACTGCTCTTTCCACTGCCAACATTAATCATAGATTTCAGCTGTTCTTCTGCATAAATCTCATGGAGACCTTCATGCTTTACATTAAATTAGTGGGATTAACAATGCAGTGAATGTGTTTATGTCTGGCAATGTTGGGGAACTCTGGGAACCTTCCCTGTGTTTAGCATCATCAAAGTGCGTTTAAATAGCTAGCGCTGTACACTTGGTATCTCTCTGGTTATAATTTGCCAGACAGATCCAGTACAATGACACCAGAGAGGTGTTAGTTATTCCATGCAACAGTGACCTCAGATGAATATTGTGCTTCATTATCTTACATTATTTCCCTTTTATGAAGTTTGATGGCATTTTCATTTGGATCCGTAAAGTAATATCCTGTGGAAGAAGATAAATAGGTAGGCTTCATCTTCTCCTGTGTTTTGTAATGCACTGAAATGCACATGCATACACACATCTTTTCTGCTATATACTGCATTCTGTATTCTTTTTTTTTTCCTTTGAATAGGAGGAAGTTCACATCCTAGTCAAGATAATAACAGTTAACATCGCAAAAGGGCACTGTAGATTGATCTCACTGTGTGGTTTACCTTACTCAAGATCTTCTCTCAGGAACGCCACACCATAAAGTACAGAAATACGAGGTCATAAATAATAATAACAGTAATGATGGTCTCTAAGGTTTGTTATGCACCACTTACAAAAACCCCATGTAAAAGCAAATTAGAAAACAACCATCTTTTTGCCTATGTATTTCTCTAGACTCTTTCAACCATGCTTTGTTAAACTGCAGATTCTGCATTGTCAATACACCATGAGTTACATCTCATATTGGTATAAATCATTACTACACCCTTCAGAGCAGTGAAATCTTGCTCATGTACATTGGCCATGGTCTTGGCCCAGGGAGTTATATAGACTTCTCTTACCACAGGAGCGTTAAATCTAATTGACATAGATGTTTGCAGCATCCTACTCTTGAGTCTTGTCTTTCCACTTTCACATTGGGGTCTGTCATTGAACCACATTAAATTAATCTCCAGGACACTAAAGCAACTTAAGGAAACCACTTCTCTTCCTCCTGAAATAGAATAAGAGGAGCTTTTGCAATATCTTTGTGGGTGAATGTGCATTGTATTCTAAATGCATGTCTGCCCCTTAAGTTTCAACCACACATGTTATTACGCCAACCACACCACAAAATCCTCAGCAGTAGGCTCTGAAGATCATGATGTTCTCTAAACTACAGCAAAAATAAAGTAACTTTCTGTTAGCAATCCAAGGAGAAGGTAGCCTGGCATTCTGACTCTGAAGTGTAAATTTTGCCTGCGTACGCAAAAGGTCTGTAACTGTTGTTATGGTAGGACATTAAATGCAGTCATGACACATTAGGCAAGTCCAAGATTCTTGGTCACGAGCTGGCGGGGCTCATTGAGAGGGCTTTAAACTAGGTTCGAAGGGGGAAGGGGACATCGCCCAGCTCACTAGGGATGAGCCTAGGCTTGGCGTGCCAGGGTCAGGGGTGAGATTGACAGCCCAGCTCAAGTGTGTCTATACCAACGCACGTAGCACGGGCAATAAACAGGAGGAGCTGGAAGCCATTATACAGCAGGACGGCTACGACTTGGTCGCCATCACAGAAACGTGGTGGGACAACTCGCATGACTGGCATGCTGTCATAGATGGCTACAGACTCTTTGGGAAAGACAGGCCAACAAGGAGAGGTGGTGGAGTTGCTCTATATGTGAGGGAGCAACTGGAATGCATTGAGCTTGGCCTGGGGGCAAATGAGGAATGAGTTGAGAGCTTGTGGGTTAGAATTAAGGGACAGGCTCACAAGGGTGACATTACTGTGGGTGTGTACTACAGGCCACCTGACCAGGAGGAGGAAGTTGATGAGGCCTTCTACGGGCAGGTGCAAGCAGCCTCACAATCACAGGCCCTGGTTCTCATGGGGGACTTCAACCACCCTGACATCAGCTGGGAAGACCATACAGCTAGGCAGGCGCAATCCAGGAGGTTCCTACAGAGCATCGATGATAACTTTCTGATGCAACTGGTGGAGGAACCAACAAGGAAAGGCGCTCTGCTGGACCTTGTGTTAACAAACAAGGAGGGACTGGTGGAGGATGTGAAGGTCGGAGGTAGACTCGGCTGCAGTGACCATGAAATGGTTGAGTTCAGGATCCTGCGTGGAGGAAGCAGGGCGATAAGCAGGATCAAAACCTTGGACCTCAGGAGGGCTGACTTTGCCCTCTTCAAGGAGCTACTGGGAGGAATCCCGTGGGCCAGGGCTCTCGAAGGCAGGGGGGTCCAAGAGTGCTGGTCGCTCTTTAAACAACACTTCTTCCATGCACAGGAGCAATGCACCCCCCTGAGAAAGAAATCTAGCAAAGGAGGCAGGAGACCTGCATGGTTAAACAAGGAGCTTCTAGCGGAGATCAGGTGGAAGAGAAAGGTCCATGGAATGTGGAAAGAGGGACAGGCCACTTGGGAAGAGTACAGGAATGTGGTCAGAGCATGCAGGGATGCGACGAGGAAGGCCAAGGCCCACCTGGAATTGAAGCTGGCAAGGGATGTCAAAAACAACAAGAAGGGCTTCTTCAACTACATCAGCAGCAAAAGGAAGGCTAGGGACAATGTGGGGCTGCTGCTGAATGAGGCGGGTGTCCTGGTGACGGAGGATGCAGAGAAGGCAGAGCTACTGAATGCCTTCTTTGCTTCAGTCTTCAGTGCTAAGACTGGCCCTCTGGAATCCCAGGCCCCGGAGGCAAGAGAAGAAGCCCACAGAGAGGATGACATTCCCTTGGTCAAGGAGGACTGCGTGAGGGATCGCTTAAGCGATCTGGACACCCACAAAACCATGGGCCCCGATGGAATGCACCCACGAGTGCTGAGGGAGCTGGCGGATGTCATTGCTGAGCCACTCTCCATCATCTTTGAGAGGTCCTGGAGGACAGGAGAGGTGCCCGAGGACTGGAGAAAGGCCAATGTCACTCCAATCTTCAAAAAGGGCAAGAAGGAGGACCCAGGGAACTACAGGCCGGTCAGCCCCACCTCCATCCCGGGAAAGGTGATGGAGCAGCTTATCCTGGAGGCCATCATGAAGCAAGTGGAAGAAAAGAAGGTTATCAGGAGTAGTCAGCATGGATTCACCAAGGGGAAATCATGCCTGACCAATCTGATAGCTTTCTACGATGACATGACTGGCTGGGTAGACGAAGGGAGAGCCGTGGATGTTGTCTACCTCGACTTCAGCAAGGCTTTTGACACAGTCTCCCATGATATCCTCCTAGGGAAGCTGAGGAAGTGTGGGCTGGATGAGTGGTCGGTGAAGTGGACAGAGAACTGGCTGAATGGCAGAACTCAGAGGGTTGTCATCAGCGGCGCTGAGTCTAGTTGGAGGCTGGTAACAAGTGGTGTCCCCCAGGGGTCAGTACTGGGCCCAGTCTTGTTTAACTTCTTCATCAACAACCTGGATGAAGAGTTAGAATGTACCCTCAGCAAGTTTGCTGATGACACCAAACTGGGAGGTGTGGTAGATACACCAGAAGGCTGTGCTGCCATTCAGCGAGACCTGGACAGGCTGGGAAGTTGGGCAGAGAGGAACCTGATGAGGTTCAACAAGGGCAAATGCAGGGTCCTGCACCTGGGGAGGAACAACCCCATGCATCAGTACAGGCTTGGGGCAGAGCTACTGGAGTGCAGCTCTGCGGAGAGGGACCTGGGTGTCCTGGTGGACAACAGGTTGACCATGAGCCAGCAGTGTGCCCTGGCTGCCAAGAAGGCCAATTGGATCGTGGGGTGCATCAAGAGGAGTGTGGTCAGTAGGTCGAGGGAGGTTCTCCTCCCCCTTTACACTGCCCTGGTGAGGCCCCACCTGGAGTACTCTGTCCAGTTCTGGGCTCCCCACTTCAAGAAAGATGAGGAGCTGCTGGAGAGTGTCCAGCGGAGGGCTACAAGGATGGTGAGGGGACTGGAGCATCTCTCCTATGAGGAGAGGCTGAGGGAGATGGGCTTGTTTAGCCTGAAGAAGAGAAGGCTGTGAGGGAAGCTAATATATGCTTATAAATATCTGAAGGGTGGGTGTCAGGAGGATGGGGCCAAGCTCTTTTCAGTGGTGCCCAGTGGCAGGACAAGAGGCAACGTGCACAAACTGAAGCACAGGAAGTTCCATCTGAGCATGAGGAAGGACTTCTTCTATCTGAGGGTGACGGAGCACTGGAAGAGGCTGCCCAGGGAGGTTGTGGAGTCTGCTTCTCTGGAGATATTCAAGACCCGCCTGGACAAGGTCCTGTGCAGCTTGCTGTAGGTGACCCTGCTTTGGCAGGAGGGTTGGACTAGATGACCCGCAGAGGTCCCTTTCAACCCCTACTATTCTGTGATTCTGTGATTACCTGAACTGGTACCCACGCTGAGACAACAGTGTTGAGACAACAGTTATTTAAAACACCACTAAGTCAACACATTATGACTAAAAGAATATGCAGCGATTCTGCAGGCTCCCAGATCTTTTATTACGTGATATCATTGGAGACTCTAATATTAACATTCTCAGACAGTCTGATTTCCCTCTGTGTTGGTGCTCATATGACTTACTAAGGAATGAATTGAGCCAAATTCTATATTCGTGATTACAGAACAGGACAGAAATTGACCAAATGCACACATATTAACCAGTAAAGCATGATCTCAGGAAGTCAAGTCCCATTTAAGCAGAGAACATGACTACATGTCTCTAGGGTTATGTCAAATGTACACATGCTAATTCTAGAAGTCTAACTAACCTGGATGAATGCCTTGTATATATCAAGATACATCCCAGAGATGTATTAGTGGAAAGCAAACACTTGGAGGAGGCAACGCAGTTGCAGGGTACAACTGATGTAAGGATGGAGCGGGAGGCACTGGTAAAAGAAAGGTGCTGTGTTTTAAAGGAAGGTTAGAACACAATAGGGACAATGAGTTACTATTGATCATCCTGATATCTATATGGACTGAAATCTTTCCACATTAGAGTGCTAGATCTGGGTTATCAAGAACATGACCAGGTGATGTTATCACTTCATACAATGGTAGATAAGGCAGTAAAAAAAGACCCATAAGAAGAGCAAACATAGACCTCTGTCACCTTTGAACAGAGAGAGTAAGAATCATAGTGACTTAAACGTCAAATTTTAGAAAATAGAAACGTGTAATTGCTGGAGTTGGTAGGCAAGGTACCTAACACACAGACACAATGATTGCTTTAGACTTAAGCAGCATTTAGAATGAAAACACTGCTACTGAGGAGCTACTCTGCAACACTGGCCACACAACATTGAAATCCAATACACTCAAGTACAGAGCCACACACACAAAGCAAAAAATATTTCTTTAAAGCAGAGCTTAATTTCAAAAAGAGGAAATATGTAAAAATTAGGACTCGTTAGATCGAAATTGAAAGTAACAACAGGATAAATTAGTTTAAGCGCCAAAAAAGTATTTTGAAGTCATCAGAGATTCAAAATAAATACATGCCACGTGCTCTGAAAACAAATTTCTTTAAAAGGAAAGAAATAAAAAAATCTGGTAAAACATGACTAAAAGAAGTTATTTGAAGTAGTAAGACTTCCTTCTAATGAAGGGAGTCACAATTAAATGATGAAAATGGAAATCAGGATCACCTTTGTAAATACAGAATACCAGCGTAATGTAGAACTTATAGTAAGTCATTTGTTATAAGGCATAAAAACTGGCAATAAATACCTTTATACACTTGTGATAGAAAGGAAACCTGAGAAAAAGTCTGCAAGACAGCCTTGAAGAAAACAAGGCCACACCCAAGATGTTAAATGAATTCTTTGCATCAGAGCCGAGTAGGATACATCTTATTTCCAACTCTCAGCTCTTTCTTTTCAGGGAATGGGTGAGAAAAATAATTTTGAACTGAAGTATTGAATTAACATATAAAATGAACAGAAACAATCCACTAAGCTCAGTTGATACTGTTCCATAAGGAAATTCAATATAAAATTGCTCAACTATTAGTGGCAATGTCTACCCTATCAAGGAAATTTAGTTCATTACCAGAGAAACAGAGGGGGGTAAATGCAGGAGCATGTTTTAAAGAGCTTCAAGACAGGCCTGGGTACCCACATAAAAATAAATCCATAAATCAGTAAAAATTATTTTAGAAATCAGAACAAGCAAACAAGCAGATCATTACTTAATGACTAAAAGATGTCTTGTCTTTTCAGAGGGAAGACAGACTTCAGAAATTTATTAGAAGTCTTCAAAGGAATCAGTTTATGTATTGATAACGATGGTACAATTGATATTATGCACTCGCACTTTCCATCAAGTTTTTGTTGAAAAAACACTGAAAGACAAACTGCAAACAAGCCAAGCTGATATATGACAAAAGGGTATGTGCCTTTATGGGTTACTACTGTATTAGAGAAAATAAGAAAGAAAGGAAAGAAAGGTTGGGAACAAAATTATCAGTGGACACTAGGGAGATCTCGTCTTCTCAATGCTATTTCTTGGCTTCATAAATGCCATATCGCAGAAAACAATGAATACTGAAAACAGAGACAATATCCACAATAACATGAAATTTGGTGGGTCGCAAAAACACTGACTCGTTGTGAAAAGTTGCACGAGGACCTGGTGATACTGAATGGTCAGGGACCAAAATGGAAAACACATGGTGTCAGCACATCTCAAGTACCACAGCACACAGACAAAACTATCCTTGCTACACACCCCACCCCACTACTCCCTGAAATAGGCTGTAAATCTGCTACCATCACTCCAGGTTCTGGCAAACTGCTGGATGCAAGCATCAGTTCTGGACTCAGACAGGGCCAAAACCACAAAGAGGATGTTTGATATTACTAGAAAAATTGGAGAACAAGCTAACCAGAAAGCATCAATATGACATCATATATTAAACAGGCATGTGACTGCAACTTGAAAACTGTGAACCTTTTGTTTCTCTATCTGACAAAGATATAGTTGAATTGGAAAAAAAAATAGAAAATGGCAAGAATGTAGGCCAAAGGTATAAAACATTTTAAGAATCTGAAAAGATTAAGCAGACTGGGATTTTTCAGCCTGAAAAAAAACCATCTGAACTGGAATGTGACGCATGGCTATAAAATAATGAATCACGGGCACAGAAGGAGATTGAAGAAGTATTATTGGTGTTTACTAATGCACGAAAGCTAAACAACTAACAGCACTGGCAGACAACTTGCCGACCCAGCAGCTTTCATTTTGCTGGGGACTGCTGGATGTATCTTTAGTAGTCAGATTTGTAAATGTGCCTACGCAAAACGTCAAATCTACTGCTAAATTTTGCTGATCTCTTCATCAACTCTCCAAATAAAAAAAGGCTACAGAAGCGACAAAACATGTAAGCTCTTCAAAAAAGATACGTATAGTAAGATTCATAATTATTTAGTGTCTCAGAGCATTTACTGACAAAAAGGTTGAAAAACTTCAACTCCTTTTCCCCTAATGAAAAAGATTAAGAAAAGTTCTTGTGTGGAGTTGGTGACATTTCATAGGAAATTATGCATTCAAAATAATCAAAAGCAGTTTTATTTCTGGATTATTTATTCATTGGCTTATTTTCCAACAACCATACTGGAGAAATCTGAAAAACAATAAAAATTTCATTTAATTTCAAAGTTTCCCTTTGAAAAGTGTCACCGAAACAGTTCCTTTCCTTTGAACAAAAAAAGGTACTGACACAGGTCATTTTTCAAAAGGAAAATTTCTTCATAAACTGACTAGTCAGAACCTAGGATGGTAACTGCAAAGTTATTTGGAAATCACACACAGACTTCACACCACAAGCCCGCTGGTTTCCTTCCATTTCTTCCTAGCTGACCATCCTTACAAACTGTATCACACTTCTGAAGCATCAGTAGCTATATAAGCATCCATGCTACTGAATAAACCAGCTTATTTTAATGACATCCTAGATTCTCTGTTTCTTCAAATAGGCATTTCTGCCTCAAATTCATCCAGAATTAAAACATTAAGGAACCAAGCAGAAAAATATTACTTGAATATTTTTACATGGCGCTCTCAAAGAAATCTTGTGTTTTCACTAGTTCTGAAGGTTTTAGGATACTCCCACAAGGAGTGGTACATGGCAGACACAAGACCAACCATCTCCCCGTGTTGGCTTCCCAAGCAGAAGCTGGTGAGCTGTCACCGCCCACCACTACAGGACAAGTGAGATTTTGGGGGGCCCTCAGTAGAACCAGGACACAGCGTGGTTATTGTTAGAATTACAGCTTCACGTTCACGTGGACCCTCTGCAGACTGGGTGTTTTACCATAACCTCAGCTCATAGTGTGCATAGAGAGCTCACTCAGTCCCTGGCTTCTGCCATGGCTTAGACAGGGCAGAACAAGCTCAGCTGCACCCCAGCAAGGGCAATCACTTGTCTTCTCCTCTGTCTCCAAGCCAAAGGGCTTTATTGCAGCCACTGGAGAGTACCACGCTCGGCAGCTCTCGGGGATTTGCTGTTCAGTGCTGACTTTCCCCAAGGTTCGCAGTCCAAAGAGTATTTCCAATTCCAAATCGAAACAGATGGAGAGAGGCACAGCAGGGAATATGCCAGTCTCCAGGCCCAACAGGTACCGGCCTTCCCTTACCCTGTGGAGAGCAACTGGTAGAAAACGGGAGGGCCAGGACACACTCTCAGCGCTGATGAGAGCTACTCTTATCTAGTAAAGAAAAACACAACTGAACATTTTGAACATATGAACTTTTATTTCAATTTTTTCTACTGTAAAGGTAAATAGAAAAGGCATGGTTTATTTCTAAGGTCACTTTTGGCATTAGTTTTCACCACAATTGGGTCAAATATTGCAAAGTATACACCTCCTTATCATAAGCACCCAACACAATCAGATCACGCTGAATAAAAACTTCTTCAAGCATCTTCACATGTTGCATATGGCAAGTTCCAAGCCTGGTGCTTAGGGCAAGGTGTAAGCCGATATGTGCCCCGATTTAGACAAAGCAAACGAGAGCACAGACCCAGGGAGAACTACCCGTGAGCTCTGCCATACCAAAAAGAAAATTAAACTGAGCTGGAAGAACTTTGGGTCTCGTTGACTATCAAATGTTACATACTGCTTTGGTTGTTGGAGTCTAATCTGGTCCATGCCCTAGAGATCCCATTCATTATGTATTAATTTCTCCTGTATGAGTTCTGTGAGCTTTGTTAAACTACTCCTCTCCCAAACTACCATAAAAATAAGAGATTGCTGGCCTCCTAGACAAATCAAAAAACTGTGAGTTTTGCCAGCTGAGCTGGAGGTCTCTTTAAAGGAGAGACAGTACCATCTGTTAGCTTTATTTCAGCACTCCATTTCCTGATTCTTTACAAAACCCTAATCTCAAATCAAAGTCCCACCGGGAACTTTGCAAGCCTTCCAAATTTACCACTCATACAATCTACAATTCTAAACTAGATTGGAGGGTGGATAAGAAATCAATCTTGTTAATTACCTTCAATCAATTAAAACAGATTTCTGTTATTTCAAGCAGGGATGTGTGTTCTGTTGCATTGTTTGTTTGTTTTTTTAACTCAGTAGTAAAATGCTTTAGTTACATGAAACTCCCTGAAAAACTCACTCTCCTACTGGATAAACCTTGCATTTGTAAATACAAAAATAAAATTTATGCCATGTAATTCAAAGGGATTGGAAGTGAGTCAAATAAAAGAGGCAAGGAAATGAGAATGTTTAAAACTGGGACTCAGTCTTTTAACTCATATAATTCCACATGTCCTCCTAGGGGTTTTTTATGATGTTTTCTTCATTTCCACCACTTCTTTTGACTAACACACACTCATCCAGCGCTTGTGTAAGCAAAGGGCTCTACATGTTGGCCCAAGAAACTGGAAGGGGTTGTAGCATGACCTACTGTTTACTTATTAGGTTGACACTATACAGGTCTTCAAATAGCCATTTGGATTCCTGCAAAAGGCTAACAGTGATATAAACAACCCAGATGGCACTGTTTGGACACACATAAAATCCTGAATCTGCCATCGGAGTGACGTGAGAAATCTCTAATTATCCACCATTCAATTAAATAAAAACAGTCTATTTTTAATACTCAGGCAGATGCATGCACAGCAATCACCAGGGAGATCTCCGGGGCATTTTAAACTCTTTCCAAAGATCTAGAAATCCTAAAGTTTAGGATGGTTTAAACAAATGGCATTACTCTCTAGGAAAGCATACTGGGGAAAAGAAGGCTTCCAAATAAAGGGATATGCACTCAAAATCTGTCTTCTTCCCATCACTAAATTCTCAAAGTGTGATATACTGTTTCTGTTCTTGAGCAAGACATCACTACACACTCCTAGTAGCCAGGTGCAGCACTGGCGATGTCCACCTCTTTCTCCTGCCTGAGCCCGATGGATTGAGACTGCTTTCAACGACCTAATCCTTTCCTCACCATTTTTTTCCCTACCGTGATGATTTTACAAGGTGGTTTAATGAAATCTACAGATATCTGAATCAGCAAAGCAAAACATCTTTTGAACATTTCCTGCAGAGTCTTCTCTGCCCTAGCAATGTCGTCTTAGTAAAATCCCTATTTGCTACTGAAGTGTGCTTGAATGTTGGCACTTCTTATTCACAGGAGCGACCCTTGGGACTCCACACTACGGAAACCACTCCTCTGCTTCCTGGGTCACCCCGTGTCTCCTTGGTGCAACGATCCGGCATTTTCAATCCTCAAATTCCAGGCTGTGTAGGACAGACCCCCACTCAGGAACATGGCCTGTAGCAGTACGTGCAAATACACACATCTTTGCATCCCTCTTCTGGGAACTTACGTAAGACCTAGTGTTGAAGGACCCATAACAATTAGGATAATCAACATTACATCCTATCACTCCTTCCTTCTGATCTGGCAGAAGAATCATCTGGCCCCAGGAGCAGTTAATAATACAACACTACAAAGTGATTTGTGTCTGTAATAATACATTTCCTCAATGCATCACGGGAAGAATGTGTTTAATTGAATTATATAAATGGGAAGGTTTTTTCATTTGTTTGATTTTTAGCCTTTCAAGTTTTTTCTATGTTTGCTTATGCTTGTTAGTTTTAAATATTGGATGAAGGAAACAAATTAAACAAGAAAAAAATGAAATCCGAAAACATTGATGTTGGAAAAAGAATATCAAGTTCCTAGCTATTCAACCATTTATCCCAGATGATATGACAGCACGCTAATAAGTATTTCACTAGAATACAGAAACCCCAAAACAGAAGTTAGATTGCATTCTGCCAGGAATTTCAAAGCATGATCCTTCCCCACAAAACGCTCCCAGTCCACACCAACAAGACAAAAGTTTGACTGCAGACAATTCTCACCCCTGTTGTTCTAATGGGTCACTGAACCACAGAAAAATTGCCCAAGGTGAGGACAGGAACCTGTAGCAGGATGTAAAAATCAATCCTTTATCTCAAGCACAACCTACTTACTTAAATAAAAACAAAAAACAGCATATTTTTAAACATCTCCTTGAAAGAAACAACATTCAAAACTAAACATTTTGGAAGCTGAGACAGTCTGGATAATACCTCTGATCAGGTTCCCCACCTCCAAAAGCAGGAAGGATTGGGTAGTAGAGTAAGGACCTGCAGTTTGCCTCAAATCCCAGCCCCAGTGAATTCTAACAGGTAGCACCTCTTTATGTCAGCATAGCACTGGGCATGCCAGTAAATTTAAGTTCACTTAGAATTTGAACAGAGGGTTACAGCAGGAGGAAAAAAAGTCTTCTTTAGTCTCCACTTCTCCTCCGGTCCTGTATTTGTTGTTTACTCTTGCCTACCACTTAGTGCATCATTAACAGCAATTTTTCTACAACAATGGTACACAACCTACTTCTGCTAAAGGCACTGATGAGGGTACTTGCAAATAATTGCAGGAGTTTTGTAACTCCACTGAAACCAGCAGGCGAATACTGAAATACATCTTAATATACACAGGGCAGAGCCATCCTCTGTCTCTATGTAGCTTAGAGTCTCACCAACACCTTGGGATTTGAAGTAACACAACACCAGGAACTGAAATTGATATACTTTGATTTTAAAAAGAAGAAACTATGTATTTCATGAATCTTAATACCAAGCCTCAGTCAGTGGCTATCATAACTACTTCCAGCCAAAATATCACAGTAATAATATCTTGTTTCTTAGATGTGCTACTGTGAGTAACCGCCTTGCTGTGAACTCATCAGAACATAATTAATGTTAACTTGGAACCATGAGCTTATTGTCCTTCTTAGGCCATTCTAACTACCTTTTAATTCCTTTCTATGGTTTGCTGTGTTGCCTAGATATGTAAGAAGAACAGGAGTCTCTTATCCATTTCAAGAGCTCCTAGAGGGACAGTCATTTCTTGTATTACAGACTGCACTGTATTCTCCTCCTTAGGAAGGACAGCATAATATCATAAAGGTTGTGCAGTGCCCTGATCTCAGTCTCATAAATAACTTTCTGAATTCTTGCTTGGAGGGATACGGATCTTATGGGGCCTGAAACATGACCCAGACTAAACAAATCAAGGTACTGATACTGATTCTCAAAAGAAGAGCACAAGGAAGTTCAAAAAACTTCAAATTTCTTTTGGGGGGGGGAGGGAAGTGGGGTGAGAAGGACGGGGGTTGTTGTTGGTATCAAAACTCCAAAATTCCTACTTGCGAGAATCACACCTAACCTATACTGAGGAGTCAAAAAAACCTGTACTGAGGAGTAAAGGTCTGCCCTACTGACTATCTCTAATGTTATTTTACATCACTGAAAATTCTGCCCATCAGACTCTCTACTGATGTCCAGCTCTACCATTATCAAGCGCCAGAAGTATGACAGCCATTTCATAGGTGTTTGCAACAATCACTGGGAAGGCTGTTTATGCATCTGCTATACCACTGACTCGCCTCGGCCATGCTGACACCATGTTCTCCACCAGCCCCTTGTGAAGGCTCTGCCAGTCCTTGGCCTTCAGCCTCTTCACTGCAGCAGGCTGTTGCAACCACCTGGATTTGCAAGGCCAGGTGGGATGAGAAGGAGCAAGGGACTCTAGCCAGCAGCAAGCAGTGGCTAACACACTGCTGGAGTGCACGATGCTGGCTCACCTCTCAAGGTTTTATGTTGCTCTGGAAGACAACAGTCACAGACCCACGCTACAACTGCTGAATATGTATACAATCTCACGTTCTGAGAACATCATTAAACAATAGCGTTAAAATGGTTCTCAGCAATACATTGTTTCATCACTGAAATTCTGCTCATTTCACTGGGACATATTTTAATTCACACTTTCAGTTTGGTTTGGCACTGCTACAAATGGAAGACACTGGATGTTGTAATGATGATTCTCGATGGGTTTTGTGAGTGTACGTGCAAAATGAAAACTAGTTTTACTCACACCTAAACTCATGTGCCTTCCACTTCATGATTCAGAACTGTATTTCTTCAGTCACAAGTATTACATTTTGGGTGGATGTGGTTGTTAAAGTAAAACGCAATTTAAGAAATGATATTGTAGCAAAGTAGCATCCTATTAAAATAAAAAATTCATACTGTAGATAACAAAGGTGCCCTTGGAGTCTATTTTCAGAAAAAAAACAATGCTGCAGAATTTGGCATTAGAGGTGAATAGGTGTATTAAAATGCACTCAGGTAGGCAGAGGAGATGGACAGCAAGCATTTAAAAAAATGAGACAGCTTAAACTTCATAATGTCCAGAAAGGCAGACAGCTAGTAGGAGTTTTTCCACAGTTGCTTTATCCTCCATTGTCCCTTGAAAGAGCGTACAAGAAAATGTATCTAATTTATTGCAGTAATATGACACTTTACACTGAACAGCAACTGAAGTAGAAAGACTCTCTCAGGCTACAACTCGACACCAAAACTTCCAAAACAGCAGTGTGCTCGTTTCACCTATCCCACAAACTTCCTGCTTATGATCCTGGTATCTACATTTTTAAATCCAGAGTCTCAATTTCTTCTGTTTCAGTGCTCAGCGTCTCTTAAAGTAACTATGTCTGGTCCTTAATGACTTGTCAAGTCTGCATAATAGCTCAGCAAAGAATACAAAAATATGAAATAGATCTAATGTTATTACGTATAGTCAGGAAATCATATTTCCTCTCACAAGTGATCTCCACTAACAGCCCAGCCTGTGCTGTACAAGTCCTGAGGAACCCACAGAAATTATATCCATTATATGCCATTGAACTACTTCTCATTCTGACACTATAATCACTCAACTCCAGCTCATCTCGAGTTGCACAGGAGGAGGGCTAATTCAGCATTCCTGTGCAGTGTTCTTTCAACCGAAGGCCACAAAGTGAGATCTTTGGCTGGTGTACCTCTAGCCAAGTCCAAACCACGGTGATCCCATCAAAGTGAGTAAGAGAGCACATGAACCTCCAGTGTTTACTGAATTGAATAAATTTGGCTATGTCTCTCAAAAGCATCATGCTATTTTCTTACCAAACAGGACTGTGTTTTCTTTTTTTTTTTCTAAAATTAAAATATACATTAATTTTACTGACAGTGAGAAAAAGCATTTTATAATAGATCCTATATGTGATTGACTGGCTTTTGTCATTTAAGATGCAGTATACAACCAGACCGAAATATTTCAGAACTAGCCATTACAGGTTAAACGCTACAAGGAAAGTTCATCAGTCTGTAGTTTAACAGACCTGGGCTGCTCACGGGCTGGACACAGTCTCTCTGGTGATATGTGAAGTGCACTGACCAAGCTCCTTGGCCATGTGAATATCTTGGCCATATCTCAAAACGTTACACTGACTGCTTACCCACCTTCCCCATGTTTCTGCATCCTACTTTCCATGACAAAGAAACTTAACCGCATAATCCGTAATAAATTTCTAGCATGCTCCACGTTGTTGGATTGAACCACACAGCACACCGGGACCCAAAGAGCCACATAATATTTTTTTGCCATTTAATCCAGACAGTCCCCGAGTCCTCGCTCCACATCTGCCAAATAGGGGTAATACTGCTTCTTCAGTCTTTTTCACCTACTTACTACTTCTCTTAAGCAGAAATCATCTCATTTGATGGATGCTTGTGTTGCATGGCAGCACACCGCCCTGATCTTAGCTGAGAACTCTTTACATAAAGTAATAGCAATGTAAAAACATATTATCTCTCTCTCTTTAGGTAGAAAACCATTATCCACAGTCCACCAAGCAATTACCACTAATTGAAGTGTCAAGAAACCTGAGCTGACTGAAAAGTGCTAAAAATTGAAGGAATATTCCACAATCAAAAGCATAAGTGGCTTCCAAGGTATACAGAAACAGTAATGGCTAAACAGTGGAGGAAATAATAGATAGAGGAGTTGTGAGGATACTAAGCTTTAATAGTATAAACAGCTTGTAAAAGGAAATTAATGGACTAGACAGATTTTGATAACTCTCCCTCTGGAAAAATAAAAATTAATAATGAAAAATCTCTACTTTCAGAACCTGCGTGGATGTTGCATAATCTTTTAATAGAGCATATTTTAGGGGGAGTCTGTCACCTATAGATGAAGTGAATCAGCACTGATGATTCCCCATGATGCTGCAACAAAGCTATGTTATTTCCTGTCACAAGAAGAGTTAGAACAACTAAACAGGCTCAGACTCCAGCATATCACCTAAAAGGTACAGACTGTTTACTTATTTTAAGTAAACTTTAACTATTTTTCAGTAGGGCTAAATAAATAAATATGCAGGTTGAAATGACATACGCTTGTTTAAACGTGGAATAACTTTTATTTCTTTGGCAAGATCAATCTGCTGATTACCCAGCTACAAGTAGAAACTGCTGACACAAGTTGGGAGTGCCACATTTCAGTGCACTTAAGTGTAATCCAGAGACCGTTATTATTCTTCCCTGTAGCTGCTCTGTGGGCTTTTGATTGAATGCAGAATTGCTAGCAATTAGCATGCTAAATTCTTCATCACAGATTAATCCTTTCCTTCTGCAACGGACAGAATTTACTTTTGTAAGGAGGCAGTCTAGGGAGGACAAGTGAGAGCACCTCTGAAGATTACATTCCCCTTTGGATCTGTTCTCCTAGACCTTGCCCACAGATAAAGAACAGATTATTCAAATGGTTTATCCAAACTAAAAGTTTGCAGAGTTCATAGAGCTGACCAGAAGAAACAATGCCATTTTACCGTGGCTGTTCTCCTTTCAAAATTATCACCTTGCTTCTGTCGTCTTTCTGAAAAACCTCTAAACTCATTTTTCAGGACCTTTTGCCAGTGGTCAGAAAAGGAAAAACAAGGTGCTCCTGCTAGTTGCAAACATTTAAAAACAGCAAACATGGGCCTCTCAATCCAGTTTTGAGACATGCAAGACTCAATGACACTACACAATAGGGCTTGTTTATTCCACCATTTTTTTTTTTTTTTTTAGAGCATGGACATACAGATACCTACACATGTGCACACCAACACATGTACACCCATCCATCCACCATCCTTTGTCAAAAATATTAAGGCTGCCAAGCTAGGAAATGTCAGCATTCAGTGCCATAGAGACTATTGTGGACTCCTCCCCTCCTCTCTGTTACATGGTCATTTATTATTTCTGCAGGACCCTCGTTTCAATAAGCGGTGGAGAATGTTCCTAGAGAGCTCTTCTGTTACATGCAGTTCCTCAGCAAAGCAGGTGTTGCCTCTAACACCTTCGTCCTTGCAGAACTTGGGGGGTCAGCAGTAAATGAGCAAGAAGAGAAGCAGCCAGAAAAAAATAAGAGTTTCTTTCATAAGGCCTGGGAGAACACACTTCAATCCTACCTGCACCTCAGAGACAGAAGGAACTCCCAGTTATGAGATAACAGTTTTGTGGAGATAAGCTATAGGTAAAAGAACACGAAGAGTTTTGTTCTAAAATACTGTCTACATTTACTAAAAAGATGCTCATTCATGGGAAGAGTTCCTACAGTCTAGTATGAGAGCAAGTCACAACAACTGATATTTTAGGGCTTTCAACCACAACTGGGGAATTTTAGGCTCAAATCCTTACTGACTCTTATTCACACCTGGAATGTGGGCATTTAAATGGAAACAGAATGGCCATCTAGAACCTTGTTTTGAATTGTGCCATAAAGGATAGAGAGCTGGCTCACTTCATTTAGTGCTGGTGCCTCCACACCCTCGCTTTAAACACTAAGCCTGTTAAGAGATTCATCTGGAAGCAAGAGGCACTGACTCCATGTTCCCAACGACAGGTCACTTCTCCTGCCTCTCAGGCAACTACTTCTGCTGCTGCCAGATGCTGAGTGAGGCCACCTTGTGGAAAGGGTACAATTGCAGGAAAACCATGCAGAGGGAAATACCAACAAGAAGGAGCAAGCATGAAGCATGACTCTCTCCTCATCAGCAAAAGGTTCAGGCCCCAGGTGCCAGGAATACTACCCAGCAATTTTCCAATGCAGAGCAAGTATCCATTCCTGGTAACAGAGGAGGTATGTTAATGTTAACAGCTATGTCTCACTATCACCAGGGTTGGTCTTTCTGATTCATAGCAACAATTTTAAACGCGGTTCTCTACCATCTCAAAGATAGTAGCGGTTTAGTACCTGAATGACATGGCTAGGGAGGCAACATCTCTCTGCGGCACAAAGAACGTTCTTACTGTCACTTGGTTGTTGTTTTTAAACAGGTCAAAGTCTTGTTTTCAGCCTAAGCTAGGTGAGCAAAAATAAAAATCTATTCAAATTCTGTGATTTGATTTCCTTCACCAGGTAGTATATGCAACTGAAGTAAAATAAATTTTTTCTTCAAACGCATATACAGTGCTGACAGACAGTTTTATTTGCCTTAAACGAAGCTTCCAAATTAATGTATGTTTTTTCTTTGTGACGCAATTCACTGTCTGGAAAATCATAACAACCCATCATCCCTTTTGGATGGTGTAAAAATAAACAAATATTTGTAAAATAAATTTTCTTGTGAAGTGTACTTCAGAATTTCCCATCCAGAAACAAACAGTTATGTTTTTGGAGCTAGATTTCAAGAGTACACAGTGAATAAAACTTAAGGCTGCATATTGAGGAAAGAACAAAATATTGAATAGCTGCTCATTAATTAAAAACTATCTGGTTTCTATGCTGAAAGGAGTCAAGGATGCTGTGCAAAAAATAGTTTTTGATCAGGTAATTAAAGCCCTTCCTACTGCATACACATTAGGGGGTCTAATTAAGTTTGCAATGACATTTTCTATCTTTCAGGTTTCTAACTTCACAGCTTAATAATGTTCTTTTAACATTTCTTCTTTATTTGTAATAGCTCTCTACAATGCCCCAACAAAACATTTATACATTAAAATGTTATATATAAATGCATCTGCTTTTGATCTTTATTTTAAAGACTTTCTCAATCTCTATATCACAGACATAAAATGAAATATGTCACACTTTCATGCCTACCAGGAAATTCAATACCTTATTTTTTCCCCAGACACTTTGAGCCCTTAGAACATGCTGTGGGATCTCCACATTCAGCTTCACTCCAGCTTTGGAGTTAACAGCTAAAGAGCTCTCAGGTTAGACAAGAAACAAAGCTGACTACATCTGTACCGCAGATCTACAGATAGGTGGGATTAGAATAGAAAACAGCCATTTCCCAGACTTATATAAGAACTCTCTCTTCTTTGCAGAGCACTCTGCTTTTCCTGGGAGCCCGGGCAAGCCATGTGAGAACAGGGAAATGTTCAACCCCACTTCACTTCTTTCCTCCCTCCTTTACAGAACCAGACAGTTTAAAGCAAAGAGCATAAATTTAAACGTGAAGTGTGCAGATGTGAGAATGCTCTAGTGTGTGAAACACTCCTGCCCCAGCTCTTCTTTATCCTAATAAAAAGTGAAGTTTCTCTTACTAAGGCTTGAAAAGCATTCAGTCATACCCAGTTACACCCTGAGAAACACGAGGATACGGACCTCAAAAGACAGGTATCACTTGGTCTTATGCTGGTGAGCACAACCTTTCACTACCCTACTGAAACTCTTCCCTCTTCCCACGAGCTCTGCTTTCCTCCAGATGCCCTGGCAGGGAGCAGGTACCAGAAGCCAACGGGCCCAAACACCCCGCTTTTTCCTCTGCTGCTTTCGGAGGTGTTGAGGATGCCCGGGGTTGAACTGCCCCGCTGTGCACTCCGTGCTACTGGGGAAACACAGAGTATTATAATGAAAATCCATGCCTCTTCTCCGTAACCTCCATCCCTCCCCTAGGATTAATAGAACAAACCACCACAGCATAAAGTACGGGTTACATATACATTAAAGAAGGCAATGCTTATAAATTACCTCTCCTCTGCAGTGGACAGTTAAGCCACCACACTATCTTATCACTAAGATTTTTCTCCATCTAATTCTGTTTGCTGTTCCTCAGTGAATATCAACAATAACTCATTTAGTTTTAATGACATTAAAAGTAGAGCCTGTCCTTGAGATAGCATCTAATTTTTCTTTATGAAAGCCAACATAAATTCTATGTATGAGGTCTCTGACAGCCTGGTAATAGAGGTGTTGTTAAAGTGAGCTAAAAATACAAACCAAGAAAAAAAAAAGTATCTTTCAGAGGAATCATTAGAGAAATTGATGAGGTCTGTTTGCTTTCCTTGCAATCTCTGAGGACACATTATGTATATAAAGCGTGGAGCTAACACTAAGTCTGTCACACAAAGATACTAGTTGAACAGATCTTGACCTTTCCTTCCATCTATGCAATAAAGATAAAGGTTATTACAGGCGTTCTGCGAGAGCCCGTTATTACAGTTATCTCACACTTCTTACGAGAGTTAGTAAACTTGTAGCTATTTTTTTTCCCCTCTAGGCATACCCCATGGTGGGGATGGGGAAGAATCTGGCCCTTAAGTCCTAGATGAAAATGCATATATTTAAAGGAACCAGACTAACATTGCTCAAGCAACTAGTTCTGCTTTTTCCTAACTTTTTACCTGATTTGTAGCCTTGCTATTTATATTTGTACATAGTTGTGTAGCTGAATGTAATTATTAATAGATTTGTGAGTTTGTGATATGCTCAGCTGCACGTTCGCTATTGTGATGAGTGAATTTATCGCTCATTAATGACAAAATTAACAGTACAGTACTGAACTATACATAGGGTCTGAATAGAAAAAATACTGAAATCTATCGGGAGCTTTTTACACGTGTAATACAGAACGAGACACACTGTTTCACTGATCTAATGATATCAAACTACATCCACTATCTCAGGACATTTTCTTACGGGAATTTGAGACCTCTCTGCAATATGGCAGAGAATGAGGTGAAGGAACAGAATTGCCACAATAAACTGAGATATGGAGAAGAGGAGCTACAAACAGAGCAGGCCCATCATAACAACCGAACTGCGGAACTGCTTAAGGCAGTGTGGTGCCAATGCCAGAGATTTACCCACTGTCATTTCAATGGGGGAAATGCCAACCTACACTTCCTCTAAACAAGATGCCCCAGTCCTGGGCAAGGACATATCTGAAGTTGATTAAATAGGAACATAAAATTTCCATCCATATGCCAAGCATGCAAAACTCCAAATGCTTTACAATGAAAAAAATTCTGCTGACTGGAGAGTTTTGTGGGAGAGAGAAAATACCAAAGTTGCCCATTTCTCAGGATTACCTACCAGAAGAGAAAGTTTAAGAGAGATGCACACCCAGGCTGTGCTTAGGCAGGCCACCTGATGTGATGCTTTTGTTTCTTCTGATACCACACAAATCCCCCATACACTGGTTTTGCTAAGCACTTTTATGTGTTTGAATTACAGATGTATCTCAGGAACACAAGATTGCCGTTACAGTTTGCCCAGTGTAGCTGTAACTCAACACAGTAACAGGAAGAAAACTCCGCATTCATGGGACAATATTCTTGCATCTTCTTCTTGTTCTGTCATCTCTAACTGCTCTCCTCAGGGGAAAAAAAATACATTTGTGGAATTTTTTGTTTTAATATATTCTATCAAGAACATTAACTGCATTCTTCTTTTTACTGTCCGTGGGAGAAAAGAGATCATCCTATTTACATAAAAGGCTGATGAGTCACAGAGTTGGTTCCTGGAGCAAATCAAAATCTTGTAGTATGTCAGTGGTGTATTTCACCATCTTAAATGTTATGGATGACTTTATAGTTTGCCACACACGCGCCAGCCCGCAATAACAAAAGGGCATTTTTGAAGTTACCAGTCACGACTGCTAATAGATTCTTTTTGCAGAAATCCCTGCTGGAGTCTGAAAATGCAAATACAGACACTCTGTCTGAACTGCAGAACACGTGAGCCTCAGGGGCAGCCCCACCGTCCTGAGCTGTGCTCTTGTATTTGACTCCTGCTTTCTGTAAGTCTTCAGGTAAGTCTTTTTTCTGTTTGCGCCCCAGTTTCTCCAGGTTTGGTCCTTGCCTATCTCTTACTGGGTACCAACAGTAACAAAGTACTGAGCTTTACAATAACAACTCTCACACATCTGTTTAAAACAAACATATTTGTGTTACCGCAAACAATTACTCATAGTATAGATGGAAAGTCAGTACACCTGGAATCAGAACACAATACTTCTGGAAAAAATAATGGTACACTATAAAAAATGAAAGTAAAGTGCATATCAGAGTAGTTAATTATCTTGAATCAAGATTCAGTGCCCACCAAGTTATCATTGCAGAACATGACTTTCATAAATGCAATCTGGAGAAAGTGGGTAGAAAAGACCTTAGAAACAAATCTCTAATGGTGGGTGAAAGAATTGTTCTGACCAGAGCCAGTAATGTTCTCTGAGTCTGCAAATGCTAGCATTTTAATAGCCTAATCGTTGGCAGGTTTGGGGAGGTGGGTTGAAATTAATGTTAACTCCTTTCTGAAGGAATTTGTTTACCCTCTGTTTTGTCAAGGGTACTAAAAGGTCAGATTCAGCCCTGATCCCAAGCATCATTACATGTTTCTTAATGCTTCCAGGTCACTCAGATCATAAAAATGAAGAAAAACATTACAGCTAATGTGCATGTTACTTCTGCAGGTATCTGGTAGCCTCGGGAAAAGGAAACGCCCCTCTTGGACACCTGACAAGAATGCATTATAAATCTAGACCTACATGGATCTGGGCTAGAATTCAAGAAAACTGTGAAGTTGTGCTGCAGAAATCACACAGAAGAATATTAATTTGAAAGTTAGTGATTAGCTAGTGGTGATGCAGGAACGCTGAAGGTCATGACTTGGCCCAGTAAGCAAAAAAACCAAAGTTTAAAAAAACCCCAAAGAGTCCCTCCTATTTTAGGAAACTCCAGGACATGTCAAAATTTACACAAAAAATACAAAGGATCACAAATAAAAGATAAGAAAAGACAGAGAGATTTTTGTACTATTGGTAAATCTTGCAATGTTTATTTTCCAAGTGAGTAATAAGGAATTATTTGGAAGTCTGGATTCATAATTCACTAATAGCGCCACAGGGCTACATGTTGAAAATTGATAATAAGGTATATTCATCAATACAGTAATGAATTTGCGAGGCAGCACGTAATTTAGGATCCTCCCAGTTAGGTAGCCCTAACATTTTGTCAGCTCAACAAACCTTTTTCTTCTGCCTTTAATTTTAAAGAAAAAAAAAAAAAGAGAAAAATACTCATCTGCAATGTTTGCAGCCCAAAAACATAAACCTTACTAAACAACCATAATATCTATTTACAAAAAAAAAAAAAAGCAAGATTTTCCTTCTGATCAAAAGATGAAATAGAGTAGAAGTTAATACCAACGTACAATAGACTTTCAAAGATCTTATAAGGATCCATACACACAATAGGATCCTTTGGGGCCCTGTGTTCTCATCAGCCAACATGGCACTGTCCAGAGTACAACTCCCTCCTTCCTGCAAGTCTCTTTGGCTCTGCCTTTGACCCTTTGGACAGGACACTTGTCAGGACCTTCCTGAAGGAAATTCAGGTATGTCTCACTCCTGTTCAATGATGAGAGCAGCTTAAAAATTGGACAACGTTGGCGCTAGTTCATAATAGTGACAAAGTCACCAGGGGTCATAACTGATATTGGAGCAACCAAAAACCAAGCTATTACCAAACCTTGAAGAAAGAAAATTCAGACTAAACTATGGCATATTAGCACAGGGATAGCATTATTCTGAACGTACTTCCAAAGAATTTTCTACAGTTTTGCTCACTGCGTAGCGGGTCCACCAGAGCCTCAAACATTACTAGAAAAAGGCAGCGCACAAGGACTAATAAACCCTGGAAATGACCCTTGGGGTCACAGAACTTATCCCAAGGTCCAGTAGAACAGACATAAATAAAAGCTTTACTTACAGCTTTCTTTTTTAGTGGACCAGAATTTTCAGTTGTATCCTAAAGTCAAAGGAAAATGAAAAAAACTCCTCTCTAGATATGTGACTATGTCCTCTAGCAAAATTAGGATACAGTGACCTTCAGAGCACTAAGCTTGATGAAATTGAGATTTTTTTTTTTTTCCTTGGTTTTTATTCCTGAAAACTTGAGTTCATGCTGTTTCTCACAGGACTGACACCAAAGTATTCCCTTCGCTACTTATCAGAGTAAGTAGCAAATTGTATCTTTCTGTCGACAGTACATTAATGTTTAGTAGCTAAGTGGCAACAAAACCTGTGCTATAACAGTTCATAAAAACACCAGAACAAAGAGTATGTACGGAAATCACATCCAGCAAAACTTTGCAAGAAAAACTAAATAATAGAAGCAGCAAAGCTACACTGAAGGGTGTTCAAAAAGAAAAAGAAAAAATGAGAAATGAAAGAAAGAGGAAGGGGTTCTACAGAAGGAGCTCTGCCAAACTGTCTCTACAAGCAGGGAAGACGACTCACTGGTCTAAACAAACACTGAAATCTGCTGATCTCCATGTGAAGCAAACACCTTCACTGGCATGACCTCACTGTATACCCAAATAGCACTTCTTTTAACACTTCCAATTTTTCTAGCTTTCCTTTTCATATACAGTTTAGCTTTTTACCTAACGAGCAGCCCCGGGAGTGTGGTGCCTTGCCTCACAATATTCCATTCAGCCCTCTTAAAAAAAAAACAAACCAAAAACAATCCCCCCAGAAAACAATATATTAGAAAGATAGTTTTAACAGATTTGTTACTTTCCCATTCCACTCGCTGTCTTACTCATATGCCAAGTTGAGGGCATTTTATGCTAGCTCAGGTGTTTTGTTCCATGTCAGTGATCATTTCAGGCCTCAGTATGCCACAGAGGCCCAAGAAATCAGTGTCTGCAGCAGATTTTTAAAGAAAAGGTCATGTGTACAGCACTGAATTAGCCTCAAAATGCACACTGATTAGGCAGCCTTTGCTCCTCTCTCACTCCTGAATGTCAGCCCTGCTAATTAGTAAACTCAAGCAACTAAGCTCCCACCCCTAACATGCTCTTCTCTGCCTCTTCCTGGGAAGTGCAAGGGAATGAGTAGTCACATGAGTGACAGCTCATATTTGAGATAAAAATAAACAAGCAAACAAAAAAACCCATTTTTTTTTTCCCTTCTACATACTTTTAAAATGCTCTTATCTACCACCGAGAAAAGAAGTGCCTCTGGAACCCCGCAGAGGAAAAGGCCAAACGACAGTTCAGGATGGTCTGAGTGCACAAGCAACTTGCACAAAATAACTCTGACAGTTTTGCAGTGAGGTCTGGAAACTGAGACGCTGAAGGACACAGCTGCAGCTGCCACAGTGAAAAGACCAACAGAGGAAACTATTTATGCTGCTTAGTAAAACGTAAATGCATTTGCTCAGACAACAAGTGACTGAGTGGGTTTAACAAGCAGGATAATAGCTCAGGATGTCATTTTGATCTGAATACATAATTAAAGGGGATCAAGAAAAGGCTCAGGTTTAGAAGTGGCCTTGAATATCTGCAGCCTAATTAAGATTGATTTTGCCTATCGCTGCTCTGAACATGAGTCTTCTGTTTGCACTTGGTTTCCAGTAAAACATGTCAGCTGCCTAGACATCAGCATTACCCACACAGAAAATATGGTGGGTTCCAACCTGGTCTACGATGGCTATATACAAATCCTATGGGTTGCTATCTTTTAGCTTTAGATTACTCATGACAAGTGCAATCAATAACGCTTGCTAGCCTGAGGCTCAGAAGGGCTGTAGCTATTTTTTTCGTCTTAGCCTATATGCAGAATACGATAGGGAGATGAGGAGGCACAGATGAAGCGGTTTGTTATTTATGACAATATCAATCAACGCACTCTATTACTAAATGAATTAACTAGCAATGCAATAACTAGCTTTTCTGCTGCAACTTTGGTTTTTAAAAATTGCACTGAAGAGTAATATTGATCTGCCTAAGTCTACTGCCATTCTATTACAATTATTTTGTGATGGAACAGCGTCCCTTCTACCACTGCCCCAAAATGTATGTAACCATAAAACTAGATTCATCTAAACACTCACAAGAGGACTTGAGCATATTTAAGCCTTTGAGATTGAAAACTATGATTCTAAACTCTCAGCAAAGCATCTGGTTGACCCGAGAGATTCCTAAACTCTTTGACCATTTGATGTGAAGGTTCCCCAATTTCCTACAGCTCCGTTTCTCTGGATGCCCAGCCCTGGCATCAGACTCCACAAGTCTGTGCAGTCAGATATTACGCTGCTGCCTAATGGTGAACCTAATGAAGGTGGACCTACTAAACATACAGTGTTCTCCAATGCTAGCAGTGCCCTTGGTATCATTACAAATGGAAGTGGCCAGAAGAAATGAACACGACATAATCAGAAAGAGGTACCTTGGGAATAAAACACCTCTGCTCATTTGGACATGAAGGACCTGTGTTCAGCTCTGCATCTCATCTGAAGGAAGCCTTACTACGGAGACATCATTTCTCCCATTGTCTGCCACTAGTAAAAGAGCTATTTCACCGTGGCTCACTGTGCCAGAATATCAGAAAACAACAGGGAACCCAAATGCAGCTCTGGGCCCAAGCCACTCGCCTGATCATGGGAAAACCTCAGGAGATGAGATATTTGGCGTTGGTCAGATGCACTTTCATTCCTGAAGAAGGTCCAAGGCATACCAAGACCTAGAAGAATGGCCCAAAGAAGTGGGAAGTAGGTAGCTGTATAGAGATGAAAAATCTGTGTGATCTGAGCAATACAAATGCTGAGATTTCAGCCTTTAACCAGATATAAAGAACATGGGAAAAGTTCAGCCTATTTGCCAAATCTCAGTTACAGTGAACTGATTTATATAACCACGTATTTGAAAGCTAGCAGGCGTAATTGGGCTGAGAAGGTACTGATTAACATATGATAAAGAAACACATCTAATCAGGGGTTTTAAGACAAATTGATAAAAGACAGGCCATGGCTCACTGTCTAGGGCTGCTAGATACCTAGGACTGACTGCACTGATATTTCATCTGGGGTGATGTGATGTCTTGTTAATCACTGTGCCTGCTGCTGCTCAGACAAAGAAACCCTCTGGGACCATTTGATGCTGCATGAAGTTTTGTGCTTGAATGCATAAGGGTCCCTAGAAGGCAGCAAGAAAGTTCAAGTTACTTTGTAATGTTACAGAAAACAGCAGCAAAATCAGTGTACAACTTCATGTGCAATTGTGTGGTACTAACCAAGAATTCGGCTGTATACCTGGACATCCACCAGTTACGCTTTAGCATACCTCCTTCTTTCCACATGTCAAAGCCGGTGGTGTTTTCAATTTTGGTTGTGTCTTTTTGGGGAGGGTGGAGGGTTTGGGACAAAATATTTTCTGGCAGCTCAAAGCTATCAAAAACATGGTCTAGGATAAAATGGCTTTACAATTAACAAGTGATTTGGAAGCCATGAAATCAGTAAGTTTTCCTTGAATGACAATATTGGGATGGGGACCACCAGGGAAAGGTTTTGGTGGGCATGGAACCAAACTTCAAACCTGGAGCCCCTAAATTCAGCCTAATTTGATCACTGAACATCCAGCTTCTATGCAGATAAAATGCAGAAAAGGGGTGCTCTGAAGTGTGAATGGGCTTATTTTTAGATATCCACTGAAAGCATTGCCAAAGAGGCAATGTAGGTGTCTTCTGTACAAAGGTTTGTTTTGTTGTTGTTGTTTGTTGCTCTTTTTAAACCTGGAAGAATAAACAACCATGGCAATTGATAATAAGGATTCCGTTAGTGTAGAACCAACTTTGATTTGGTATATGCAGCTAGAAGAAATTTGCTTCCTTCCACTTCCCTTTTACAACCAACTGTATGAAATGAGAGTCTGGACTATGTCCAAGGGACTAAACCAATTATGATAAATAGCTAAATTTGTGAATATGTAAAAACAACTGATCATTGCATAATTACTTATACTCCCGAGGCTATGGTAAAAACATGGCAGCAGAATCATCGTTATTTTCATCACAGTAATTATAAATCATCATCGTTGCATTCTTGCAGATAGGGCTGGATGAATGCCACCTGAAACTTTGCCTTCCCTCTATGTCTCAGATTTGCTTCTCCACTGTCCTATGAATTTAATTTATTTTTACACACGCACACAACTGCTCTGCATGTTTGCCAATAACTCTTCAAACCTGTCTTAAATATCTGTGAATCTGTAATTTCATAAGATTATTCCTTGCAGATCACAATTTCTGTTAACCTTTATAATGATGTATGCATTACCACATGAACATATTTCTGAGACTGAAATAGCACACATATCTTACAAGGCTATAACCAAATAATATTCATGGATTATAAACATAGGTACCATTATAAACCTTCAAATACTAAGGCGAAGCACTAAAAACTGACCTCCAGCTTAGCAGAGGGAAAAGAAGAAACAAAGCTAGGTGAAAGACAGGGAGAAGTCAAGGCCTTACTTCATGGCAATGTGCTGCCGCAGCCTGTTTTAAAACTCAGACTGCAAATATACATTTGCTTCTAATTACTCCAACCAGCCACAAAACATAGGCAAGAAGAAAGCCCCTCAAGATGAACAAATAGACAGAGAAACAGTTTTCCAGGAAAAAAAAAGGAAAGCAAACCTAACAGCAAATGAGAAAACTAAGTAAGTGACTTTCAAGTTCAGCAAGTATATAATTGTATAGCCCCTACTCTACAACATGTTATGTTCAGTACCTAATTACAGGTGTGGGAGGAAATTCTGGCACCACTGAAAATTTTATTACAGAGTTATTTGGAATCAACATTTCAGATTTCCTCATTTCTAAATTGTTATGCTTCGTGGCTCATTCTGAAAATGTAAATGCATGAGTTAAGTGCCCATATGTTTGCCAAATCACAGGCTAAAATCCTCATTCAGATGAGTAGTTATTTATACCTGAATAACCTCGCAGATTTTAGAAAGCATTGTTCCAAGTCAGTTACTACTTGCTTTAAGTAGAGGTAACAGAAAGTGGCCCTGCTAAAAAGAAGACATTCAAAACTTCCAAAACCTCAATAATTGTCTTTAGATCCTTTTCCCCTTGATGATTTCCACCGAGAAATTTAACATCCCTCTGAACTCTATAGGAAAATAAAGACTATCTGGATTTTAATCTTTGCTCTCCTCTTTTCTACAATATATACTTAGATTTAGAGAAGCAACCAAAACAAAAGCCGTCTAATGTGTCTAATGTTGCCCAGTCTAATGGGACAGAAGAGTTGTTAAGGGAAAAAGTAAACTGAGAGAAAGAAGATAGCATACCTACCCCGATGAGCAAGACTGGCAAACTGGCAACAACAGACAAGATACTCAACAACGTTTTAGCCTCAGTCTTCACTGGTAACCTCTCTTTCCACATCTCTTGAGTGTATGCATGGCAGAGCAGGGACTTAGGGAGCAAAGTCCCTCCCACTGTTAAGAGAAGATCAGGTTCATGACCACATGAGGAACCTGAACATATGTAAGTCTATGCATTCTGACACGTCGTATCCCAGAGTCCCAAGTGAATTGGCAGATATAGTTGCCAAGCCACTCTCCATATCTGAAAAGACATGGCAGTCAGGTGAAGTCCCTGGTGGCTGGAAAAAGATAAACATTGCAACCATTTTCAGAAAGGGTAGAAAGGAGGACCCTGGGAACTGCCGACCTGTCAGCCTCACCTCTGTGCCTAGAAAGATCGCAGAACAGATCCTCCTACAAGCTATGTTAAGGCACCTGGAGGACAGAGAAGTGATTCGAGACAGCCAGCATGGCTTCACCAAGGACAAGGCCTGCCTGACCAATCTAGCAGCCGTCTAGGATAGACTGACTACATGAGTGGAGAAGGGAAGAGCTATGGACATTGTCTCTCTGGACTTCTGTAAGGCCTTTGACATGGTTTTCCACAACATCCTTCTCTCTAAATTGGAAAGCTATGGATTTGATGGGTGGACGGTTTGGTAGATAAGGAATTGGCTGGATGATCACATCCAGAGGGTAGTGGTCAACAGCTCAATGTCCAGATGGAGATCAGTGACAAATGGTGTCCCCTCAGGGGCCTGTACCAGGACCAGCACAGTTTAATATCTTCATCAATGACATAGATAATGTGAATGAGTGCACCCTCAGTAAGACTGCAGGTGACACCAAGCTGTGTGGTGCAGTCAACACACTGGAGGGATGGGATGCCATCCAGAGGGACCTGGACAAGCTTGAGAAGCAGACCCACATGATCCTCATGAGGTTCAACAACTCAAAGTGCAGGATCCCATACCTGGGTCGGGGCGACTCCCAGTCTCACTACAGGCTGGGGGATGAAGGGATTGAGAGCGGCCCTGTCGGGAAGGACTTGGAGTACTGGTGGATGAAAAGCTGGATGTGAGCCAACAATTTGCCCCCATGGCCCAGAAAGCCAACTGTATCCTGGGCTGCATCAAGAGAATCATGGCCAGCAGCTCGAGGGAGGTGATTCTGTACCTCTACTCTGCTCTGGTGAGACCCCACCTGGAGTCCTGCGTCCAGCTCTGGAGGCCCCAATATAGGAAGGACATGGATGTGTTGGAGCGGGTCCAGAGGAGGGCCACAAAGATGATCAGAGGGCTGGAGTACCTATCCTACAGGGAAAGGCTGAGAGAGTTGGGGCTGTTCAGCCTGCAGAAGAGAATGCTCCATGGAGAGTTTATTGTGGCCTTTCAGCCACAAAAAAACCCAAAACAAACGTGTGGAAACAGAATGGGTAGAAGAAGTTGTGACAATGCCTTTCGAATCCCTGCAGTACGCAAAATCCCCTCCTCTACAAGGAAATTCTGCAGCACACCCAGAAGCTACTATACACAAGCTCCATGGCCATCAGATTTCAAAGAATCTCTAAGGGTTATTATCTTTCCCTTGCTTTGTGTGTATTTATATGAGTTCCATAGATTCTGCAGATAAGCAGGATGGGAGAGCACATCTGAATGCTTTCTCCTTACTATAGTAACTAATCTTCAGGTTTACTGCCAACAAGAAGTTGCTACCTGCAAATGTGTCAATCATTAACTACGTGATTGCTATACAAATCACAACTACTTGAAATTTTCAAAATCATTCTACAAGGATAGCTTTTGCTTTGGCTGACTGAACTTTGTTATGGTTTGTCGGATGCAATTTGTTAACACAATGTGCTCTCTACAGAAGTCAGCTGCACACTTCAGCTGTCTGCGCTGACGTAAAGGACTAAGAAACTTGGGAAAGGATCTAGCTCTGCTCAAACATTACAGAACTGTCCTCAACACCAAAAGCAAGAAAGTTTTAATTTTCCTTCCAGAGAAAACAAAACCAAGCAAGGGCTACGTATACCAGCGCACTAGTTCTATATCTTCTTCAACATAAATCACTTATAGTTTTATTTGTGTGCTTGTGATCTTGTAACAAGAAACAAGACGAAATTACAAAGTTTCAAGAGATTAGAGCGTGCTTACAAAGGACCACATACTGGATGCACATAAAAGCCTGAATATATGCATCTGGGACACAAATTAAAAGGAAGGAAAACTACCTATTTTCAAGACACATAATGAACACAGTGACAGATGCTTGAACAATAATTCCATTTTAAAACAACTTAGAAGCCTTCAGGTGGACATTTTGCCTAATATTACAAAGAATAAGTTTTTTTTTTTCCCCAGAGACTGCTTTTTGGGAAAAATACTGAAGTGTGCTCTCTTCCCTGGAGAGTAAATCCTTTCCCCAAAGCACCAGCTGATGCAAAAAGGCAATACCTGAATGATATCCTTCAAGGGGATGAATCTTGGTATCTGCTCTCCTGACTAAATTCTATCTGAATTTATTTACTAAGCAATAGACTACAGAAGGTTTTTCAGGAGGCAACTTTTCCAGTATTTTTTTCTTTGCTTTTCCTATTTATTTTTAGCTGAAGTCCAAATGAGAAAGCACCAAGAAGCATCTGCTGAGCATATGTGACTTGCAAGCATTACCATTAATAGAAACTGCTAGTGAAAAGATTTTGTTCATCAGGCACACATATATTATGACTGGAATACAAATGTTCTCAGTCTGAAGGGTCTGACAAGGAGAGCCGAGTAACTGCGGACCAGCTCTGTAATGCAGCGTGAGCACCTGTACCTGGAGATGACCAGGAAAACAGAGGTTTGGATCTCACATGCAGGATGTAGGACACGCTTTACATGTTTAGAAAGTCTCCCGATGACAACAAAGTGTAGAACAGAATCAGAAAACCTGGATCCGGAACTCAGACTGCAGTTTTCTATTGATACTACTATAAAACTCCCGTCCTGCAATCTCAAGAGTCTCAATCCTCCCCCCAACATCACCCAAAGAGCAGATTTGAAAGCATCAGCCAGAATCAGCTACAACCCCAGTGCCATCAGAAAGGACATGCACTTCTTGGATTTATGGGGATTATCAAAGGAGATTATATACAATTGCTAGGCATTGCCAGAATCTCTTTAGTCTTCAAACAGTTCCCAAGTGGAAGCTGTAATTTTCTTTTGGATCAGCTTTCTTCAATTAAATGGCACAAGTTTGGATGCTTTCTTGACTTTTATCAAGACACAGACCCTCCTGAGGCAACCGTGACACATACTTTAAACTGATAGGTCTAATTTCCAAATGGAAGCTATTCTAAGTGAGATCATTGTGTTGGAGAGCTGAATCTAAACATGGCATACTCCAAGGCAGTCAGTCTTTCCATATAAATTCTCCAAAGTCTACCAAACCTCATGTCAGGAAATCTTCTCCAGAGAAGTTTTGTCCATTCTTATCACTGATGTGGGAGTCTACATACTTGAAATAAAAATAAGTGACTTACAATAAATGTTCCCTCAGTACCGCAGCTTGACTAGTTTTTATTTGAGCCAAATCTCATCTCTTCTCCAAGCTGTAAAGGTATATGTATGGAACCTTTTATCATGTTTCCAGGGCTGCATTTCTACCCCCAGCTCATGAATACTTATTCCCTGAAGGATGAAAGTTTTTCAAGTAATACTACTTCAGGATTTACTCTCTGTCTTGGTATGTTCACACTTTATTTTATCTTTGTACTAACTCCACAGACAACAGTCAAACTCTGCAGAAGAGGTGTATGCAGCTCCCCAAAAGTGTCAGAGGCATATTAAAAAGCTTCACAGTTAAGTTAAATTTCAAAGGAATATGAACAGGCTTATTTATTTTGCAGATACCAATTGTTATTCTTACATTTTTTTGTCCCTCAAGAGATCTTCTAAGGATTTCTATCCTTCCCCACTCCCCTTAGAAACAGCTTTGAGAATCAAAAGTACAATTGGTATAAGGACCTTCAAAATTAATGATTAAATAAGTGGTTTTAAAATTCTTGTATGCTAAAACTTGGAAGCCACTGAAAAAACATAAAATGTACACCACATATTTCGGAATGCAGTGTATTAAAAGAGGTCCTCCATACTAAGAATAATACTTGCATTAATTTTTTAAAGTCTCAGTAACATCACTAATTATTCTTTCTTTTTTTAATCAGGTAACATATCTAATAAAATATATTAAATGTTTATATTTTTTCTGTAGTAGGCATTAAGAAACACTATTTCCAGACTTCAAATATCCCAGTACAGGCACTGGCAGTTTAAAAAAAAAAAAAAAAAAGTCTGATAAAACCTGCTTCTTAATGAGAATGAAAATAAATAATTTTAAAGTTCTTTCCGCAAGGTAAAAAAAGTCTTTTTTTCAGCCTCTGAAAAATAAATCCAAATTATGTTGAAATTACTAGCGGAGTGGGAGGAAGTCTACGAAGAGTGTATTTCCAACACAGTAAAGATAATGTCACTACAGAATGTTTGGGTTAGCACACAGGCAAGAAAAATGTACGCATCAGACAATTCTAACTGCGTGGCTGTTAGTACTCTTTTTTTTTTAATATATAGCAAGGTCACCTCAGTTAAGTAGAAATATCAGTTTCTACTTCATACGTCAGTTAAGCAGAAAAAGTGAATGATACCTGGTTTTCCATCTCCCTGTGCCTGCACTACCACTGTGCAAAGATTCAATTTCAAGGTAGAATTACAGTTTCTGTAAACACAATCCTTTTTCAAGAATGTATCTCAGAAGTGGTTTGCAGAGGCCTCTGCAGCTGATGGGTATCTAGTACTAGGAAACACCAAGTATATTATCTACTAACCAAGGAGACAAGGAGACAACGAGCAGAAATGAGAGATCCTTGGTTTCTGCTGATGCAATGAAAAAGGCCTTTATTTCCATCTTGGGTATTGAAGCTTTGGTCATTAACTATAGGTTTCTGCCTCTCTGTCTGTCTGTCTCCTCATCTCCATTTCAGGTATCATGGTAATTCTCTCATTTCTCCTCCTTCCAAGGTGCTCACCAGTTTACTAGCAGGTCTTATTACTAAACCTGGTGTCTATATAATATCATGCTCATTTGCTTAGCCAATATTCTATCAATATTTAATATCTTAATAAAATTCCAGTCCTAGAATGGTTTGCAATGATTTGTTTGTAGCTTACCTCTCCTTCTTACATGCCATTTCCACTAGCCACAAGAAATAGGTTTCTACTTCTCTGTTCATAAGCTTCTCACTACAGGAGTAATCCAAAGTCTAGAAAGGGCTAAGAGCAAAATAGATACAACCTTCTAACAGCTGCTGAAGACCTGAACATTCCAAGTCAAACCATGAGAGCTGATAACCTAATTATTTATTTGGATTAATCTAATCTAAGAGTGAATTAGTAGAAGTAACACATGTTTCAGCAGCAGGACAACTTGTCTTATTTTATAGTACATGATAGTACAGTAAGAGTACTCTTGTTAGCCAGTTCCCAAAAAGATCTGGTTGTTAAGACGGCTAGACCTATTCTTAGTTGTTCCAAAATGCATTAAACAACTGCAGAGAGACTCACTAAGACCTGAACTCGGGAAGCATACCCAGTGCTGACTAGCAGTGTTTGGGGGGTTTGGGGTTGTGGTTTTTTTTTTTTTTAGTCTTCCTGTCTCCACGTGCTCCACAAGCAAAGGCCCCAAAAGCTCCCATCACCTTCACAGTAAGGATCCTGCACAAATGACTCCCAAGGATGTCAAGCGTTTCTCCTTGTGCATTTAGCCATCGATCTGGCTGCTACCGGGATGCTCAGCAGCACACAATATAAACGAGTTGTTTGCGTTAGAATAATTCAATTTGAACAGGTTTTTAAGATGATAAAACCTCCAGATCTCATTACCAACCACAGAAACCACTCAATCCTGATTAATATGACCCAGAAGGACTATGGAAATTAGCACAGGCTTCACCGGGAAATTGTTGAAGAAAAATATTTGCATATTGTGTTCTGTAAAGGCTCTTTCTTGGTTGAGTATCTATAGCTGTGGAAGCAATTTGGAGTCAGGTAACTTGTCTCTGCAGCACCACAGTCAATCCAACGGTTATTGTTTCAGAATCGTTTTCTGCTGTGGGTGGATCAGCTTTAGTGATTATCCCTGGGACATTTTTATTTGGCTAATCTTTGTAAATTGCTTGCTACGAATAAATTAATGATGCATTTTCCTTTAGCAAAACAGCTTTACCATTTGTTCTTTGCTCTACACTGTTTTCTCATTTTAGTCCAATTGCAAGTGGTCATTTGCTCACCAGAGGTGAAACTACAAACAGATAGAAGTACTATTTGTTCTATTTATTTATAATTTGTAAAGGCACCTATTTCTAGCTTCACATACCATAGAACACAATTCACAAGCAAGAATAACGACACTTGGTCTATTGATATAAAGATGTTGCTGGCTAGAATCCCCAATCCGAGAGGAAATGTGCACCATTTTCCACGTTAGTCATCTTAGCGTGCTGCCACTCACGTTTACTCTCTTAGTAGATGCCTGGAAAACAATAGTTTTCTGGCTGTGGCAGACAAATCTGTTGGAGACAGTTGGAAGACACGTATGTTTTCAGGGCCAGACTTCACCAATCAAAAAAACACCAACCACTCTTTCCACTCCAACCTGTCAGGGCCAACACTACAGACTCATACCCTATAGTTCCTATAGGTGACACGAAACAGTAGACAGAATATAATACAGAAGATCTGGGACGTAGGAATGAGAAATTGAGGAACATTTCACAGCCTTACAGTGTTAAATGGGTACAGAAAAGGTAAATTTCAGGCAATCTGCAAAGGAGTCAGATTGACAGGTCAGTGATGATGGCATAGACTGCAAATAACCACATTTCCTGCAGTTTCCTGGGTCAGGGTGAACTGCTGCCATATACCAAGCACGGAGAATTACTGGAGACATTACTGATGGATATCATATTAAAATCAGCACTACATTCTCTAGACTCCACCTTAATATTGCTTTACAGTTAACCAACTGTAAAAGCACATTGTAAGGTCACAGAATTCGTACAAAATTCAGTCAGCTTTAGGCTAACCCAAGTATCTCAACACTAAAGGGTAATTTGTAATCTAAGTATATCCATTTTATTCAAGCATAAATCCATACAGAGAACACTTAACAAAAACAGATATACTGACACTTTGAATTATCCTCCCAACAGGAGAACTGCCCTGGCAATATCAAGACAGACAGATTTCCTAACAACGTGCTCAACAGGCCTGGTTTGCAGCCAGCTCAATAAGCTAAACCAGAAATAGAAGCAAATTCATAGCATCTAAACAACATCTCAGAATCAGTCTTAAAAACAGAACAGGCCTAAATACAAGGAACGGGTAATAGTTGCCTCTTCAAAACCTGTAATAACACAGCTCTTACATGAAAAGCAAGGAAAACCTCTGAAAAGCCTTGTTTCCCTGCAGCAAGACTGAATTGGTTCCTTCATTCCTACTTCACAGTAGCAATTGGCTTTTTTCTTCTTTGCTTCTTAGAGCAAAGGTGATGGAAAAGAAAATAATCCATAAATACTTACTGTTTAACGCCTATTTGCCTGGCAATAATTACTATGCATACAGGAGATTAAAAATATCTGAATACCAGTACAGCAGGAAGCATTATAGAAGACAAGCAGAAACTTATTCGCTAATCCAAGCAAACAACGCACGACTTTGCATCGCTGCAGGTAGAATTTTGTTCTGGCCTTGCTTGGAGGGCATTAGGACTAGGAGCTAAAAGATGCTTTAGAATAAATTAGCACAACTATAAATCTGACAAGAAGATTAATATTCTAACTATGTTCATGATAATTAACTCACCGAAACAGTTCCACAATCATTATCCAGACAGAGCAGAAATGGGAAAGTTTACAGCCCTCCTGTAGATTTATAAGCCAATTAAGAGTGACCCTCCTCTAGATTTCATTAGAAAAACTTCTGGTTCAGCAAAAGCTCACACATGTAAGCAAGAGTTTTCCAGAGGAAAGAGGATGCAAGGGATCTTTATCAACTCTATTAAACACCCTCCCTGCTCCCCTGAGAATTACATATCCCTCACGCATCCTCAGCCTCCTGTCGACTCTCCAGCCGTCATGCAGCACCCTCGCACCTGCAAGAAGTGGGACTGACACTGTGGCACTTCTCCGCAAGGAAGCTCTGCTCTGTACGTTGCGTGACCCAGGTTGTCATGGTCCAACGCCAGAGATGCATATCTTGTCTTCTGATTCAGCTGTGGGGTTCGGAGTCACAGTCGCCCCTCCACCCAAAGCCATCTTCTGCATTCCACGTGCAGTTGAGAGCAGATGTGTAAGAGGCTTCACCAACTAACAGTCAACTCCAAACTTCTGCTTAATATGTGCAAGTACGTGCATGTGTTTGCACAGAGTATGAAGTATCTCCTTGCTATCTAGGCCATTTTTCCCCTTCATTGCCTTTCTTCATATTCATTGTTCTAACATAAAAGCCTTCTCTGCCACTGTCAGAGCAGTCTCCCGTTATCTCCAATTCCACAACTTCCTGCTCTCCTTTCCAAACTTTGTCTAAAGAACATCTCTTTTCTCCTTTTGTTGCATACATCTTTGCTTGCTCCTTTCCTTTGTGTCTTCTGGCATAATTGCTTTTTTTCAGCTTTGCAAAGTATTCTTCAATATAGATAGCATAAAAATTTCTGTCTAAAATGAAATAGCATTGTATCACAGCCTATACTTTCGTCCCACTAATATACAGGATTTGGAGTGACTCAAGCTGTGGTGTGTATACAGGTAAAGTAAATTCTGAATTATTCAACAGTTAAAAACACTGAAAAATCATTTACTTGTTACAAGCAAGAAGATTTATGTTTTATGTCTCCCAATCAATAGCTAGTGCGTCCACACACAGCTGATTTATCCATACTGAAAATACAATTATAAGTCTAGTTTGCTCTGAACCACAGAGTCCTTTTGTAACAAGATTATTTAAATACCAGTGGGGTTGGAAAATTGGTTTTAAATGGCTAATCTGTCTTGTCTTCAACTCCAGCTGCAGAATTTACTAACATCATAAACATAGGCTGAGTGAAAATGTAAGAGGTTTTCTGATTCTCCTCGCGATCTGTCTATGCAGCGCTCATTAACGGTGAAGTTGATGGGAGCTGTATGCATGCCATGAGAGGAGGATAATAAGCCTTGTAATCTCTACAAAGAGAAAGGGATTTTTACTAGTGATATATCATATATACTGGTGAGCAAACGTCTGTCTTATTGGTAGCCCAATGAAGAGTTTATGTACTCAGGTCTCAGATGCACTGAAGGACACATATGCCATATGGGTGGACAAAACCTATACCCAGCTGGCTGGAAACAACTCCTCAGGAGCACCACTTGCAATATGGAGCAGACATTTGTGAAGGCACGATTAGGAAAAGTTTCATCTGGGCAGATTTGCCCAGGGATTATGAAAGGAGCTACTTGCCTTCCTGCTATCTCCACTAAATGTGGACAATGGTCCATGACGTGCAGCAGGGAAGGGCTGTGCCAGCACACCCTCCTCCCAGAGAGCACTGCAGGACAGCCAGCTGGGATGCCCCATAACTTTGTCTCTGGCTCATGCAGCTGGTCTGAGAGAAATTGCAGTACAAATCTGACTTGGGTTGAATAGAGATTAAGGATTTTTGCCAGTTTTAGTTTAATAGACATAGTGGAGAAGAAATTTCAAGACCGTTTTCCTTTACTGGAATGCAAACAAATTAAAACAAAATGAAACTTCAAATTTTTACTTGAAATCCAATGCTCGGCTTGAAACTCTACTTCTTACACCCTTCTTTTCAGTGATTCAGTATATCATTATTCTGTCAAACAGTTCTCCACATAGTTCTATTGCCTTCAGAAAACAAACAAATTCACCAGAATATCTAGGTCCCTTATACTGATACATAATCTCCCTTTTCAACAGCTGCAAACGAATGGTGAGTTGTCACCAATCAGCAACTGGTGTGAGACATTCAATAATATCCACACAGCAAAGCACAAACTTCCAGCTAGTTCCACTAATTTAGAAACAGTATCAGCGAACCTGACAGGTCCAGTGCACATCAAAATTATACATTGATACAGCAGACATAATCTAATGATCTCCAGGCAATAATCATTCAGATTTCACAGCCCCATCTGAGCTATGAGTCAGTACTGACCACATCTTAAGTTAGGAACAGCACAGCTTTCTGAAACAAAAAGCAATAAAGCAGGTAAGCTTCTAGCCCTTTTAGATACACACAAAAATTAAAAAGGAAATCTTAAAAAGCTCAAAGTCCTGAGGGGCATAGAAAGTACTAAAATCCTGTCCTAATAACAGAGAAAAAAAAGCTTCAAAGTTAAAACCTGCAGGGGATGCGTTTCCCACCCGACCACCTGAGATTTCTGAAGCGGCGTATTTTCCACAATAACCTAGACTTTAACCCCTCCACATCTCATACCTGTGGATGAGAGGTACCCTGGTAAATTGCCACCTTGCCCTGACGTAGAAGACTCCTCCCTTGAATCCTGTTTTGATAGACCACCCTGCCTACCCTAAAAAAAGCATGGGAAACAGATTCCTAAGGTTGAAACTACCAACCTTGTGACGGATTGGTGCAGTCTACTACACTGTCACAGACTGGGGAAGCGGAGGCTGCCCTGGGGTGCTGCTTTCCTGTCCCTGTAAAATGGTCCACTCCTCTGCCTTACCTTAACTCGAGAGCGACGGTTCTTTCCTAGAGGTGTGCACTGCAGAACTTTCCTTACAGCTATGTAATAGCCAGATGTTTTGGACAAGCACACCATGGTGCTTGCCCTCATTTCATCCAAGGGTCTGTCTTTTCTAGAAGAACCTTCAACATACAGCTGGACAGCGCACTGCTGCTTTTCTTCTTAGTTAAAGAAAAGACTAAGGAAAGGATTTCTGCCAATAAAACAGAAACACTGCAAAATTTGAAATTGTAATTCTATATGTGCTTCTGAAAGCTTCTTTGGCTTTCCTCTTTGTGCTCTGAATGGCTCTCAAGATGTAATTTATTTCAGTGAAACAAATCCAAAAGTGCCAGGAAAAAAAGAATCAACTTTCTCTTTAGTTAGAATAAAAATTGTACTGAAGTAATTCCTGATCTTCATTAATTCCATGGGCAGGCATACAAGCTCCTAGGTGTTAATGAGACTTGCCAGTTTAGGTGGACTGTAGAGTGTAATGAAATGTCAGATGAGCCCACTTTGGATTTTCACTATCAGATTCTTCCAACATTAAAGTTTGGCAATGCATCCTAACAATCTCTTCAAGCCCTCTACCTGGGGACGTGGAGCAAATCGGTCTTCTGGACTAGAATTATGTTACTGGCTCGCATGGTCAGTGTGACTTGTAGAAACTAATGTGAGGCGAAGAATATCCAAATCCTTCCACCAGCATTACCTTTTCCACATCAAAATTCTGTTTCATTTTTCCTCAGTTATATACAAAACTATCCTCTGCAGCCTATGACGGTTTCCATTAAAAAGCATATAAAAATTACCCCTCCAGAAAGCATGCTTCCACATCTACTGAAGCTTTAGGACTTGTGTCAGTGTCTGCTCTGAATCACCCTCATGCCTAATCACTTAGTAAAACAAGAGAGTTCAGGTTCTTCATAAATCCTAATTCACTGTTAAATGTCTGCTACGCTTGTTCTTATTCTTGTGCACAATATTAGGTGCCAGACCAGAAACTCACAAAATTGGATCCTTAGGGCATGAAGATTTGCTATGGTAAATTCTACGTGTTTTCTTTTCAAGTTTCCCTTTAACAAGAATAATTTACAAAAGAAAATAAAATGTCAAGGGTATCCAAAAAGGAAAGGACTGAAAAGTTAGACATGTAATAAACTATTAATTTATCTTAATATAAAATTTTAATAAGGCACATAGTATTTTCATGGAAGAAAGCACTTAATGATACCTAGTCTGTAAAAATACCTCAGTTCTGGATTTCTGAGTCCCAAGGCTGGAAGTCGAGAGCCAGATTAAATGATCGCTGTATTCAGTGCAGATTGAAATTCTACTGTTTTTAAACATTTAAAAAAGAAAAGTATCTGGAGGAAAGCCAGCCTAATATAACTTTATAAGTGACAGACAAAGTAGAGCCACGCTTGACAACTTTATGACCATCTCTGGGCCAAAGCTGCCTTTCTAAAGGAAAAAGGATTTCATTAGCTTTCCCTACATCAAACAATGGTAAAACAAAGAGAGCAGCAATGCAACGATTTTTAAAAGCAGAGAAATTAATCTCCCTGTGCACTTATCCCTACTACCTGCAACATGCTCAGGAAAAAATTAAGCCACCCTTCTCCCCTCTACCTGCTGCACCACATCTCTCCTAATTCACAATCATGTTCTGGAAGCAAGATCTGCTTTTGAGAGACAGCATTTAACCAAGATGTTGACCAAAGGAAAATCTAAGATAAAAACAAAAGTCTACTTAATCACCCTTAAAATGTTCCCTTTTATTTTCATGAAGAAAATGTTTCATTTCCCACTACACACTGCCACGCTACCAAGGCTATGGATCCTCAGAAACAGAGAATATAGTACAGAAAGAAAGCTACCACTCATTAACAATTCACATTTTCCATATGAAAGGACAACTTTTAAATGTCTCTGTCCACACCTGAGGAGGCATTGCAACTGCACGCAGTCCTACCAACAGCACCTGGCACGGCCACACACTGAACTTGTGACACAGCAAGCATCAAGTCTGCATTAAAATTTTAGGAAAAGCCTTGAGCAATTTTAGCATATCTGTTGAATCATCCCACATCTGACACTGCAGCTCCAGCCTTCTCCAGCCGAGGAGCAATTTACCACCCACCTCCCCCAGCATGAGCTCTGTTGTTCTGGCCAGCAAGCATACATAAGACACAGAGTTAATTTCTGTATCTCCTGGAGAAAGTAGGCAGGTGATTAGCCCCATTTACCCTGGTGTGCCTGAATCAAAGCCAACCAGGCACAGAAGCGCACAGGTCATTTTGAGTGCCCTGAGCATCCTTATAGTCTGAAAAACAGTGTAGTCCTGAGGGCCTAAACTTGTGTTACACAGACAGTTGGTGACATAATCCATTTAGATCAAAACACCCTGCAGACTCACTAGGGTCTGCTCTCTCACCGATACAGCACTCCTCTGATGTGAAACCAAAGCCATTTTTCCAAATGCCAAAATGAGCCTGAACCAGCAAGATCTGGGGCCAAAGGCATCCGCAGTTCAGACCTACCCAGATGGTGTCGTCTTGTCTGTACTGTTTCCAGTTGCGGCCAGTGTCACTGAACATCAACGTATAGCTGGTTACCCAGTCTGAGCTCCCGTGCCTGCCCTGGGTAGCGACCGCAACAATCTCCACTCTGTCTCCTAGATCAACTTGGAGCCACTGCTGTTCGTTGGAGTCCAGAGGGGACCAGCCACCAGCTCCTAGAAGAGATTGGATAAAGATAATGTAGAAAACAATGACAGCACAAGAAATTACACTTGAAAAGAACGATTCTAGTATTTTATGTCACTGCAGAGGAGTCTACTTGCTGATCATACAGCTGTTTGTTCATATTTTTTGTATCAGAAAATATGCTATGCATAGGATGTGCTTCCTTAAAGTTTTCTTAGTTAACCTAAAGTTAAAAAGGATTTTAGACTTTCTAAGAAAAGTTAAGCAAATGTATTCTTTGTCAGAAGGCCAAATGTCAAGGTTGGCGCATCCTCAGTCACAAATAACCTTGTATCTATTCCCTCCTCACATGCTTGTGCAAATCTGGGAATGCTGATTTCTACCTTCTGATTTGCTTTGACGTTTTCTTTTTTGCTATGTTTTGAAAGACATGCAAAAATGTTAGTCATCTTGATGTGTGCCTTACTAAGTATTTCACAGAATTACAGAATGGTGGGGGTTGGAAGGGACCTCTGTGGGTCATCTAGTCCAACCCTCCTGCTGAAGCAGGGTCACTTACAGCAGGCTGCACAGGACCTTGTCCAGGCAGGTCTTGAATATCTCCAGAGAAGCAGACTCCACAACCTCCCTGGGCAGCCTGTGCCAGGGCTCCATCACCCTCAGAGGGAAGAAGTTCTTCCTCATGCTCAGACGGAACTTCCTGTGCTTCAGTTTGTGCCTGTTGCCTCTTGCCCTGTCGCTGGGCACCACTGAAAAGAGTTTGGCCCCATCCTGCTGACACCCACCCTTGGTAGATTTATAAGAATTTATTGGGTCCCCTTGCAGCCTTCTCTTCTTCAGGCTGAACAAGCCCAGTTCCCTCAGCCTCTCCTCGTAGGAGAGATGCTCCAGTCCCCTCACCATCCTCGTAGCCCTCCGCTGGACTCTCTCCAGTAGCTCTTCATCTTTCTTGAACTGGGGAGCCCAGAACTGGACAGAGTACTCCAGATGGGGCCTCACTAGGGCAGTGTAGAGGGGAAGGAGAACCTCCCTCGACCTACTGGCCACACTCCTCCTAATGCACCCCAGGATCCCATTAGCTTTCTTGGCAGCCAGGGCACACTGCTGGCTCATGGTCAACCTGTTGTCCACCAGCACTCCTAGGTCCCTCTCCACAGAGCTGCACTCCAGCAGGTCCGCCCCAAGCCTGTACTGATGCATGGGGTTGTTCCTCCCCAGGTGCAGGACCCTGCATTTGCCCTTGTTGAACCTCATCAGGATCCTCCCTGCCCAACTTCCCAGCCTGTCCATGTCTCACTGAATGGCAGGACAGCCTTCTGGTATATCTACCACACCTCCCAGTTTGGTGTCATCAGCAAACTTGCTGAGGGTACATTCTAACTCTTCATCCAGGTCGTTGATGAAGAAGTTAAAGAAGACTGGGCCCAGTACTGACCCTTGGGGGGCACCGCTAGTTACCGGCCTCCAGCTAGACTCAGCGGCTGCTGATGACAACCTTCTGAGTTGTGCCATTCAGCCGGTTCTCAATCTACCTCACTGACCACTCATCCAGCCCACACTTCCTCAGTTCCCTAGGAGCATGTTATGGGAGACCGTGTCGAAAGACTTGCTGAAGTCAAGGTAGACAAGACCGGTTTAATTACAGGTTATAAATGCACTTCAGATAATACACTGTAAAGAAGAGACCATTTGATTGAACAACTAAAAAGACTGCCTTCACACTGGGAAGTGTCGCTTCCTTACACAAGATGCTTGTTAAGCGAGCATGTATTTTATCTCAAACAAAAGAACAAATAAGACCTTCACAAGGACAAACAGAAGTTGCAAATTATCCACTTCCACGATGCACTTCTCGATTCAGGAATAGAGACTTCAGAAGTCGCGATCACATGGAAGCTGATAGCTTATACCGCATGTTTGTCCCTTAAAGACATGTGCTACCTCTTCAGTCCTTTTAGAGGTTAACAGGCTCATGGTAACACCAAGCAAATGAAACACAGATCAGCAATGACTGATTGAATCTCACCACTTGACTCTCTACAATAAATGTGAGTTTATGGCTAAAAAGGCAAACCCTTACACACTGGAATATATTATTTTATGTTCTCTTGTTTTCTTTTACACACTTAAATTATAGGCTATGTTTATTTTCTTTTAGCTTGTTTCTGCTTGCGTAAATTTATTCTCCCTACACACTCAATGTTCACTTCAGCCTTACAAATAAGTGAACAATGCAGCAGTGAAGAACATAGAAGTCATTAACAAAGTATCCAAAGAAGTAAATTTTCAGGCTGTTACTCATTCTGAAACCCATCATCTTGCATGTTTTGTCATTATTAGTGAAGTTTACAAAAGCACTTCTGTGTGATTACAGTGAACACAATCACATAGGGAAGAAAAGGGGGAAATAGGTCAAGGAAAGGATGGAGTGCACTCCCAGCAAGTTTGCTGATGACACCAAGCTGAGTGGTGCAGTTGACATACCAGCAGGATGAGAGGCCATCCAGAGGGACCTGCATAAGCTGGAGAGGTGCGCTTGCGAGAACCTCATGAAGTTCAACAAGGCCAAGTGAAAGGTTCTGCACCTGGGTCAGGGCAAGCCCTGATATCAATACAGTCTGGGGAATGAAGGCATTGAGAACAGCCCTGCCGAGAAGGACTTGGGGGTACCGGTGGATAAAAAGCTGGACATGAACTGGCAATGTGCACTTGCAACCCAGAAAGCCTGTGCTGCATCGAAAGAAGTGTGGCCAGCAGGTCGAGGGAGGTGATTCTGCTGCTCTAACTCTGCTCTGGTGAGACCCCACCTGGAGTCCTGCGTCCAGCTCTGGAGCCCTCAGCACAGAAAAGACAGGGACCTGATGAAGCGGGTCCACAGGAGGGCCACAAAAATGATCAGAGGACTGGAACACCTCTGCTGTGAAGAAAGGCTGAGGGAGTTTGGGTTATTCAGCCTAGAGAAGAGAAGGCTCCAGGGAGACCTTATTGCAGCCTTCCAGTACCTGAAGGGGGAAGCCTACAAGAAAGCTGGAGAGGGACTTTCTTCAAGGGTGTTCAGTGACAGGAAAAGGGGTAATGGCTTTAAACTAGAAGAGGGTAGGTTTAGATTAGCTGTAAGAAAGGAATTCTTCACTATGAGGATGGTGAAGCTCTGGAACATGTTGCCCAGAGAAGCTTTGGATGCCCCTTCCCTGACAGTGTTCAAGGCCAGGTTGGATGGGGCTTTGAGCAACGTGGTCTAGTGGAAGGTGTCCCTGCCCATGGCAGGGCGGTTGGACTAGATGATCTTTAAGATCCCTTCCAACCCAAACCATTCTACTATTCTATGAAATACAGACTTGAGAGTAAAGCATGAACAATTTTTCTTGTAAACTAGAAGAATGATTCCAAATATGCATTTTCAAAGAAAAAGCATCACTAAATTTTGATTATAAGTAGCCGGGTTTACCTTAATATTTTAATCTTGTTAACTGATCTGTCTCAAAGCTGCTCCATAAATAGTTTATTGAACCGAGCTAAAAGATCAATAGATGTGACTTCTATCAAAGAAGTCAATATCAATAACCTCACCCTTTAAAAAAAACTCTTGATTTTCCTGGACCACAACGTATTTGCCAACTCACATTGGAAATTCCTTTGTCTAAGAATAGGTAGTACAATTTTCAATATTTACAGTTCATTAAGCTAGGATTTAATCCCAATTCCTGAAACAGAACCGTGTTTATTCCATAACTAGAATTGAGTGTCACCCCCGCTCCCCTGGATGACTCAGTCTTCATTTCTCTACCAGAGCTCTCCAGGGAAAATAGTTTGTAATCAAACCAATGCACAGTGCTTGCTAGTGCCATGTTTTATTTTGCCTTTTATGATCACAACAGAAGTCTTCATTGTCACTGTGATTATTTTACCTGCCTTAAATACTCTCCCCTATGAGCATGCCATGAAAGACCTAATGAGAATATTAGGAATTTCATGACTCAAATCTTCTCTACTTCATATCTCTCTTTTAACACTATACAGATATATAGCTTAGATAAGACTATAGTATGCCCCCCTAAAAATCGTAACGTTTCTTCTTCCCTGCCCCCCCCTTTTTTATTTTAAATGCCCTGTGACAGTCCAACAGAAATAATCTTTAAGATACAAACTATATAAATGTGTTCAAAGATAACAAGCTGCATATATCTCCTACACGGAATTGTGACTTATGTACATGGTTGCCAAAGGAAACCTTCCTTTGGATTGCAATACCCAATATCTGAAATGGACTTTGAACATCATAGTTGCTGCTTTGTTTACAGTTTTATACCAGGAACTTGCAGGACACAGAAACTCAGCTCAGAAGTTCTGGCACGTCTGTGGCATAAAATTGTTCCCTTCAACACCCCTAAGAGCTTATTCTAGATGTTTTCAGTAAGTATTAACAGAAAGGTGGCCACTTGCGTCTTTCCTTTACTGTCTCTTCGATTGGTCTTTCTACAACATAAACAGCAACAACTAGATAGGCGAAAATCACTGATAGCAAATAATTTGTTTGATGAGTTTTCCATTTAAAAAGAAGAAAAAAATTGCTTTCTCTGCTGTCATTCATCTATAAGTTCTTAAGCTGATCTTATCACCACAGGCACTTCCCAGTAGCTTGTTAATCATCATAACTAGCATCTACTTTATTTTGTTTATGGTTTCTCCCTTTTGCTGCTAGGAGTGGCAGAAAAACGACATACTTTCCATGAAAGTATTTTGCTTCACTATGCATCACTATTTTCCAGTTTGAGTACGGCACAACAGGTTTATATTTTCGAAGTCAGTCAGACAAATGATACAAACTGAATGGAAATTTGGGAGCTCTGTGGTGATCTTGAGCTCTCATATCACAGATGACGCGGCATCTCTGAACTGCGTATCTCTTCACATGAGCACATTTGTCTGTCGGGAACGTCAGCCTAGATGCCAGCACCGCATGACACGGCTGTGACACCGGCTCGTGGCATCACCTCTCCAGAAGCTGGTCTTGCAAGAGAGATGTTATCAGTTACAGACCATGTCTTTACATAAAAGGAGCTGCTTTATGCACCTTCCCATGGGAAACAACCCACTGTATTTCCCCTCTCCTAAACCTTCCACCATTACCATTTCCACAGATGGACAGTAATTCTACTGACTTGTAAGAAAGGCAGTTAAAATCCCTGCAACAGCAAAGCTGCACTGGCTGCCTGTCTGAGCGCAGAACTAAAGCTTTTCCCATTGGGCCTCTCTCACTTCTGCTAGTCAAGGATTAAGCAAACACATAACTTCTGCTCACTTCTGTGAGTATCCCAATCCTCACCAAATACTACTGCAAGTGCCAAAAATCAATAAATGTTCTTTTTCCTCCAAATTTGCTCAGTTATTCAGAGCAGGTGGCACAAGGGATACTGGCATCATTTCCCAGCACAATCTGTGTCTGGATATTTCTTTTCTGCACATCATTCCTTATAGTGTGTCACGCCCCAACCCAAACATTTATTCAGTAGTTAGCAAAAAAGCACATTCAAAGTATAGCAACTCTTCTACAGCCATTTGTTCCTCTACCCACTCGTGATGTTCACCCTGGGGAACGTTTATCAGGGCAGGCCCAGGACAAGAGACAAATATATGATGTGAAGGCTCTAACAGGCAACAGCAACGGCTACTGAAGACACAATATTTACAGGAAATCAATTCTTTTGAACAGATAGAAACATAACTCTGACATCATTTTCCTATAGTTGGGCAAAAGGAAATTGAAGACAATCATACACTTTTTATTGTTAATAGTGCAGCATAAACATAAAACACACAAAATGTAGCTCTTATTACACACACCAAAGGTATAAATTTGTTTTCAGGTAATTTGGAAAGTACTAATGTACGAAGATGCCACACAGTCTTTCTCTCAAGAAAATGGGAGAGAGAGGATGCTCAAAGTCAACATGTGTGTGGCACTTCGTACGCCCCTCAGACACGATGTCATCATTTCCCCCTTCTGCTCCCCCAGGCTCCCAGTGGGTTCTGCGCTCTGTGAAAAGGCTACACCGTCATTCCTCACAGTTCACACATTGCACAGTTTCTGTGGATCATTTCAGGGGAGAGGTTCAACATAGTGTGGAGAAAACGTCCTAGTGGAGAAACTACAGGAATCCAATACATTGCTCATATTCTCCACGGTAACAAATCATAATGCTAGAAATATGAAGAGAACAAAGATCAGATGGCTTCTCAGCTGGAGACCTGTATGACTCCGAGAAGTGTGATCAAACACTACTTTCTTTTTCAGACCATTTGTACATTTTTTTGCCATAATTATTCCAAAAATTGCACTTAAGCCCAGTGTTATACAGCTAGTGCTCCTCGATGTTCCACAGGGCTGCTCAGGATGGCCACAATTATTTGTAGTTTACTAATGTGAAGCAAAGGGAATGCTTGTTTCCACCCTATAGTGCCTTACAAAGAGCTCAACTGGCTTTCTATCGTGCTACAAACTCTTGGACTTCCTGCTGCAACTAAGTGCTTCCCCGCTGCTGAATTTTACTTTAATGCCCAGATCAAACACTTCCTGGCCATAAAACAATTTCCTTTCGACATTATATATGTTTTATATTCCCATACATAATTGCCTATACTGACTACTCAGGCTGAGAGCTAATAAAGAAATGAAATCGCTTGGTTGATACAATCATACTGTAGCAATTTTCTTATTCTATTTCATTATTTATTTACTGTAAACAAAAAGGCTGATTAATCCCTCTCATGGGTAAGTAATATATTTCATGCCTCAGAATCATATTTATCAGAATTAAGGTAACTGCTTTACTGTTACCAGTACAGATTTATCAGCATTTTAATTGAACACTTTCCACAGCTCATACAAAGCTTTACTCATCGGTAGTTCATGTGTTTTGTTAACGGCACATTTCACTGCTACAGACCTTTTCTTAAGCAACAGCTTTTTAGGTACTGTTATCTACTACTGAATTAACTTGATAAATTAGAACTTTCTGTTGATGTAGATCTAGATAGTGTTTTATAATTTCATCCTTACCTGTTGCATTAATATTTACATTAACAAATATATTTATATGGCTTTCTCCCTTGAGGCACCATTACTTGCAGCACTGTCTTCTCAGTTACAAGCCAAGCTAAGCTAACTCATCAAAACATTCTAACATTATTAGAAAGCCATGGCACAGTCCTTGTTAGTGAATACTATTTCTTGTAAAGACAACTACTGCTTGCACTCAAGTGCCAGCCAAAGAAAATTCCTTCAGCCACCATCTACCACTGGTTGCTGCTCCAATCCAGGATGAAGTACCCGTATGAATTCTGCTGGCACTACATCTGTGCATTTCTACAGAAGTCTGTGCAACAAAAGAACTAAGCAAAGTAGAATTTAGCTTCTAAGTCCTTGTGTTGGGCTTAGCTCATCTGTTATCAGGTAAACCTTCAAAACATGAAACAAAAGCTGCTGAAACAACTATCTTGCCTAGAGCTCTGTTTCAATACTCTGTCTTCCTGGTCCCATGATTTGTGCCAAAAGACAGCGTGGACCTTACTGATGCAATACTGTATGTCTAAAAAACTAGAATGCGTTACACCCCACTACATGGCAAAACTCCTCTAGCACCACTAAATAATACTGATTTCATTTTCTGCTTTTAAACTGCAATTATTGTCAATTTATCTTAGATACTCTTAATATAATTTTAAATACAGTACAATCAGAGATCAACTTGCAATAATATTGACTTTGAATCTCCTCCTCTTTTCTGCAGATAAAATTAGTCATTAGAGCTATTTGCAAAATCACATAAGCACGTCTGTTCATTGTCCTAGCTGGCAACAAAGGCAGGGAAAACTCACATATTATGCTAATTGTTTACAACTTTCTGTATGTTGATCAACTACTATCACCTTTTACCTGCTGAGGAGCTCTGGTTCAGGAGTTTAAATACAATACAGTAACTCCCATGTAACACTTCTCTGATGACCTAGCAACTCCTTGTCATTAGTCCCAAGCATCTAAGAGAGTGCCCTTTACTGTCTTTCTGTAGATTTGTCAGTGTTTGATTAAGACAGATGTTTGACAGATTCTCAGTTATTTTCTAGTAGTCTACTTTCTAGTGCTTCTGTCCTGGTTTCAGCTGGGATAGAGTTAATTTTTCTCCCAGTAGCTGCTGTGGTTTGGATTTAGCACAAGAAGAATGTTGGTAAGACTCATGTTTTCAGTTGTTGCAATACATCAAGGGCTTTTTCCAGTCTTCCATACTGAGCTAATGAGCAGGTGTGCAGGAGCTGGGAGGGAGCATTGCCAGACAGGTAGACAAGCTGGCCAATGGAAATATTCCATACCATAAACGTCATGCTCAGTTTATGAATGTAGTTGGTCGGGGGGGCAGAAAGCTATCAGCTTTTTGGTTTTCCAAGAGACTGAACTTTTCTGGGAGTTCAGCCCTTTTCCAGAATTTTGTGAAATCTATGAAAATCCAAGGGGTCCGTGATCTCTACTCAGGAACTGGCTGCAGATCAGTCATCAGGTGGTGAGAAAAAAAAAACTGTATTGTATATGGTTTGTTTTGCATATTCATGATTATCATTGTATCATTACCTTTGTTGTCTTATTAAACTGTCTTTATCTCAAGCCACAAGTTTTCCCTTTTGTCCATTTCTCCTCCCCATCCCACTGGGGGTGATGGGAAGAGGTGAGCAAGCACCTGTCTAGTGCTTCGTTTCCAGCTGCCGGGTTAAACTACGATGGCTTCTTGTAATGAAAATCACATGTAATGTGATAATACAAGGCTTTCCTCTTTTCGAGGCTTTAGCTTGGGAATAAAATGGGAGCCAATAACCCAAATTCGCAATGTAGTGTCAAATGATGTCCTAAGATACCACCAACTTCTCTTTTATGATACCAAGTTCGATCCTAATAGTTCACTTTGTATGTGAACTCCTTATCATGGCCTCAAACATTCCTCATTGCAATTGTCTGTAAAGTTTTTTCATTCATTTGCACTATTTCTGCAGAGTCGCGTATTCACTGAATTCCATTGGCATTTTAGTATGTAGTTGTTACTAGCTTTAACAAACACCTATGTTTAGAATAAGGTCTCAAGCCTAATGACCTTCAAGCTCTAAATATTACGGGAACTCTCTTCAAAAGTAAAAAGAGCATCTGAACCTCCTTCAAGATGTTTCTACAACAGAAGTGGAGAGCTTCAAATTTCATAGACGTTTTCTACAATAAAGAAAGGAATTGCTCCTAAATAGGAGCTCTCACAGAAGCATAAATTAACAGCTCTATTCAACTTGGCTCTGAATGCACTGCATGCAAATAGCATAAAAAAATTATTCTTTGTAAATGTGATTAAAAAAGAATAGTTTAGGCATTTCACGTCACAACCTTACCATCTCGCCTGTTGAGCTTTGCAAAGCTGGAACTGTGAGTACTGAAGAGCTCAGAGGAACTGGTAATGGCTGATGAAGGCAAGGAAGATACCAATGCATCATCACAATTATCTAAAAAAAAAAAAAAAAAAGGGCAAAAAACAAAACATAGAGGTCATCACATGAGCAACAAATATGCCAACTTGTGCTGTCTTGAAGTAGTATTTTTTTCTACTTAGATAAAGACACTTGTGTTTGAATTCATGTGCAAGACTGAAATTTACCCTCCTGAATGAAAGTCTGGTGGGACAGCAGATGGATGGGAGCTGTTGTTAAGACAGCGAATACTTGAAAACATTTTCCTTTCAGAGAATGCAGTTTGATGATCTACTGTTGACTCTTTTTCCAAATGCCACTGGAAGAATGTAGTAATGCCCGGGCACACTTTAGAGGACTCTCCCAGTGTTGTGTAAAGGCTCTCTACAGAGCACGTATGTAATGGAGGAGTTACAACTTCATACTTCTATACAGAAGTGAAACACAGGGATATGCCGCCTGGCCTTTTGCAGCATGTAAAAGTGTGTCCTGTGCTTCACAGAGTCCTATGCTGCATTGTGACTAAAAGCCCTGACCAATTCCTTCATGTCTTCCCCAAGCTCTCACACATATACACAGCCTCATTAGGTTTGTTTGCTCAGAGCAGTTTACTTCGTCTTTCCCCTCTTAATTTCACATCCTCATCTGAGGACAGATGGGCTAGGCTAACACTCAAGTTGAATTTTTGAGCCAATAATGTTTCAATAAGGATGGAATTAGGTAAAGTAAGTGTGCTCATTACAATGCCGTCACATACACACTCAAGAATATAGTGCAGGGTTTCAGTAGGGAATGATAATAACAACAAAACCATCTCATTTTTAATTGAATCTCCCATGGAGCAAACATGGATCTAATTACTGGAAAAGTCCTGCAGGTTAGCAGGATCTCAGGCACCATGGTGTTCTCGCACTCACAGAGTAAATATACAATTTGTAAGGAGGCAGAAAGGGGAGCATGGAGTAATGCATTAATGATATTTCAGGGCTATAAAAGGCAAGGAATGAAAGCAAAAATTACTTTATAGTTACGACAGCAAATTTAGGACTGATCCAAAATTTGGTGATACCTTTCCCATAATGAGCCAGACTACATTATAATATTTCTCATCTCTTTCTACTGTGACTCTTTAACAACCCAGTTACTTTTGTAACTAAAATCCAGCTCTATATTAAAAAAACCAGTATAATCCATATAACTTATATCAGTGCGTCGACTAATGGACCTCCAAAAGCAAATTTAATTAGGAAATCCTTTCTGCCTCTTAGTTTACCGTCAGCAAACAGGCTGAACAAGATCTGCAAGTCAGACAAATTAAGGACAGGTATGCCACTGACGTTTTGACCATGAGGATAAATTAGCCAACAAAACAAAGTACCAAGGTCCTCCGCAGATTCTCTATCACTTACAGCCTTTGAGTCTCAAAGAGAACTTCTGACCACAAGGCAGAAAGGTCTGTGTAGTGCTGTGCCCCCTGGTAGGGCATGAGGTCAGCCCATAATTGTTCTGTCTGGACTTAAAAAAAAAAAAATCTGTAAATTAAAATGAGGCTCTTAAATTCACTGTCACTTGTGACCTGAATAGTGATGTAAACAAAGATCTCAAATGGTAAGTGCATCGTGGGTTGGGAATCTCTCAAAAGGAGGTTCAAGGTCTTAGCAACAGATCTACATGACTATTCAGCATCATTTAACACCTGAAGTTGAAAATAACTGAATGCAGAGGTTTCGATTTAAATCATGTGTAAACTACTAGTTCTCTTCAGTTCCCTGCGGTTGATTCTGGACCACGACAGAACTCAGCACATCAGCCACAAGTTGACAAGAGTCATGGTGACAATCTCTGGATTCTTGCTTTTCCCCCAAAGGTACGATTGGATATCTATGGGACCCCCAACTCTCTCAGCACAGCAGAAAGTGTAAACCACTTGAGCAATGCATTTAAGATTTTCACTGGGGTCTCTGGAGTCTCCAGCCTGGGAAGTCACAATTAGCTGTTCTAACTAGCAGATGCTTTGCCTACACTTCCACATCCTTTGCTTCCATCCCCAGACACGCTCACTTGGATCTCTGCTGTTACAGCATTAGAACACTATTTTCACACCAAATTCTGGGATCCTTACTTGGTTTTCCTCAACGAAAAAAACCCCACTACTGCCAAGGATCCTTCCTTGAACTCACATCTAACCATAAAAACATGTCATTTTAAAGATTTTGGATTTAGGACAGGATTAAATGTTTGGAGATAGTTCTGAGAATAGCAGGATCAATACAGTCCAACTTCTGACAGATAAGAGAGTAATGCCTGATTGATGTTAGAGTGCAAGCAGAAATTTCCTCCAAGTGAAGTCTGAATTGATACTCTGATGAGATGCAAGGTCATTCTTCTGCCTTTTCTTCAGTCAAAATTCACCTTTCAACACTAGAGGTTGCACTTGACAGCTAGACATGCACAGACCTACAATGCAGGACATGGCAGAGATTTACACGCCAGATGACATCTCAAAAGTAAAGTGCTTGGGATATATCAGTCAACTTGTACATGCACAATAATCTAAATCTGATGCATCCCTTGTCAGAGACACTACACGTACGAACTGCACAGATTTGAGATTGGTATCTGTAAAAATCAGCTGAAATAGGCCACCGGGTTCAAGAAGGTAGGATGTGCACATACAGTGAGGTTCTTCCCATAGGCCGTGCTTCCATGAGAAGGCAGAATTGAAAAAAAAAAAACACCAACCAAACAAACAACAACCCCCCAGAAAACCACCCAACTAATAAATCACCCAACAGACACCTCTCAAGACTACAAAACTCTCCAAGAAAGGATGTTATTATCATATTTCCTTTTGTGATAGGTGCAGAAAAGAAAAAGACGAAACATTTTGTGCAAGGTCAGAGAAGATGCATGGTAAAGCTAAACATGTAGCCAGAGTATCCTGGTTCCCACCACACAATCCCAGCACACACATTTCAAGAGACTTCATCTCCATCACTTGATCTGACAGAAACAGATCTTTACTGCAGGTGCTCCCAGGGTTCTAATTTCTCACCCTACTCCTTTTGCCTTGGCAGTATGCCTGTAAGAACAAGAACTTTGAGTCAAATGTATTATGTGTCTATTATAAACATTATTTTTAACAAAGAAAATTCCACATTACAGAATCACTTAAAATATCTGGACACTCACAAAGAGAAGCATTTACTAGCCAGATTTTTTATCCTATGTTTCCTTGCCAATCAGATAATTAGCAAAAAAAAAAAAAAAATCATGAGAGTGTCTAACCATACCTATAAGCCATTTTCTTCATGCAAATCACTTAACCATACAGATGTTGACTTGCATTTGCAAAATGGGTGCTGACCTTGACTATGCTGACTTCTGAGAAACAGGCAATCATGGATAGTATTTACAGTGTCATGTGCATTATTAGAATCTTCATCAACAATCTTGCTTCTGAAATGAAAAATATTTACCCATATCAACGTGATTTTTCTGATTTTTATTCACTTTTGATTTTTAGAAAACAATGATAAATTAAAAAACAAATGAGAAACTCACCAACTTATTACAAAGTTGTTTGGTTTATTGGTTTTGAATCCTTTCTTATAGCTTTATTTGCCCTCCAAGTAAAAACAAGGAAATGTTCTCTCCCCTTCCCCATTAATGTTGATTTTGTCCAAAGCCATTTCTTTTTAAAAGAAATATAAATGTTACCATTTCAAAAGAATCCAAGTAAGATTTAGACACTAGAACTGCTGAGCTCCTTTGAAACATGCCAGATAACTCCAGCTTTAGCTAATAGTCCATAAAATTGAGGTTGCAATAATATTAGAGACTCAGCCCAACTTTACTAGTTCTTCTAGTACATATTTTATACCAGTGTTGGTAGGTATGGCATGATCCAGTTTTTTATCTGTCTTCAAGTTTGTGATAATATTCAGTGGCAGCAACCAATATCAATTTAGATTAGTGGACACTGAAGATACTTGGAAAGCCATAAAACCCAAAAACCCATTGCGAGAACACTAGTGTTTCTTTCACCCTGTCCTATGAAGATCAGTCCCTGGAATGCAGGCAGGGTCATTACCAGCCATGACAGAGGTGTGTTAACAAACCTGTCCTGCTCCTATTTCCCTTGTCCACTTCAAGAGTCAGGGGGACAAAACACATTGATTCCCACTTGTGAAGGCCATCCAGAAAGGTCACTAACACTTCCTTAATGAAAGCTTTGATGAAGAGGACACGAGCAGTAAAAGATCACCAATCCCCAGGCTCCATAGATTTCCCATACATCAGATCTGAACTGCTTTTAGTAGCACTGTACCCTCACTGAGACAAACATGCAGAATATCTTTGACTGTGAAGCTTGCATTACTTCTACCTGGTAGTATCTTGTTAGTCAGGATCTCTTTAAGTAGTACCATACTTATGCCAATGAGCTGATATTAGCAAAAATGGAAAGTACTGGACAAGACAGAGTAAGACCATGGTCTGTGCTGCAGCTACTGTATGAGTGACCATAAATATCATGAACTAGTCATAAATACCGCAAGGCAGCAGTACCCAGAGTAGGAAGATGGGACTAGTATTGCTGAACAATGCAGCTGAAGGAAGGGTAGGGAACAGGACCCAGCATGTAAACTATTACAGAGCAAAAATTGCCTCCTCTTCATAAAATAGATAAATCGGAGTAGATGAAAAAGTAGAGAAAATTATAACCCAGAAACTTGTGTAGGCAGGTCTTACAATGGAGTCCAAAACACAAATTCAGAAGAGGATGTGACATGCCTCCTCCATCATCCAGTGGTAATAATTAAGGGAAGATAACTGTCTCCTGTAGGTGCTTTTCTTCAAATACACAGGGCCTGGCATGTCAGCCAAGAGCTCCGGGGTTAGACCTCACTCATATGTCTCTGCTGAACCAGATACAGGTTGTGCAATGAAGGCAGGAGTGCTTGTGACCAGCTGTGCAAAACCTTGCCTGTTCCACAATCCCTGAGCTTCAGAGGCAGTTTAACCAGGGCTTCACAGAATCCCACAGACCTTTTGTCCACAGCTTGGTATTTAAATGTAGATATATCCATTTCATAGTAAACATGAAGGAGATCTCAGGGTAAATCTGAGGCCTTGTAGCTTCCTCTTGGAGGCCTTGCTTGGAATTCAAAGATATTTTATTTAAGTGGGACTGCTGTTGCCAAGATATGATTTTATTCATTATTAAAATACCAGCAGAATTACAGATGGTGCTGAAGTTAAATTGTGTGCATCATTTTGATTGCAACTGTAAATTGTCTCCGTACTGGGATTTGAAGTTGAAAAGATTCACTGGTATTTATAGGCTAGATAAAATTCCTCTTCACATTACCCAGTTAATGGCATACTTTGTTTTAAAGACATAAACTGTGCATTTTGTACCATGCCTCTAACAGTGCTCAGGAGTGACAACTGATGCCTTCCACTTCATCTGTTTTTCTCCTGCCTTCTGTAGCTACAATTCTCCTTTGTAAAGTCAAGAAATAAATACTTGGATTTACTGTGGAAATTCACCTTCCATCTGCGCAGTCCAATGAGGTGTAGGTGTATGGGAGAAGGAGGAGCTTCTGAAGGGGGTGGGAAAAATACACTCAAAAGAAACAGAAAATGTAGTAACACAGAGTATGGCTACAGATTTAGAAGAGATGGATAGATTATTTCCATATCAAGAGTCCCTACACAAAGCATCTCACTGGGACTACCACATACTGCTAGGTTCTACTACCATGAATATGTTAGTAAGTGATTCTTGGAAAGACAACGAGAAAAAAAAATAGCTGTTTTTCTGTAGAGAGAAATTCCTTCTTTTTTCTTTTTCCTAGAGACTGGCTATACTTTCATGCACAGCTGTGAGCTCCATCTGTTAGCTGAAAATCATGGCATATTTTTTGAGATATAAGACACTAGAGAAAGTACTTAACAACACAACAACGTCCTTTTTTCTCTCCTCGCTATACTGCAAGTAAACATCAATAGCTCAGCTAATCATGAACTCTTCCTAAACACCTGTAAATTATGTAAGTGTTCTTTCATATGCCTGTAAACTTTGACATAAAAGTATTACTCAGTGCATTTACAGAGCATCCTTCTACGATACATTCTGCACATGTAACCCTGTCTCACAAAAAGTGGTCAAGTCTGATTTCGAATCATGCAAGAGGCTCTCAGAAAACTGAATCAACAGTGGGTCTTATTTTTTAACTGAAACAAATATATCTGCTGTGTAACTCCTACTCACAATAGTGAAGTAGGAGTCATATTTGAGGAACAGAGCAATCGCGTTGCACTTGAACTTATGAAGCCAAAATCTGAATTTCAAATAGCGATCAATGCAGCTCCAGTAAACTAATGTAGACAAGCAATACTTGTTTCAAGAGGGTCAAGGAACATCAGACAAAGCCAATTACCAATGAAAACCAGTTAAAGAAAAAAGTTCTTATGTTTAAGGAACAAATGTTCTCAGATTCTGGCTCTGTCATAGTCCATGCGATTTAGGTGAGTCGTAATGTCTGCTTCTACAAAATGAAGGTACCCTTCACTTCTTCTTATACGATACGCTTTTCATTAGATCACAGGCTTTTTTTAAGGCCAGGAATGAGCTGTTGCCAACGAACAGCAAACCTGTCACAGAAATCCATTGAATAAGAGGACAGTCTGAGATCTCAACAATTACTGAAATCATTGTTATTTCTATATGGAAAAGAAAAAAAAGAGCACATCAAAAGGATGTGGTGACTCAGCTTGTCAACATTTATATTCCAATGAACAAACCTGCAAAAGCATATCATTGTCCAAACCTGTGATTTATTGCCAGCAGGTGTAACAGCAGTTGTCAGAGGTTCTTACTACTTTCTACTCCTAATATAATGCTTCTTGTGCATATTTGCCTTTTCCTCCCACATTTGTAAGGTGCTGCTAATTTAAGAGTGCTCTGATCTTTGACCGGAGATCAGAAAGCTACGATTTTGACCCAGTGGGTAGAACAGGTTTTATAGCTGAAGTTTGCCCTTTTGGTATGTAACAGACTTCGGTGGACAGACAGTATGAACCCCTTGAATCCATGGCAGGGCAGTTTATCCAGAGATTGCCTTTCTGTATAGGAAAATGCAGGGGAGTGGTTTTATCAGCACAGGCCAGATTATGCTACATTATGAAAGACACAATCACAAAGACCCTTCGCTATGGCCACACAGCGTCACAACCATCCTTTATATACAGGCCTACATAAGACTTATTACTTGCGCATTTTAAACAAAGTAGTTGATATATTCCAAAGGTCAAGACTGTTTTTTACAGTTTCAGAAGTTTTAGGAGCACCCATAAAACCAGAAACTTGATGTCCTTCAAAAGCATCAGATTTTGCTACAAGCATGCCCTTTTCACCACAGGGCATCACTGAAGGAGGAGTTCCGGACTCCACCAATTAAACAAAAGATTCCAAAAAAACAGAACAGCATTTGCTTTAAAATATGTAATACATACAATTAAAAAGGAAAAAAACTATTAATGTACATGCAGTCATCAGTAAGGCTGCCAGGCTCATTATTAGAAGAAAAACACAAGAACGATCAGAGGCAGCTGGACTGAGTTCAGCATAGGCATTCAAAAACATAAAATTAAAATGCAGAGGGGGTAAGCCAGATTTTCTGCTGATGTAACTCAGCATTAAGATTGTTCAGGAATTCATTGGTGAAGCAGTTTTTTCAAGTTGTCTAAATACAGTTTTTTAAATGGGAACATAAATACCTGTTTCAATGAGAATAAGGCTTATTGAAAAAAATAGGAGAGAAATAAAGAAAAGCTTTCTGTACAACAGCAGCAGCGACTGGTTATATGCTGACTGGAACATGAAATCCAATTCAGGAAACGTTAAGTGCTTTATAAAATCATAGAATGGTTTGGGTTGGAAGGGACCTTAGAGATTATCTAGTTCCAACCCCCCTGCCATGAGCAGGGACATCTTCCACTAGAACAGGCTGCTCAGAGCTCCATCCAACCTGGCCTTGGACACTTCCAAGGAGGGGGCAGCCACAGCTTCTCTGGGCAACCTGTTCCAGTGTTTCACCACCCTCATGGTGAAGAATTTCTTCCTAATATCCAATCTAAATCTGCCCTCTGAGTTTACAGCCATTCCCCCTTGTCCTATCACTACACACCCTTGTGAAAAGTCCCTCTCCATCCTTCCTTTATTTGCAGGGGTCGGGGGAGTTGACCATCTCAGATAACTAAAATCATTGGAGAAAAAGAAATCCATCTTCTAGTCCAATTTAGAAATCAAATAGCTTCAGCAATCTAAGTAGGGCCATGCCATCTTCTACCACCTGATAATCATCCCAATGAAACAGAAATATAAGTCTGACTACTTCTCCAAAATGAATGAGTCTTTCATACAGATTGATATCTATACTATTCCCCACATCTTTAATGACTTTCAAATTTAGCAGGCTTACAGCAGCACTGCTGCAAACTTCAGTGGCGGATCTCAAAACCAACTGCTTATCACCACCACACCTGCAATGACAGACACACAAGCTCAGACTCTTAAGTGAGGACTCCTATTACCTTACTCAGCCTTTGAAGGGTCACACTTGACCTGATTTCTATAAGTTCGGAAATGAATGTGAAAAGGGAAGATAAGGGAGAATTAGCCCTTTATAAGTCCTTGTCTCCTTCTGCTTCCCCAGCACAGTACTATTATTTATAACACTCTCAGTTTCTTTGCAGTGCTACAGTTTCCCTCCACCCTGGAGCAAGAACCATGAGTATCTGCATAGACGTAATGCCCCATTCCCATTCTCTCTCTCTTTAACCTAACCACCACTTCAGAAGGGCAATGAAGTCTAGCAACTTCCTTGAAGTGAGGAACTTGATCAGGACTCAGCTTTCTCATTCTCGAGCAAGATTTTTCTGCTCTGGTTTTCCTATGGACCTCTATGGAAAAGGGCTCATTTATACAGGCAGTCATTGCAAAGACTTTCAGACAATACCATATCTTTGTCTGGTAAGGTTATTTTGTGCACATCTAAATTTACAACTGCTATCTCTAAGCAGACAACAGAAGCGGCTAGAAAGGTGTGGAATGCTGATGAATTGCACAGGCATACCCAAGTAACTATGCACAGCAATTTAAAAGCCATCAATAACCAAAAGGTTGTCACTTGAATTTTCAAATCAATCATGGTCAAAGGAATTCAATTTTTATTTTTCTTTCGAATCTCTGGTGAACTCGTGGATAAAACTGATTAAAGGGAACAAATACGCAGCACGGAGTTTGCAAAATATTTTCTTTTTGGAAGAAAAGCCCTTCGAATCATGTAACATGCAGAATGGCACACTGAAAAGCAATTATAACACTGAGAACTTCAGTGCATCCCATAAGGCTGAAAGAATGTTCAATTTACAGGCTGTGAGCAAGGATTAACAGAGATGAAGGTAGTAGTAAGTGCCTATGTAGCACTGCATTTAAATGTAATGTCATTTCAAGGGATGATAAGAAATCATTTCATGTCTCAATAACCTCCAACAAAAATGCCTTATTTAGCCCCAAAACACCTATTTTTAAGATTCTTCAATGCAAGTTAATGGTTTAGATAAGGGACTGGCTTGAATTCCCATTCTCAAGCAAGGTGAATGCAGCTTTGATGTCATTTTAAAGATGAAAATGTCTACCAGGCATTTCCTAGGGCAGCATGTTCTCTCTTCATGAGTCACAGTGGCATTTTTAGTGTCACAGGAGAACAGAAACCTATAGATCTGTTACACCAAACATGTTGTCAAATAAGCAAGAGAGTTTATACAGAAAGTTTTTTTTTTCTCTCTCTAATTAACCACCATTATTTTGGGAATAGGTATTGAGATCCTCATGCTATAGCTTCTGCTACAATCTGATGCTGCTTCAGACTCCAGTTCCATGCTCTGAACAAGATCCGTGGCACTAAATGATCATGGTCCTCAGCATTCCCATCACTTCAGTTCTGGCCCGTGACTTCAACATCTTCGTCACTGGATTTTCTTGTAAGTGGAAGGTATTTCCTGACCTTCTGAAAAACTTCCACCACCCACTGACATTAAAGAAGTATACAAGAAGATGTTAGCAAACGGGAGGACGGAGGACTCCCCAGCAAGCAGTCAGAAGACTGGGGCACACCATTAGGCTGAAAGCATCATCATCTTTCCCAGTGATGCCCTATCCATCACTCTCAAATACAGTCCCAGAGCAGTTAGGAAAGATGAGTTTGTGGTCTGGATACCCAACTGGTAAAGATATTTTTAATTACCGGTTCAGTCACAGATCCAGTCAGGATTTGACCCTTGCTGAGCTCAGCTTTTCAAACTCATTATTTCCCACCCTCGTTAGTTAGGACAGCAACAGTTTGAGGAAGAGAAGTTTCTCAGTCACGCAGAAACCAAGGGCCACTCGAGGCTACAGCAGACAAGCCAAGGACCGTGGGTGAAAACACAGAGCTACCCAGGACCCACAGAAACTACTAAAAACTGAACTTTATTTACATGCACAGACAGTGCTCTTCTCAGTCCATACTGAGAAGGAATGATTTAGAGATGCTTTAGAGAACAGATACGCCACAAAAGATCCAATATAAATACGTAATACTTATATTATCTATTAATAATGGATTCATCATACATGTTTCCTTCATCCACATTAATGATGCTGTTTAATTCAGTACCCAGGAAAATTCGTATGACCTAGGAATGCCTTAGACAATCCCAAAGAACGAGGTTTTTTTCCTTAGCGGAAATCTTAGAAGCCAGCTAGAGTGGTGGTGTCAAGGCCACTTTTGTTACACCTGGTTAGCAGCTGCCTTCCCAGTCCTGTTCAAAATCAGCTACAAGTTTTACATGCAAAGATATAAACTTGATACAAACATCTCTGCTAATTATCATGGTAATTTGAACCCATGTAATGTTTCCTGCATCAAAGATTCTCAAAGACACAGATGGCCCGTAGCTCTCCTGGATTTAACACAGAATAGAGGAGGACTGGAAGGCGGGGGACAAAACTCTCATAACCTACACAAGTACAGTACCATCGAAAAAGAAGGGCAAAGGATGTAACCAGGATGTAGCAGGACTACTCCCGCTAGCATTTTGCAAAATTTGTTCTGCAACAAGCTCACAAACACAATTAAGAGGTAAAATACACTAGTGATTGCAGTACAGTATTTCTCTCATATAGAATTAAATAAAACCACACATTCCTCATTTTAAAAAACACCATGAAAAGTCAAGCAGCTACAAAAAAAAAAAAAAACAAAAACGGAAACTTCAACAAGAAGGCAATCTCAATTTGAAGTATTGATTAATGTATAACTTTAAAAGATGGCAGAACTTCAGCAGTCAGCTACCTTTTATTTTGTCTAAAGAGGCCATTTTTCACCCAGCAAGGAAAAGGTTCACCTTCTGTCAGTAGTCCTCCTTCTGATGAATTTTGCATGTGGAAAACTAAAAGTCTCAATTCAAAAAACCCCAGAAAACCCTATGTTCCACTATCCCCATCAAAAACAGTATACAAAACAGAGCGATCTTTGCAAAGTTACTGTAAGGAGCCTTTGTAGATACAACTGTCATACGTAGAACAATTTGGGTAATAATTTGATAACTTTATTTTCAGATACGACAAACAGAAAACTCCCCCAGACTCCCTAATTGCTTGTCACTTTGTTTAGACAGATCCTACTCCTTCAACACTGAATGACTAGTTCATATGCTTTCACATATAATTATGGCTCAATCCAGGCATGCTTCCTTGAAAACAAAGAAACTGTATATATGAGGGTAATAATCTTTTTAAACACAGAGGAGAGCTCAGCTGTGTATTTTCTTACTCTTTCAAGCCAAATCCAAACCCTGTTTAGATTTCCATTGGTTCCCATCCCATTTTAATACACAAACTCCCACAGGCTTTCTCTCTTCAACAAAGCAATTAATAAAGTGTGGCTCAAGCCATTAAAGGTTTATTTTATGCCCCTCTAAATCCCTTGAGATAAATAGGAATTGATGTTTATTCTGAGTCTTTTGAAATCTGAATAATTTCTGCAAAGTCCTGCAGCACTGAAACTAAATCTAATTACCTGCAAGTGTTTGCAAGCATAAGCATACATTCAAACTCACTTCTCTATGTGGCAAGCTCTTTAAAGATCAAAGAGTTATATCCAGACTTGAGGCTTGTTGTTTGAAAATGCACGTTAACATTTAATGGTGTCACACACCAAAGCCCTGCACATTGCTTTGAAAACATACCCTTCGATGATGGAAGTAGCTTTCCTCACTACTAGCACTAATCAAAGAGATCAGGAACATATCTTCAGTAGATCCATAGCCAAGGCCTCCAACCCCAAGAAATGCAAAGCCCCGTTGTCTCACAAGCGGTTATTTCCAGCATCCTAACTCAGTACATTAGCACAACGAAAAGGTGCGAGATGTGTTCCCTTCAATTTTGCTCTAGAGGAGTTAGCCACCAGCTCTGACTCCTTTTCTTGCCATTGAACAGAACCACTCCCAAAACTCAGAATTGCAGGAGAGTTGAGGTTAGGAGGGACCCCCAGAGGTGATCTTGTCCAGACCCCGGCTCAAGCAGGGTCCCCTAGGACAGACTACCCAGGACCTTGTCCAGACTCCTGTTGGCACTTGTAAGGCTTTTCCCTAACCGTCAGGGTCAGAGAAGCAAGGTGCACTTTGTAGGTTCATCAAATCTTTCCTATCTTACAATAGAACATGGCATTCAGGAATAAAGAAACTCTGGGGTGTATTAAGAGGAGTGTGACCAGAAGGTCGAGGGAGGTTCTCCTCCCCCTCTACTCTGCCCTAGTGAGGTCCCATCTGGACCAGTGTCCAGTTCTGGGATCCTCGGTTCAAGAAAGATGAGGAACTATTGGAGAGAGTCCAGAGGAGGGCTACGAGTGTCGTGAGGGGACTGGAGCATCTCTCCTACGTGGAAACACTAGGGGAGCTGGGTTTCTTTAGCCTGAAAAAGAAAAGGCTGAGAGGGGACCTAATAAATGCTTATAAATATCTGAAGGGTGGGTGTCAGGAGGACGGGGCCAGACTCTTTTCAGTGGTGCCCAGTGACAGGACAAGGGGCAACAGGCACAAACTGAAGCACAGGAAGTTTCGTCTGAACATGAGGAAGAACTTCTTCCCTCTGAGGGTGACGGAGCCCTGGAACAGGCTGCCCAGGGAGGTTGTGGAGTCTCCTTCTCTGGAGATATTCAAGACCTACCTGGACAAGGTCCTGTGCAGCCTGCTGTAGGTGACCCTGCTTCGGCAGGGGGCTTGGACTAGATGACCCACAGAGGTCCCTTCCAACCCCCACCATTCTGTGATTCTGTGAAATAGTAAGGCACACATCAAGATGACTAACATTTTTGCATGTCTTTCAAAACATCTATCCAAACCCTGCCTGGACACCGTCCTGTGCAGCCTGCTCTAGGTGACCCTGCTTTAGCAGGGGGGTTAGACTACATGATCTCCAGATGTCCCTTCCAACCCCTACCATTCTGTGAATCTTCTGGCATCCTGATGGGCTGCAGCCTTGAGAAACTCTGTGAAAAGCCACCTTCCGTGTCCTACTAAGCTGAATGGAAGTGGGAAAGCTTCAGATACATTAATTCTCCAGGAAACAATTTTAATGTGATAACATCTCAAAATTTTTGTTTATGTGATAATGCAGAGCATTAGACTAAAGAGATGATGAGATGGAATTTGTCCTGTGTCTTTGAGGAAGGGTTAAGAAGGGTAGATCATTTTTTTCTCTTCATTTGTACTCTTTTTTCAAGAAAATACAAAAACAAATAAGAAATCAGTTACAAATCAGCCTGCTATGTATTTGCTTATATTTAGGTGTTTATTTGGGTAGCTTTGTTCATCGAAGATATATATAAAATACAGAAAGATTCAGGAATATGCCTGAATAATGGGGGGTGAGTGCTGGGGGTGTTTTTAAACTCAGAGACTTTCAAAATTGTGAAAAAAAAAAAAAAGAGAAGAAAAATGTAAGTTAATTCTAAGGCATATTTCTCTGCTACCCTCATTTTTAACTGTATAAATCCTATGTTACACAAAAGATGCTGAAGTTGGACCACATATAATTAGAGACCATACAAGGTATCACACTCTCTTTTGCTACTTCTCAGATTGCTCCTTTCACCTGGATTGGTAATAAAGAGAATAAAAAAAGGAAAGCGGTAAAGTCCCTCACAGCAAACCCATGAAGCTTCAGAATGACCTGAGCAGTCCCTGTCACACACTCATCCCTGGAAGGTTAAGTGGATTTTGATGAAGCCATCAACTTCCATCAGCCACAAAGAGCTTGAGCCAATGCCAAATGAGGTTACAGGGATTTTTTTTTTTTCTCTTCTATTAGGTCCCATCGGCTCTGAATAAAACCTGGTGGGCTCAAGTGTGCCTACTAATCGTAAAGGAAATTAGAATCCCAGTAAATCATTCCAACTATGGACACTCAAAATCAGAACTACAAAGAGAAATTACATGATCCCTTGCATATCACTATAGGAACCACTGAATTCATGCCAAAACTGTGAAAATGTTGTCCCAGAACTCAGGGAAACCACCTCAAGCAATGTGAACCAGCACCTAGTACACCAGATTATTTCCTGTCCCCTTGAATTCAAAAGCAGTAATTCCTCATGAATCCAAGTGACTTTTTACATACTCACATCAAACCCCCTAAACAGCCTCTCTCATACTCAAAATAATCTACTTTTCACAAAACGGTTTCAAAAGTTCATGTGTGTTGGTATAAAGCAAAGGCCATGACACTAGATCTTTTATGAATAAAAAGTATCAAGTGAGAAAGGTTTATACGGCTATATATATATATATATATAAAATCTTATTTTTAAAATAAAGCTAGGCCAGTTTGCTAATCACATTCATAGCACAGTGACAGACAAGCTGTTGCTGCACAGAATTTCACATTGAACCATGCTTTAAACATTGATCATCAACATGATGCTTCTTAGCAGTTTAGTTATTAACTGGAGGATGTCCATAGCATTTCATCATTGCCTTGGCTAATGCTTAGATATGAGAGTCATGTTATTTCATTTTTATTTCTCATCTGCACAAGTGTTTTCAGAACAAGTCCATGTTCCTGTGACATTCACAGATACTCTCTGCAGACAGTTGTTCTGGCAGGGCTACGCACAGTAACGTCTGTGGGCAGCACATATGAAATCATGCCAAGCCTAGTTAAATGAACTGAAGCAAGTCCCAACCTGCTTGTCATCCAAGTAACACACAGCAGTCCTAACTGCTGCAGGGACCATGCAGGGTAGGAAAAGCACACAGCAAGAGACCATACAACATAAAGCACGCCTTCCTCTGGCAGGGCATGTTACTTCACCTCCGCTTTGCAAACATGGAAATGAGACAGGAGACAAGGTCACACAGAAATCCTTTGGGATGAGGGGGGAACTGAACCGCCCCCCCCGAAGCCTCCCAACACTGACCAGCTCGGCTCCCATTACTCCTGTTTTTTTCTTCTCACAGAACCACAATAACAAGTCATTTCAAAGTCATCAAATGCATGAAAAGTTCTAGAATTGAGTCTGGGAAAAGGATGGGGAAAGGAAACGAAAAAATTAAGAATACAGGCATTAGGAGAGTTGAATAGGACAAATGCAATGAGCAGAAGACAAGTCAGAATAGTGATCACCTTCCACTTAAAAGAGTCCACATCTGTTAGTATAGCATTTGAATGAAGCAAACTGGAGTACTATGAGGATGGTAAAGCAGAAGCTAATTTAGGTACATGTCTGGAGCTGAGGTTGATTAGGTCATTCACAGCCTGAAGCTTTCTGGCCATAATAAAGCCTATTCCAAACCATCCCTGCTGTGTCTCACTTCTGTTTATTTGACTAGTTGTGTTCAAGGTCCAAATTTGGCAGAGCCTCTGTTCCCCTCAATGTGCATTTCATTTCCAACCATCTGCTGAAGACTCAGAGCCTCCTCTCTGAAATTTGAAAGATTTAATGACAATTAGCTTGAAAATACTCTTTTTAATTTTATTAACAGATTGTAGAATCAAGAAAATTCACAGGGGGAAAACATATTAAATAGCACTGCCTTTCCCCATCACTAGACATGCCTACCAAGCAGGACATATAAGGCTTATATGGGCAGCTCCAAAGCACTTTGTATTCAGAGCTACGACATTAATCCTGTAAGAATCATCATGACGCCCAACTTGTGCTACCATACAGCTCTACTGACTCAAATAAGACCTTGTGGAGATGCACTAAGTCGTATGCAAGTCACTCAACAGAATCTTGTTGTTTGGTGTCAAACCCCCTACCACTGGCCCAATCTGCCAGCTCCCTGCCCCCTTTCCAAATATCAAATTCAAAATACTAGAGGAAAGTATATTCTCACAACGCTGGTCTAAGAAGTTCAAGATGAATAAGACTTCACCTGGAAAGTTTCATCATTGCACAATCGATGTATAATAAGGGACAACTTCCACACTTTGAATAATTTTTTCTTTTTAAAAGACAAAGCCACTCATTAAATTTCCCAGTTTCAAAATATCCATAAATTCATGACATTTCCATACAAGTCAAAGGCGTTTTGCTTTCATTTCTTGGAAACAGCATTTTTTCTTAATACACGTTGTCACTGAACACATTCTTTCTCAGCTGCATAGTAATTCATGTCACTGGCAACCTTTTGAAACTTGACTCATACTGTTAATGTAGTAAAACAAGGCAGACATGTAATTATGTCCTGAAAATAAAATCTTTTGTAAGTTTTAACAGCATCTCAGATGTCAATTAGATTAGTTCCACCTGTCAAAACCACAGGTGGTCAGATGTGTCTCAAGAATGCCTATCTCCTTGAGAGTTTGTGTCCGAGTACTTACATTTTTTCCAAAGGAGAAATTACCTTTTTTGGTACATCACAAAGACAAACCATTTTAATTTTTCCAATTAGAGGAGGCATCAGGTCTTTCCCTCTGTGAGCTTGTACCCAACTCTGCCTTATGGACTCGAGAGAGAGGTATAGCTCCAGTCTGTGGCCAGATTTATTTATGACTCAGTTCTGAGCGTACACCCAAGCCACTAGTTCTGCACAGGACGATCCAGACCAGTGCAACTCAAGTCTGCTCTCAAAAACAGTTTCTCCATAAAAATCACGCAGGCCAGGACTCCTGAGCTAGAGTTGGAGGAGAGGCAGCACTTAAGGAAACTTGGTATACAAAACCACTCTAGAGTACTTCGGGAGGTCTGTTTACTTTCCAGCCCTCTGAATTATGTCATCTGGAAACATTTAGTTTCAATGGGTCAAGGACAGAAGTCAAAAGATGAGTTACCTGTGTTCAAACAACGTACATTTTTTCAGGAACAAGACACGAAGACTTGCACACACCCCTGCTTCCCACAAGAAAACATTTGTGCACTGTCCCTTACTGAAAGCACAACTTTATTAGTTTTGGAAGCACAGAGGGAAGAGGTTGGATTTTGGAGCTAGTGGAAAAGTAATAGCTAATAAGCCAAGCAACTGCAGCGTGAAAATATGACAGCTGCAAAATTAGCTTCTGTATTTCCATGCCAGCCAGAGTGTGCTTACTCATTCATAATTAAGCTTTTCACACCTTACATAGTCCAAACGAATTCTTGGCAACTCTTACTATCATAACACTTCTCTTATTAGCAGAGACCTCAGTAAAGAAAAATGCCTTTTGATCACACAAGTAGGGACAAGGTCTCCGAGTCCTGCTTTCATAATTTATAATAATTTTTTAACCAATAATAAACAGTTTTGGATTTAACTTCTTCCTTCAACTAAGTAGCATCCCATAGCTCGACAAGTACCCCATAAAATACAGGTATTTTGGATAAGTGGAAAAGTTTCATAATTTTAGAACTGGTTTTATTTTGAAAACTAGTTCATTTCCAATCTTGCGAATCAGTCACTCTTTCGCAACAAATTCTGTAATTTTTTTATATGCAACCTCAGTATCATTCAGTTTAGAAAAAAATCAAAATATTGTTACACCTTCCTATCAACTTAGCATGTGCAATAAGCTGTACTTATCTCTCTACAATTCAACAAACTGGGTACTGAGAAAACTCCGATCAACAACCAAGATGGAAAAAGCATTGCAGTAAACTAGAAGTATCCAACACGCTTTCTAACAAATTGCAACATATCTTTCTGCATTTTGCTCCTTGGGGAAGAGACCTGAATATGTATGTATTTAAATCCCATGGATATTCTAGAAGGAATTTCCACTTGAGGAACATATTTTAAACAAATACTTCCATAGAAAAATATTTTTTAAATTTCTCCTTTTAATAACTTACACTGGAAATCTGATTTTTTTTCCACAGAGCTCTGTATCGGACCTGCCATTTACATGTCTGATGAAGTAAAGGTTACATTGCTCATTTCATCATCTGACTTAAACAAACTACAGACTGAAATCTATTTTTAGCTCAGACCTGGAACAACTAAGGCACTCCACAAAACCAAGTTTGGTTTTTAAGCGTGACGTTTTTCTTTTTGTGAAACTTAGCAAGCAATAGTATTTGCATTGTTCTCACAAGTTCTCCAGGACTGGACCATGTTTAATGCTTACTAATTTCTTATTACTTCTCTCTTGTACTTGAAGATGTTTGTTTCTGTTCTTGATGGCTATTAACATTGACAGTCAACAGTCTTCATCCCTTCTTTGCACTAAGCCACAGCTCCCATCAACATCTGGGGCCCAAAGATTGTTTACGTCGCGTTACTCTTTATGGTCCAGCCACAGCTTAGCACGCTCTCTGGTGAGAGACGACAGCCTGCAGAGTCGGTCCTACCCAAGCCCTCCTTCCGAAGGATCGGCGAACAGCTGGCTGCACAGTGAAAGCTTCTCAGACAAGCCGAAGGCTCCCCAGGCCTGAACAAAGCTCCGCCACTCCTGCTTTGGGCTCATCTCTTCCTTCGTTTTGGAAAGCAGCAGTGGAAGCATCTTGCACGGTGCTGTACACCAAGGCACCTTTGCTGCCCACCTTTGCTGCCACAGAGAATCAGATACCAGTGAAGGAGATGTCCACGACGTAGCCACTTATGGGACCTCCGGATGTGCCTCTGCAATGTGACACTGCAGTGCAGTGTTAACCTCCGAGACAGCGCTGAGACCTCTCCCTCCGCAACAACATGCTCCAAGCCTCTGCTCATTTGTTGTTTCACTCCTTGGTTTTTGCTAAACTTGCTGGAAAATGGACCATCACATAACATCCCAAGGAAGTTTGCCTTTAAGCTATTCCGTCTCGATTTTGCAGATGGTTTCATTAACATGCAAAGAAAGACAATCACAGGTCTCAGATCTGCTGAACTAGATGCACCAAATGCTGTCACTGACTTCTTCCACCAAGGCACTTCACTGCAGGCGTCATTTCATTACCAATTCAAACGACAAGAAATACAAATCCCAGAGGATTCATTTATACTTGGGATTAGTCCCAGCAGGCTATTACTTGTGAGTGGTATGGAAAGAAACTCCCAGTTATACATCTCACACTGTCTCACTCCGTATCTAGATCTATATGTTTCTGGGGCCTGAAGGGACAGTCACATCACCTTGTTTAACCTCCAGCACAACTCAGGCTTTACAACTGGCCATACTCATTCTTACACCAAACACAGCAGACTGTTGTCAGCTGAAGTGCTAGAAAACTTCTTTGAGGTGTGGCAGTTTTGGGGATGTAGTTGTTGGTTTGTTTTTTTCGGCGGGGGGGGGGGGGAAGGTGGGTGTTTAAATGAGTACAAGTGCTTTTTTAAGGAGAAGAGCAATTTACAAAAAAAGATAGAAGAAATAACTTATAGTAATTTTTTCTAAATGCATGAGGAACATTTTTTTTGTTGATGTACAATTTTGTGCTTCCTTCCTGCACTGTGAATTGCTGTAATCCAACCATTATTTTCCTCTCTGCACATTTGCAGGGTCAGCACTGACTATATCCAGCTCCCCAAAGGCAATTCTGAAAATGTTCCTTCCTGCAGTTTTCCTGCATAAGAACCCTAACAAAGGTGTTATTTAAAGCTCTATCCAAGCCTCTGAAGAGCATTGCTATGTAAATGAGCAAAAGTAAAGCCGTGTTGACAAGATGACAAGGGAAGGAGGGGGGAACCAACAGAGGCTTCTGTGCATGATTCAGCCCTTTACATTTTTCACTGGAAGAGCAAATGCACATCCCTATGAACTTCATTACACCTCTTTGATATCATCCATATCGGTCAAGATCTCCAAACACTGAGAATCCTATGTCACATTGCGCACTCTGGACTACCGCTGATAAACAACCAGGAAAAGGGGACCTGAAGAGACAGACTAAGTTAAAGATTTTTCATAGTAAAATTAAGCTGATGCTGTATTTGGTTGCTATTTTAGGGCGCGGAAAAAAATAAAAACAAACAACCTTGGTGCTGACACCACACAAAGCTGAAACGACCAGTAAGCTGCATCAGTTCTCCCCTACCAAAGCCAGAAAGGTTTTTTCCTGAATATCATGCAACTCTGGAATGAAGAGGTCTAGAACCAGGTGTGGAGAGTGGTGCTATCCACCAGCATCAACAGAAGACAAGAGGGAAACACAATATGAAATGGACTCCAGTTGAAGTTCGGTTTTGGTTGGGGTTTTTTTTGGTTTTTTTTATGAAAAGATGAATGACTTCTGACTTGAGTCCTACCCGTGGAGCTCTGAGACTCCCTACTTTGACTGCACCATACCAGAGTAGTACTTTTTCAGACTCTTCTCACATTATTAACCCACAGAGCATTTGTTCTCTCCAAGTCTCACAGATCAGAGAACAGGCAGTAAAAGTGTGAGAAACAGCTGTCTACAAAGCAACCTGCTTCCTTCAGAAAAAATTCCACAGGGCATACAACAGACCAGAGCACTGCAGATGTGGAGCCCAGTGAGGAGGGGAAGTTAAGCAACGGTCTGTCAGCACACCATGGACAGGACTGAATCTGCAGAATTTTATGGCCAACAAAATGATCAGATGACTGCACTAGAAGTAGAACAACAGTTAGATTATTTTCCCACCCAAAGATTTTAATCAATTAAAAAGAAAAAAAATGACGTGCCAACAGAAACAAGAAAAACCCCCACATTTTAGAATATTTCAAACAACTGAAAAGTCTGCTTTTCCCTTTGATTCAGTGTCATCAAGTTGCAAACACCTATTCACCTGACAAAACCAGTGACTACAAACATAACCAACAAACACTCTAGGCCATTAAGCTTTCCTCTTTCTTTCTTCTTGACTATTACAATAAAAATGCAATGCTTACTCACACTGAAATAGCAAGATGTAGAAGGCAACAAATTTTTAGTTTGAGTACCTTTCACAGAGAACTGAAATTACTTAAATAAAAAGGGAAAAAAGCACAGCCCAGGGGCAAATTACTAATTAGACACATCCTCCACTTTATTGTCTGTTTTCCAAAATGCAACTCTTCATCGTCACGTTTTCTCTCAATTTACCTAACTTCTGGATTTCTGAACTCACACAAATGCAACCATCCACTTTCTCCCAGCACAAAATCAATCACCCATCGCTCCCAGCAAATGGCACCTAGCCCCAAGTGCTCTGCAAGCGCTGTAAAGCTGCCTGTAGCAGCCATGCAAGTTTATACCTCTGATTTTAAATGAAAAACAGGTTTAAAGAGGTTTAACAACATCACATCACCTATTTCCACCATCACCCTCCCCTGCCAAGAATCCATTATTAATTGCTCCGATTTTTCAGCTATTGGGTCTTAAAGACGAGTGCCACACAGGGACTTAAACAAGAAATGTTGCAAAAATTGCTCCTGCAGAAACCTAACAAAAACCAGTACAGAGGTCAAGATGTTATGTGGGGTAAATTAAGATAGAAGACAGAAGTCCTAGAAGACTCTTCCCTGTACAGCTACAGCCACAATTCTATATGTTACTGTACTACCATCAATAAACTCTTAAGGGTAATTTTATAGCAGTGCCTTCCCTTTCAGCCAACACAGTTCAACACAGCTTAGCACAGGGAAGCAAGTAACTTAATTTGCTTTATCAGTTTGTATTTTAATGTTGCACATTGAACTTAAGGACTTCTATGCTACAACTAGAAAGTTACAACAGTCCAAAAAGAATTTTCAGAAGCAATAACTTACTGCATGCTCAGCCAAAGTATGTATAGATTTCTTTTTGTTTGGTTGGGTTTCTTCTACGTTTTCAAATATTAATAAGAATTCTGCGTGCTTGAGGGAAAAGAATAACAACATTCCTTCCCAAAGGTAGTTTGTAGTAGGAGGTTACCTACATACAACTTAATCAAAGCCAAGTGTTTTTTGTAACAGAAATATTATCTAGAAGTCGGTGTGAAAGAAGTACGAATGGAAACGTGTGTGAATCATTAGAAACCAGCACAAAGGGAAAGAGAAAAAGCCTTCACTGATAATGAAGGATCCTGTTCCAAGGACACTGGTTCTAACAGCAACATGGGCAAATATATTGCTTATGGCACAACCACAGAGCTGGACTTCTGAGACCACAGCATGATGGCCCTTCAGCAGAAGACCCTGTATCCTCCCGGCAGGAGGATGGCAAAAAGGTTGTAGCATATGATGTATGCCCATCTTTTTCTTGGTAACCAAAAGGAGGCCAGAGCTCCTCCATATTCAAAATCAGGAAAAACACAGACAATAGTCAGCAACCCAGATGACGATTTATGGAAGCTATAGGCAGCAAGGTCCTGAGGCAAAGAACCACCCTGCAAGAGCTGATGACTCCTAAAGATCATGAAGGACCTCTGCAGAAACTAGTCACCACTATCAAGAGGTACCTCTCAGACATGATGAGGAGTTGTCAGCTGATGCCCCTTACTCTCTGCAGCCAGTACACTTGGATGCCCTCATCCAGATGCTCACGAGTACACAGATGTGAGATAACTAAATCTATGAGTGCAAAAGTACGAGCACTTAAAATCAACTTGCTTAAACATTTTGTAAGTTATCACCTTCACCTTTCCTAAGATCTCACTTTGATTTTTATTACACTATTTTCCCTACATGTTCACGGCTCAAAAAGATTTATTGGAAACCCTCTAGGTGCCAGGGAGAACAATTAGCTCTCAGGGGAAGAGGCAGGAGAATCTCAAGGCCCTGTATCTTCCCGGAGGACAGGCATATATTAGGAACAGATACCAGCTGAGTAAAGGAGAGGATTTCCCCATGCAGAAATCAGTTCTGTTCCTAAAATAAGCCTCAACTGAAGGCAAATAAGACCCAGTTTCGTGCTCTTTGTGGTAGTGTCTCAAAACCAGACATCCCTAATTGCTACTTCATTGTGATTATCAGTCCATGCAGGGATGATGCATAGCATACAGCAAAACACAGCACAGCCCTGCCTACACAGAGCACATCATACTTTGAGTACAATGAGAAAAATTGGTAATAATTATAGAAGAGATGTCAGGCCCACTTTTATTGATATTTACATTTGGGTAGGCTCAGGGAAAGCAGTGCCTCAGGGAATATGAACAAAACACAGGTCATTCAGCTTAATCCCAAGAGTGTTTCAAGCAATGCTGGAAATATATAGCTATATAGATGCTACTATCAGGAAACGATGGAGTTGTTGAAGTCCCAACGAATACACCTCGAGAGAAAAATACACTTTTTTTTCCCACCATCCAAGCTTCTTTCAGTTCCTTGAGGCTGAGCGAGCATGTCTGGCTGAAGGATGTGATTCATGTGCAGGGACAAGCTCACTAGACAGAAGTTCTGAGAAAAAGCCATGGGTGAGTAACTAGCATATGCTAACACACATGGTAACTCAGCAAAATGTGTCTTACTGTCTTCAGTCTTACTATTGAGCTCACCGTGACAAGGCGAGCTTTGACTACAAGCTTTACTGGTTGTAATCAGATTCATATATCCTGGAGTGCCTTGCTGACCTGGCTCTCAAGAGATGCCTCAGAAAGCAGGTATTTGCCCTTCATTGCCCTACAACTAAGCCTATCAAAATCTACATCTTTACTAAGTTTTCTTTCATTAGAAGCTCAACTTATCACCATGGGAATGTTTAATTTGAAGCTGAAATGTGATGGAAAAAATTCTAGTCCAGCCCAAAATGTGAGGAGGTGTCGGAATAGGAAAAACACCCTCTTAACAGCATAAGATACAAAGTTTTTCTTTAGATTTGCTGCTGCCTTACATGACTATTGTTACCCACTTTTAGAAACAAAGATGTTTCAAAGGGCAGTTACCCTCGTTAACATTTTTCCGAAAGTCTTTATTCCTCAAGTCACATGACTGGGTGATAACCTCATCAGAAGAAGCACTTTTACAGTGGTTATACATTGAAGAGACTACATTTATGTCAGGAAATTCTTCTATAGGGCTGCGCGCAATGTCTTTTTTTTTGGAATATCTCTTCTTTCAGTAAAGAGTGAGACCTATTAGTTCCAAAATATCTCTGGGGCTAACTCCACTGTGACTTTTATTTGTGCACTGCTTTAACTTATTCAGTTATTAAGTAGGAGAACAGAAAACCCAATTTCCTCACTGAAAGCCACTTCTTCTTCATGAAGTAGCAGACAGAACCCTTCCTCTTGATCAAATTCACCTGTATACCTTGGTAATCTGCTTGTCATAATGAAGGCTGCCTCTGACTGCTGATTTACCTCTGCCCACCAGATACTATTTATACCTATAAAAAAAATAAAAGAACCTGTCTCTTGGTAGTACTGAAAGTTATCACATGTGCAGGGAATGGTGTCTTCTCTGTAACTCCAGCTAGCTTAAAATGTATTTGCCACCACAGATATTTCTGCTGAAAAGTAACAGGGATCTCAATTATTTTAAGGCTTGTTTTAGCTTAAGACACAACTGAACAGAGTTAAGGAGAAAAAAAAAAAAAAAAGAATGAAGCAACAAAGCAGTTGATTTAGATTTGCACACTGGGGTAGTTACCTTATTTCATATCTTTTAAAGACAGTTTCATTGCACAAAACAAAACCCCTCTTAGGTCCGAGCTGGAATTCAATATGCTTAATCACTGTCAACACAGCATTGAATATTTCTGTAGTGAACACTGCGTGGCGAAGTAGAGCTTCACACAGATAATGATAGCAATCAAAGCACACATGGACTACAAGCAGTGAGCTATTTCACTGGAGAGCACTTTCAAGCGATTCATTGCTACAGAGAAGTAAGTAAAATCAGGAACACATGTAGAGCATTTAGAAGTGCCATAATCGACAGATAGTGCATTTTTTTAAATAAACAAAGGTCACAAAGTCCCAGAATGAATGATATTTGTGAAATGCTGGTTGGACCCTCTCACACCTCAAGTTTTTCGTGACACGGACCTAGGATCACTGGCTGCAGCGGGGCTCCTGGGTCACTCAGTGCACAGGACAAAAATCAAAGCCAGTGTAATAAAGTCTGTAGGGTGAATGATATAAAAGGTCCTCATGCTCAGGAGTTTTTCTACAGGACCACTCCTCTTTGTTCATGTTGGAAAATATAAAGTGGGTAGAAAATAGAAGATAAAGGTAGTTTCTACCCTCACCTTTGCCCAGAAGATCTTGTAGTCAGTTGAAAATATAGCAAGACAGTTTCTAAAAGGTATTCCTTTGTGGAAGGGTTAAAGCTTACACAAACTTGCTTCCTATCTGCAGAGAGATGCTTAGCACCAAGCTGAGCAAACACAGGGGTTTAAGAGTGCTGATCTTCATGTATCTGCTGGTCAGCAAGGGGTTTCCTCAATTCAGAGCATGTCAAGGCAGTTTCTGCTCACACCCCCTCACTCTCCACTGACCAGCCCCCAGCGCTGTCACCAGTTCAATGAACAAATCTGACGTAACATCAGATTATATTAGCTTTTGCTTGCGAGTATCAACGCTAGTTACTTTAAGGGCTTGGTCCTGAAAACATTTTAAAGTGTCTTCACCACCCTGGAGCTCTCCTCATCCAGCTGTGGGGCAAAGTAACCAGGGAGAGATGGATTAATTACTGAGGGACTTCCCAGAGTGAAGGTGGGATACAGATCAGTGTCAGCTCAGATTTATTCCTATTTTCAGTCTCCTGTGTACAAGGCGTTATTAATTAGTTTAAAGGCAAATATTGGATGAAAGAAAGAATAAGGATATTATTACTGTTATTGATTGCTTTACTTTAAAAAAAAAAGCTTTGGACACAAGAAATTTAATATTTTTTTTCACATCACCTTCCTTTGCAACTTAATTGTTGCAGAAAACTTTTTCATCAAAACAGCTGAAACCACGTGCTCTTTAAAAATCACAGTAGGAACAACAAAAAAATTACATTTTCATTTCTCTACCAAGATCTACCCGACCTGGATGAAGATCTTAAAATGAATATTCTATAATATGCATATCTGCAGGGAGGAAAGATGAGCACTGTCAGTCTGAGGTGACGTACCAGCTGCTGAGACCTAAAAATCAAATTTCTAGAACCATAGATTCACTAAAGTTCTGTTAATCCTCCAAAAGCCATGAAGGTTTTAGGAGGGTTTTAGTGAAAGGAAATTGAAGCACTGCTGCCTTCAGCCAAATTAGGACAAAAAAATCTTCTCCTCCGCTTAGTTGGTCCTTGATTATCAGATTCAAAATGGTATCTTAACTTCCATTGCCACTCACTCCCAAGGTCTGCAGAAAGCGGTGTTTCAAAACACTTTTTGTCATTTAAGCAAGTATTATAAGCACAAGCACACCTGAAAGTCAACTGATTGTATATTTTCATATTAGTAAATTTCTGTGCTAACTTTACAAGCCCGATACTGATTTAAAGTAATTTTTTAAGTGAGGACTAATAAATATGTATAGCATTCATCATCAGAAACATGGCGGCACTATGTTCCAGACTGCGATTCACCTCTGCAGTGAGAAATATGACTTGAGGCTTTTAATTTCTTCTGTTAAACAATAAATTATGCAGAGGTAAACAAATTAGACGTCTGCAGCCTCCGGCCTCAGCTCATATTATAGAAGGAAGACATTCTGTCATGATATTGTACAAGAATTGTATTGTATTTCCAGTTTCAACCAGGACTTTGAATCATCCAGGCTCGATAAAGCTAGAAATAAGCAAGAGTATACGGTAAAGTGCATAGTTATTTCTTCTGAATGGGTCTTTAACTAACTTGAAATAACGACACGCTGTTTTTCCTAGTAACAGTGGGAATCACATACAAAGTATCAATATATTTCCACATCTCCTTCAAAGACAATCTGTGTTGCTGGGAGCCCAGCTTGACATATTTCCATCCTTATGTCAATTACTTCAGCCAAAAGACCAACATGACACATTTAGGAAGGATTTATTTTTATTTAACTCTCAGCAAGCAAACAAGGGCAAGTCCTGAACTACGAATGAGATAGTAGAGGAGACTGCAAACACATCATTAAGTTCAGCACAACACTTCAAGCTGATGATATGAAAACTATCAATTTTTTTCTTCTTGGTATCTAATTCCCTTGAGGTATAATACTAGTAAATGGAAGTTAAGATCACCTTTCTACATTTGTCATAATTTTCTGCTTATCAAAACCAGCTTCTACAGAATCTTAGTCTTCCCTGGAGTACGTCTTCTCTGATCGAAAACCAAAGTGAAATCTGACTGTATTATTTAAACTGAAGTCAATTCTTTTGTCCCCATTTTCTTATTCAGCAGACTAAATTCAGAACTTAGAGAACAAAATTGGCCCTTACTATCTACCCAGTTTGCACTTAGATATTCCAATATAAATTGAATAAGTAAGGACTAAAGGATGTGACCTCTAGTTTGCATTATACGGTTTGAGATTGTATCAAAAGCCCTTTTCTTTCCAAATGAGCTTGTTCATTTTTCCCCATAAATACACTTCTTATTAAACACAGCATAAGTACCCGGTCAGAGTCTTCAGCTGGCGTTTTTCAAAATTGCCCCTGAGCTTTTGTGTAACTGAGCACAAGTATGCCGTTCTATATTGAGATGGTGACATTGTCTGTTAGAGCGTTATGGCCCCATGAGAGCTATAGATCATCCTAAAGAACATAATGTTCTCAATACATTAGAACTAGAAAACATTCAGTGAAATTATTAGGTCTGCCTTGGTCAAGGAAGAGTCTAGTTGTGAAAAGGAGCGAAGACACAAAGGTATCTGAATTTTCCTTAACTTATAATAGCCAACACCAGGCAGATACGGAGGACTTGTACCACCTCAAATAGTGTTTGGGTATAAATACATTCATTATGTATGCACAGCCACACAAAGTGTATGGGGGTAAAGTAGATAGTTATACCTTTTCATTCTCGTATCTATCACTGAAAGCTACTTGTTCTGTAAGAGCTTTATGAACAGAACTTCACTTCACTTGCAGTACCGAACACCTATCTCACAGGTCTGTAATTCGAATGCTAGCAGGACTGCCAACCTATCTGTAGCAAGAATATATATTTACAAGCAGCTGCAGTTCACTTGCATCTTAACTGTAATGCAAGCCCACACACGCACTTTGCACCAGTCTCCATAGCTAGAATTAAATTCAGCTTTTATTATGCTATTCTGCACAACAAAGGCATTTCCATAACAGCAGAAAAAAACAAAAGCACCTGAATCCATAAGCATGTATCTGCATTCCATTTTATGCAGCTGTTACTATTCATGTATAACACACTGATGTACAAATTCCATAGACAATTACGTAAAGGGTTTTGTGTCAGATTCACATTGAAATGCACAGCGGTGCCAGGCTGAGGATGAACACTGAAAACAGCAGCAAGGCCAGAACTGAACCTGTCTGATGGTTTACATCAGCAACATTTGATGACAGCAGCACTGAGGCAAATTGTTCTTAATCAAATCCCAGGTGATACTCAGGATGGGGGATGACGACAACTAAATTATCAAGCCATTTCCTCAGCAAAAAGAAGCCAGGGTTCCTCTGACTAAGATAAGAATACGACCCACTAAATTTAAATTCTAGACTTACGGTAAATTTAAAGCTGGTAGAAAGAGAGAGATTGGCTACAGCAAAAATTAATTTTTCTGTATACTTACAGAAAGAGATAAAAGGTAGTCAGAGCAGGACTAATTTTCCCTGACGTTATTTCCATCTTCATCCACACAATGAGGTGGCAAAGATGTGTGAAAAAGAATAAAAACATCAGCTAATTCATAACTATTAAAAAGAAACAAAAAAGCCACACAAGCCTTGTTCCTATGAAATTTTACTTTAACTTCTTATAGACTGAAACAAAATGCTAAGTTGTCCTACAGGCATAATCTTATTTCTAATTTAAATATATGCAACAGTTACAGCACACTGCATTATTAAATGTAACTCAGTAATACAATTTGTCTTAATGAGCAATGTATAATAACCACAATGAAATATCACACATGATGTTTTAATGAGGATTATGGCGTGTTAATTTTAAACTGAGCAATAGGGCGTGTAATGTAATCCATGCCCTGCGTACAGTTCAACAGCTGCTGACACATTGGACTGGTTCGTACTTGTGCCTGACGTAGGTAAAGAGTGAGTGAATTACAGAGCTGCTTGGTACACCTGTTTATGGTGTCAACTACTTTTCTGAGCACTGAGGGCCCCATTCAACTCTTCTCTTGATCTTTTGTACTTCTACAATCAGGACAACATTTACCGTCCTACTGTTCTTTCCTGCATCTATTTTAACTTGGAAGCACATCAATCAACTGCCCAATGTGGACTATATTGATTGATCTTTGTGAAAAGCTTCAGCTATTTCTAAACAAAAGTTTACTTTTCATCCTACATGTAAAGTTTCAGGAAAGAAGTTATTCGTCTACACTACTGCACAAGTCTGAAACCAGTTCCTCACAGACATTTAGTAGCTGATGGTTCAAAATGATAAAGAAAGGCAATCATTTCACATGGTTCAGGTACAGTTTCAGTTCCTGCAACTAATATTGTCCCACAGCAAACAGTTCCTGCAAAGTAAGGAGCTCTGCAGTTGAAGGTGTAACGCTCACTAAAACACAGCATCACTAAACAGACCAAGCTGGCACTATCAGTTCAGTGATTCCTATAGCTTCAGGGGACTTCGAATGAGTAAAAATCAAGACAGGCTCTCCTGAGGTGCAGGGCAAAGCTGCCACGCTTTCTAGAAAAAAACTGGGTGCTGGAGGTACAGATGAAGTAGGAATCGTATTCAATGATGACCTTTGGTTTCAGAAAAAAACAAAACACACAACATAAAAACCCAACCCTTGCTAAGATCTGCCAGAAGAGCCATGCAGAACACAGTCCTTTCCTTGCAGGAGGGTCATGCCAAAAGGGTTCAGCCAGAGCTAAGCTTTGCTCTGCTCAGCCCTGGCCATTGTGCAAAGAAATGGGGCTGCAAACCTTGACAGTGTTGAAGCTTCCCTTCTCCACAACCCATATGTTCAGGCTTGAACCTGGTGTCCCCTTCAGCAAGCCTCTCACTTGAAAATGACATCAACAGGCCATATTATTTTATTAAAAAAAAAACCAAAACCAACAACACCCACCCCCCTCCACTGGCTTTTAGAAGTAAATTAAGGTCCGTTTCATCACAGGAAGGCTAAGTAGCTGAGTTCTCAAAATCCTTCCCTCCTCTCTGCATTTTCAGATGATTACATGACAAGCAGCAGGCTAATGTAAAACAAAACCTCTTTTCATGCTAGTAGCTTATTTTAGTAGGGCTTATTACATATCCCGTTTCATCTAAAATAATATATCGTTAAGAAGGACCAAAAAAAATGCCTACCCCCACAAATACATAGGAGGAATGACTGATATTCCCCTTCTGGCTTAACTATCAAATGAAACATGGACATTTTAAAGGGCTGTGGTTTTTCTTAAGTATTAATTTTTTTTTTTTTTAAATAACATTTTTTACATGGATAAATGCTTCCTTATATTCCTTTAATTCTAGAGCTCTAACATGTCTGAAACTAGAAGTAGTAAGAGGAAAAAAACAATTCCTCACAGTCTAACATGGGCAAAATTCAAAAGAGGTTTTTCAATGGTTCTCCCCTTCCTTCCCCAGAAATATAGAGCTTTCCAAGGTGGTATCCACCCAAACCCAGTAGGTTCATCACGACTTTTTCCCATGCCATTCTAAATGTTTTTCTTTGGAAAGAAAAACTGAAGCTGTAGAGGACTTCTCTTCAGCTTAAAGTTTCAGGCAAAGAAAGTTGAAATTGCAAGAGTGAGAGAATATAAAATGAGAAATTCATTTACATGAGCAATTTTGAAAGAGCAATAATGATACTGGTGAAAAAAATACCATTATGTTTCAGAAGCTGGATTTTGGTGTAACAGATTTTGATTGTTTGGTTTTTAAAAAAGATTTTTTATTGAAAGCTCTGACCCAGAAAGAGAAAAAATCTTAACTGATAGTTTCCTTATCTAAGCAGCAGCTTCCAAACTGTTACCAATAAAACATACGCTACCCACGCCCCTTCTTTCACCTCCCTCCCCAAAATTGCTTCCCTTCTCTGTTATTCTAAGAGGTCGTAAACTGACACGGGATGTGCAACTTCTTTTTTCTCCCACATTGCAGGCTGAAAACAGTGAGCCAGACTGAAAAGAGGTTCCTACAGGGAATTACACTGGAGATAGAAAGCCACCAGCTTACCCACCTTGGAGCCACAACGCTGCTGAGCTACTAGCCTCAACCCAGCTAGGCATGATCCCACCAAAAGCTCATAAAAACTCCCCAAATACTTCTGGGTTGCAGATAATGGACATTGTACAAGCTGGCTTTCTTCTATTCACTGAGTCCTACTCCCACCAAAGGTTCTTCCTGGTGTTCAGACATCAGGAGAGATGTTCTTGTGTTGACTTATCACACAGACCCTCCTCAGCTTGCCCAGGCAGGCTGTATTGCACTCAGGCACAACTAAGAATTAACTTAATGGCTGTTGTGAATGATTTAGGATTAAATGAACAGGCCATAATGTAGTTAAACATGCCAGGAATGAACAATGCAGAATGTGGGGGCCTACAGCTGTCATGAATTAAAAAGGGAGGCTGCATGAATGTTTATTATCTGCATAAGCAGCTGGTTACTGTAGAACAGAAAAGCTAAGCTCCTTGGAAACATGCTTGGCTTCTTGTGCAAATATTGAGCAACTGTATTACAGAAGCACAACCACTACTGATACTGTCAATATAAGAATACGAGCATCCAACATGGTAGATTTTCTACTGCATAATTCAGAGAGCATGTGTTCTCTGTTAAAAATATATGAAATGAAAATACAGTTCAAGGGAACCAGACCTTGCGGTTTCCCCCCAAACACACTTTTCATCCTCGATACTTGCATGCACTGAACTCTACCACAAGTAACCGGCCCACACTAACAGTCTAAGCTTTCCTTCACCACTTGACTTCCAGCTTCCGGAGTACCTGAAACTCCTTTGACAAGGAGGAGGCAACAAGGAGCAAGTAAAATAGGAACCATCTTTGCTTTAGCCTTCCAGCCCTAATGCTTCAGACTGACAGAACATCATATCCTCTCCATGAGCTCCTGGCCTTTGGGAAAGAAGCTGCAACAAGACACCATCTAGAACTGGAAGGTGGACATGATACACAGGCAGTTCCCTAACAAAATAGCCTCTTAAGAGAAGCTTAGTTCTAGTTGAAGCGTGCGCACCACACCACAGGACACTTAATCACAAACAGGATACTGGAATCTTAAGTTTGACAGAAAGTGTTTTCTCAATGCTGCTATCTGACCACGAAAGAAATGTTTTCAAAAAGGTTTTATTTCATTTTGTAAGATATGCAGCCCACTTGTGTAACACTGGCAGAAGTTCTTACTGACATATTAAGAAACCAAACTTTTTCCTCTCTGTGACAATTCCTTAATAATTATAACGCAGTTCATTTATAAAAATAAACAGAAAAAGAACTTCTCCTTTCTCTAGATTTTGGGGAAAAAAAAAAAAAAAAAAGAAAAAACAACAAAAAACACCGACACCCAAAACCTTAAGTCTTAACTGTGGAGATTGTCACCAATTTGGCAAAAATTCAAACTGGTTCAAAAAAACACTTTAAGGAGTTTAAAACACAATAAGGTAGCACTTGTAACAGCTTCTGAGACAGCCCAGAGACAGTTCAGCACACTATCAAGGAGTGACATCCTCCACAGTAGAGGGAGATAGCAGCTATTTTTTAGGTACAATAAAGTTTTGCATTTGCTCTTGAGGTATCATCCTGCTAAAAGACAACAGCGTAATACAAAGGTACAGTGATAACATAACCATGCTTCATCACGGAAGAGAAGCATTACAAAAGTGATACATGTTCAAATGATTTGGAATAAAGACCCACTAAGTATAATTTAAGGAACATAAAGATCTATTGAGAGTCAGCTGCTATGATTTAAAATACTTCAAAATGAACAACAATAAAATTCACTTAATATTTTTTGCAAGTCCTGTGTTGCACTCATTATTTCCAGAGTGTCTTACACTACAGCATCAAGACACTAACTACAACAGTTTAGAATTACAGAGTATTGTGCTTTGAGGACTTCACAAGTGATTTTCCTCTTTGCATCCCTTTGCAAGTTGATAATTCCATACCATCGAGATGGGTTTTGATCCCATCGTACCCTTTCTCAGACAAAGCAGCACCTGATTATATTCTCTGTAGATCTTTTGATGATTGTCCTCAAGCTTTCTTGGAATAGGATATTCTCAGTAACTCACAAATGGAGCAAGGCTTTACTGCAGTACATCTTGTCCCATCAACAGGCTTTGAGATTGAAGGAAATTAAATATGTGAAGCACCTATAGGATACACTCAAGAATTCACTGTGCTAAGGACCTGGCTTGCTGCAATAACCCAATCTGAAAGTAATAAACGCAACTTATACTGTGACCAGATCTCAAGGGGAAAAAAAAGCACATGCCCTCCACTGCACCATGAAGAAGGTGCTGCACCACATGCTCGGTATCTTTTACTTTGGAAGATTAGCTATGATTTTCTTGCCCCACGTAGCCTGGATGACTTAGGGTGAAGAAACAGACTTTTTAACAAGCACTCTGCTCTGTCAAGGGACAGCAAATCAACACATCAACCAGTGGTCTCTCTTGACACGCAAGCATTAAAAGGGCTGCAAATTGTTTAAAGTAGAAGGTTCAAGAAGCAATAAATACATAACTGAGCAGTTGTGTTGGACATAGGAAAGATCATAGATCTACCCCTTTCAAAACATTCCCTGATATTTCCTTGCCCACTGGCTACAGAGGAATAAAATGAGCTCTTTAAACTTCCCCACTAAAGATGAAAGTTCTTGTCCTGACTTTATAGTCTGGATTCCTTCCATCCACTGCTTTAATAAACCATAGTTTAATGCCATCACTTTCCATCAAGTAGCTTGTCTGCATGTTTTGGGAGCAAACGGCAGCTGTAAGAGGTCAAAGACATGCATAAAACACTACGAGATGCGGTGATGGAACATCTACAACTCAGGCATAGATCTGTACTAGTGAAAGTTCTACACATAAAACAGCACACATGGTCCTTCAGAAGCATCTTACCTTGGGACACCAACAAAAAAAAAAACACACTGAGAAACGAGCAATTGTACTGAAGCTAAAGGAGTTACAATAAGCATAAGAATGATCTAGGTGAAAAAATAAAAGGAGGGAAGGATTCTTAGCAGCTACCAGATTTTCAATTTACCTAATTAAACACCTTTAGAAGCCATGGAGGTATTTTTCTACTTTCCCAGCACAATGCAACTATCCTCAGCTGGCAAATTAGCTAGCAAGGACTGCTCTCACAAACAGTTAGGATAGGTTCCCAGTGCAGCAACAGCTACATAAATCAGTCATTACCCTGACTTCTCAGAAAAAAACACTAACCTAATTACACTCTGACATTTCAACTGAAAGAATAAGAGGAAAAAGCAAAAGAAAAAAAAAACACCCAAACAACTTATTTCATGGACATCATTTCTTTTTTTTCATTATTCAGGGAGTTTCTGCTGCAACAAACTGATTCAGATACTCCTTCCTCCCCAAACTAGTCATTTTCTTTTAATCTTTATGACTTTCCTTTTACTAATAAATACTGCAAATATTGTGTGCTACTTTTCTCTCTACTGATGCAGCTCACTTCTTGCCTTACTAACTTCTACTACAGCTGAGGATTCCATAATTCACTTCATTTCCACTCCCATTACCTTTTTCTAATAATAGGCATAATTTCCCCTTTTTCTTGGGGCAGCAAACAGAGTATCTTCTTAGTTTGCCTCATTATTTTTGACACCCGTCTTATTCAGTGGCATAAAAACTGCAAGTCCATGCTCCTGCTGTTTTTGTTTGCAGCCCTACACATTTGAAGCTTCTCTGGGCTGTGGTACTTGCATTGCAGTCTCTGAAAAATTCATTAAAATATCAAAATAGAAAGCAGACACATGGGCAAAGAAATGCCTGCTGTTTCTTCAACTTGTTGCAAATATTCAAAAAGCCCCTAGCCCCAAAGTAATTAAGGAAGACAGCTCGAACAATTTAAATATTAAAAATACATTTTATTATTTAAATATTTCATAAGAGGAACACAGCATCTCTGCAGCAGACGAAACTGAGGTACAGTCAGAATGCCAAGTGTATTTTACTGCAAGTATGCTGTAAAAAAGTAATAGGAATTTCCTGCACTTGGTAACATATAAAATTACAAACCCTGTAGCACAAAGAGGGAAATTGCCTCATGTTAACCTTAAGCACAGGGTTCTGGAACAAAGCTTTGGTCGCAGCTTGTGAACTCCCTGCCAGTGTCTACAGTGGTACCATTCAGCTCAAAGCCAGAGATCACCTAGTAAATTTGCCTTATTCTGCAAAATACATAAATTCCTCCTCCCCACCTCAACATCCTCAACTAAGCATCGCTATGTATTGCCTTGAGTGACCATGTTACTAATGCAGTAGCTCCGGAGGACAGGCAGGGGGGTTTCTTTGTTTGGTTTTTTGTTTGTTTGATTTGGGGATTTTGTTTGAGGTTTGTGGTTGTGTTGTGGTTTTGAGATATGAGATGAAAAAATGGAGGGCAGGACAGAGCCAGATGAGCATCTACCTGCCTTCATTCCCCCAGAGATTCATTCACACACAAGCTCCAACTACAAATTTATGATTAGAGAACATCATCTTTTAATGAGTAGACAAAGCTACAGCACCAGGACAGATTCATTTGTGTCTTGAAACATGTACATTACAGAGCTTGTGCCTTACTCCTTGAGGGCTGAAGCGGTGGCACTGTTCTCAGAATGCTACCACCTTTATTCAGAACAGCAAGGTCAAAAAGTGGGCAGAGATAAAGATGATTTACCCATGCTTTGACTTACATTTACAGTGAAAAAAGAGCAAAGAGAGAACACTTGCACATTTTGGTTTTCTCAGCTCCCCCCTACGCTGTGTTCAGGCTCCCACCTCCAGCTGTCAGCCATCCTTGCAGAGCACATTTTGGTCAGCCACCCTATCGAGTTCAGCCCCACTTTGGCTTCCCACACCTACATGGAACTGTCTCTGTCAGCAGACTTCACAGATTCAGCTCAGTCTCACACCTTTCCTATTGTTTTATGAGGGCCACAGTTTCCAAATTACGTAATTTCAAAAGATACTTTCCCTTACACCCTGATAGGAGTGTCAGCTTTGCCTTCCTCCACCTGAAAAGGTCTTTTAAAACTCTAGAGTTCTTTTGACCTTTTATTCTTTTGCAAATTAAGGCTGGCAACCTATTTGAGGCTGAAGACAAGAACCTGGAAGTTAACAGCTTTACCCATTGTGCCAGAATGTCTTTATCTCTAGCTATTATATGCCTAACTTGATTGGTTCTCCCTCAGATCCCATTAAAAGTTACAGTACTAAGCATTCATGCAGGATGTGCTTAATAAGATACCCATATTTAGATGAGCTTTATTTCCCTGGCAGATCACTTCCAGACCCACACTGTTACCATGTGTTACCACTCCGAGACCAACACTTCACAGCAGCTGCACAAGCTCCACGCACTTAACAACGTGCCTCCACACTCAAGTCAGATTTCAGGAGTTCACAGCTAATTTTCCAGGAACATCAGAGTGACTAAATGACCAGCTATTGAAGGACACCCCAAACACCACCCCACAACAGTTTTTGACCAGAATGTCTGCCACTTGTGTCATCTTAGAGCTATCAGACTTCAGGGCTAAATCATCCCAGGATAACAGAGCATTTCCTAGACGACGCAGGGTACCACAGAACTGCACTGAGACATAAAACTCTTCCCAGCCAGTGGCTGCTGTCACCTGGAACTTTTCTGCTTCTGAAAACCACCACCTATTCCACCAGGCAGACCCCCTCAGAAGGAAAGAAGCACAACACTGACCTTGTGCAGGTTCAGGCCTGCTCCTGAAACTCTACATAGGCAGATTATTCCACGTTCCCACTGGTTTCTCAGTCTATGCCTCACTGCTGTATCTCAACAGCTTCCTCTCTAAGGCTGCCCTCTCCAGAGTTCCCCCTGAAACCCATCCCACCCCAGCAGGTGGAACGCCTTTGCAGGCCTGGGTCTCTGCTGGCCACACCTGGGTGTAGATGGCCACCTTGTCACAGCTGAGCAAGGGCAACCGGGTCGCTTTCACAATCCCATCAGTATGGGCCAGACCATTTCCATTGTTACAAAGCAAGATTTCTAAGTTTTGCCCTGCTGTTTGGCAAGCGCTTCCATTTCTCTGCTCCTTTGTAAAACTGCCACAGGCTTTCTGAGCAGTATGAAGCAGCAACGCAGAATTTAACTCCACTCCAATTTATTGTTCGGAGGGTATCTGGATGCATTTTCTCATGCAAAGTTTTACCCAGCCTTCAAGCTGTGAGCAAAGCGTTACGTTATAAACTAGACCGCTACCACAGGAATAGGTGGAATGGAAGTATCTAGGCCACAGCCTGGGGAGTCCTTGGAACTTTGACATCTGAGGAACTGAGTGAAGCAGTACAGGACTGTGAAGAAAACTTGTTAGCAGCATCTCTTCCTAAAGCACTGGGCAATGACAGCATTAACAAGGCTCATTTCTCTTATGTTCTGTATGACTCCAGCATGCATTATCTGAAAATCAACTCCTGTGCTTTGGACTGCAATGCAGCAGTAGAGAGCAGCAGCCTGTACCTATTTTGCAAGCATCCAATCTGCAAGTTGACATCTCAACAGCAAACTTTAACCTTGAACACAGTATATCAAACACCTCAAGAAGCTACTGTGCCACACAGGAAGAGAACATAGAAATTTGGGTCATGCAATAACATGAAACCTTCCAGGTGAACGCTTCTCCTTGGTCTCCGTGTCTTTGCATACTCAGCGAGATTTTACAATAATCATCTTGCCTTCATTTTTCCCCATCCAGCAATAATCCATTTTACTAGACTTTCCTTATTTGTACATTACCCCTTATAAGATTTGAGAAAGTTTATTTACCCCTATATTCAATTCGAAAACACAGTTAAGCATACTTGAAACATGAAGGACACAAGTGGTCCAACTGTAGTCAGTGAAATAGAGCCTACATCTAATTTTTCAAAATGCCACCTGTCCAGCAAAGTCCTGTCTTTTTCCTACTTATTTTACAAAATTCTAAAGCAAAATGAAAACTTCATTCTTTCTTGAAATTCTAAAATTTTGTTATTCCATTCCAAATAAACATGACACAAGAAGCACAAGCTTTTTGACGGAACAGGAAACATCAAACAGAGAAATGCAGAAATGCAGGCTTATTTTCTCTGCTCAGCATTGAACTATACCACTACGAGTTGTGAGGTTCCTTCTTCATCCCTGTTCTTCTAGAGCCAAAGTCACCATTCAGAGTTCATCTTTCATGATGCTCTGTGGTGGAATCAGAAAGGAGGGAGACAGGAGTACATCATGAGGGACGTAACTGAACCAGAAAACGCTGATCCAAGTAAGGAATAAGCACACTAAGAACCTGAAAAATCCAATTCTGTGATGCACCAAAGCATGTCCTAGCTGAGTATTTAATAGATGTGAAGCATTTTGAACAAAATGCTTCACTTCATGTTCCTGCAGAAAGAAAATTATAAAGATGAGCTTCCAGGAAACTTTACTTCCCACTGAAGAAAATTCTCAGACAAGGATCTTTCACTCTGAGAACATTTTGAATGTACAGAATACAAAAACCAGGACAGAATATAAAAAAATGCATTCAGTCAATCTTAAAATAATAAGAATGAGGTGGAAAAAATTAGTCCACTTAAAAGAATCGCAAAGGCTGAAATGTTAAGTGATATTGTCAACAGGCTACAGCAAGTATATCCTGAATGCATGCCACTTGCAGTATGTTTGGTTATTTCCAGCTTGTTTTATAAATGTACTGTAAGAATTTTCTCTTGGTTCTTTTTACCTAATTTACATGCTCATACATGCACTTCTTAGGTTGCCTGGCTCCCAGATATTATATCTGATATTTATAACATAGACAGAATAGAGGCAAAGGGAAAACACATTTGCAGCTTCAGATTGCCAAAACGTCATTGTTCAGAAGGAAAATTTCCAACTGTAATTATTCACTCCATGTCTTATTATTCTGTAAATTCCTATCCTCTCTAGCTTCTAAGGCACTGAATACTTGCTCTCTTCCCTACAACTGAGAGCTTGTTCAGCAGACTGCTGTTGGCTGGAGATGGTCAAAATTTTCTAAAGGTTAGAACATTTTTCTTCTTTAACGCTCACTTATTCCTGATGAAGTTCAGGATTTTCCATTCTTTCCCTTTTACTTTCCTTGCCTGCCTTTCCTAATACAAGCAATTATGTAGTATGAGGTCTGCATGTGAATTAAGTCATCCTCAGCTAACAGATACGTCTGTAGAAATATATTGCTCAGATCTGCTTTGTTAGGTTGAGCTACTGTTTCTTGCAGTTCCATAACCTGTCCTAACTGAGTAATGCTCCTGAAATACACGTGCATTAATATATATGAGGGGAAGAAATTTTCACACTCCTGCAGTGATCCGTTTTGGCTGTGAAAAATGGTATTTGATTATTTATAGAGCTAAATGATCATATTACAAACATGAGTTTGTTCCTTCAGCTCCACTGAAGTCAGTGCATGACTAGCTATATATTTCACTGTAAGAATATGTTATGTTCTTCTTAGTGACACTGATAGATGCTTTTGTAGTATGTTAGCATTTGTACCTAATCATCTAGAGATAATGGAAATTATCACATGGCCTTTAACTCTTGTAAATTACTTTCTTGATAGCACAGAAAATAATCCTCCTGGTCATTTCTCCCTCACTATGTAATTTTGAATTTCATGGATCTCCTTATTCCAAGTCCGTTTCCCTTCCTCTGTACTTATTACAGTGTCTCAGACTGATTTTATGTATGATAGCTAGATAGGTCAAAGATAGCTCTACTCAGAGATTTGTCCGTAAGTTCTAACGGCTACAAAGTTGAGTCTTTCTGATGATCGCCTCTTTCGGAAGCTCCATCTTTGATCTGACATCATATTCTACAGATTCATATTTGATAAGACCATAAGAAGAATATAAACGTCACTGAAATTTATAGATGACCAGGGGTTCTTTTGCATCTTAACTGACAAGTCTGCTTGCAAGTGGAATGAAATTATTTTACACTCATTTCAGTAATTCCTGTAACGAGATGTAACACAGCATAAGGAAGAAAGACCATTTTTTTTTTTAAAGTTACTTCACTCAAATAGATACTTTTTCTTAATGCACACAGGGTCTTTTCCATCAAAAAAACAGAAGGAATGTAGCCATGCTGGACTATTTCTCAGTTTTGACATCCACTAAGAGAAAAACAACTCTGGGGGGAAAAAAGTGAATACCCTATTAGCACACTGCAGGAACACAGCTGAAAGCACAAATGTGGCTCTGCTGGACCATCTGTGGATCTGTTTCATGGATCAGGACAGTTGCAACTTCGAAGGGGAATTCCTGTATTTATAACCCAGGAATTTCACTAGCAGTTCAGCAGTGGCAAAACTTCTATAAGATGATGATGTTTCAGATGGTTGTGCTTGGTTCAGAAATTGCACCTTCTCCTTGATTTTTGGCACTATCTCTTACCAGTAAGCCCCAGATGACTGTTTCACACTAATAATTTTCATAGTGTACAGTCATTCACATGGACTCTGTGCAATAATTTTCCTGCTGTGTATTTTGTACTTTTCCTCCCTTTGACGTTTTAAAGAAGGAATGATACTGTTTAATAACTCCCTATCAAACTTCAAATCTTTCCAGTTTTTCAAATGAGCTCTACATATTGCTAATTAATCTGAATTTATTAATAAATCTGAATTACAAAACGTATTTTCCTTTTATTGCTAGTCCTTATCTATGGCTATAACATAGAGAAACTCTTCCCTGCTAAAAGTGCAATGGAAATTAAAGCTAAGAAATACACTGGTCTTTTTCCAAGACAGCAGGAAACATATATACAACAATTTGACAGGCAATAATTGCTCTAAAGAAACACGAAAATAAAAGTCAGTTGAAATGAGTGCTATTTACATGGACAAGATGTTTATTTTTACATTGAATTATTTGCCATATGCAGTTATGTGAAATGGATCCAATTTAAATTCCCTGAATGAAGTCAACCCACACATAGCATACTGTTCAAGATCATGGTGGATTTTCCACTGAACAAACCATGAATATAGCAATACCATCTTAATTATGTTACTGTAGGACGTGAAAATATCAAAAGGATAAATTTAATCCTTACCATGCAGCTTCAGTAACTGCGTTCAGGAAAGAAGAAATGAGATTAGGGAAGAAAGGAAACTCCCACACTAGGGACACTTCTTCCAAGTCTTTTGTCTATCTCAAAGTTACGCGCACAACCGCCTGAAATGTGCACAACCCAAAAAAAACTGAAATGATGCATAGGATGTATTAATTGTGAGATTCTGGTATAGGAGGAAACACAGGTCAAAATTGGGAATGACTCTGAATCTCCCCTGTATTGCTCAACCCATCAGTGTCTTTCAACATCCCAACAGCACAAACTCTCTCATGATCTGAACCAGCCCTAAACTAGGCAGCAGGAAGCAGGAGTTCTCGGGTCTTAAAAACACAAACATCCAATAGATACTGATCTGAGTGAAGAGGAAGATAGGTATTTCTTAAAATACTTCCTCCCATTTTCTGATGGGTTTATTTACTTATTGGTATTATTGGTAGGATCGACTTGTTGCCTTTTGCTATATTTAAGTCAGAAAATGCTATGAGCTGCAGAGGAGCACCAAGAGGCAGCTAAGATGATAAAAAGGGAAGAAAGGCAGCAGAAAACAAATAGTTCTGTGCTCTGTTAAAGTGGGTTTGCAGTTCCACATCTACAGATGAAATCCAAAAGCAAATACAGAAGCCCGCAAATGCACTTGTCTATCTACAGTTACTTCAATATGAGAGAAGGGATTTGGGACACCTTGCACGGGTGGTCATCAATGAACTGTTTGTTGTCAATTCCAGACATAACTGTAGCTGCTTCAGACACCTACTCCACAACATCAAAATACTGAAGAGAGGTAATTACAGACATAAAAGACCTGAATAACACAGAAGGGGTGATTGGCATTGTTTGATCTCTCTCCTTGCCTTTGATGGTACTACAGAAGCAAAACCCATGAGATTATTAATAATAAGTGGTAAGACCCCTCAAAGGCCCTCCATATCAGCAAATATATAACCAATCTAAGCAGAGATTTCTCTAGAGGCTAGCAGAATAGATCCCATCCCACTGTTCTCTGAGCACATAGTTAACTTACTGTATACCGACACAGTGTTTTTCTCAATCAAATTACTATATACATAGTCTGTCTTGAAGACACTCAGAAGTCTGATGATGGCAGGTGGGGGTACCTTTTACTATCTCCACACTGAATGTCTCATTTGCAAAATTTACAATCTAAACTTTGTAAATATCATCACCACTTTCCAACCAAGTGAGCTGGCTCTCAGCTTACAGATGGACATAACTGGAGCAGAAGCTAATCTCTGTATCTTCCCAAAACTCACCTCTACTGAATTGTCATGAGTCTGTCTTAAAAATATACCATCTGTTCTTCCTAGGAACAGTAACTCGCATTAATACAGTTAAGACCAAACAAGCTCCTACTGAAGCAAATGGGGGAGGCTGTGCCACTACAAATGTAGGAAGACAAATTAAAACAGATGCTCAGTGCACTGCTACTTTCCACACTTAATAGACTGAGTGTTGGAACAACAGTATCTGTTAATAGTTTTGTTAATTACAGGTGATGTGAAGTTTTTAAGAACTCATTAGAAAAGAGTTAACAGTTATCACCCAAGAATTTGAACGTGCAGGTTTCTCAAAAATAAGCTGAAGTCAAACATTCACCAAAGCAGGGTCATATTTATTGCTCAGCTGCAGCAAAACACCTATAAAGCACCTGTTAGCTGGATGGCAATCACTTGTGCAGGGGTACCAGGGCTGTGCTTCAGAGCACGTCCCTCAGGATAATCTGCAGACACTCCTAACTTCTCAGAGATGAGCAAGCCCATAACATTTGGCCACTGTGGAAATTATGGTCATTTTTTTTCCTGTATGTGATCTTTATATATTTTTAATGCATGTGACTAGCAGACAATCATTCATATATCAAAAGCCTCTACTAGTTTAACTGAAAATACGGAGTTATCCAGAATTATGCATTTTATTTACTGGGTTTGTTTCTTATGCTGTAGACAAACAACCTCTTCTAAGCCTCCTTGGCTGAAGATGTCATTCATCCCCACAGCCTGTCACCATTTGCCATCTGGACGTTACCTCTCCCATACCGGGCAAAAAGAACCTTGCACCTCCCCTGTTGTCTGCTCTGGACCACGTCAGCTGGTCCTGCTCTGAGCAGCTCCATGGGCCAAGACAGGTTGTCCCCGTGCAGTGAAAGAAAAGCTCTCCCAAAGCCCTCCAGCAGCACAACTGTGAGAAAGGCAGCGTCCAGCACAGGGGCTTGTAAAAAAAGGAAGGTGCTGATGTCTCCAGCTGGCGCAGCTGTTTACCTTAACAATGTCTGTTCAGTGCATTAGATGATAATGACGAACTGAAAAAACTCAGAGGAAGTTATGTGTAATAACTGAGATTCTATTCCTGGCTCTGCCCCTCCTTCTTCACAAGGGTCAAGGCAATTCATCCATTTCCTCCCATACAAAAATGGGATTAACAACATTTATTAATTTACCTTAGAGTTACGGAAATGATTAGTTAAAATTTGTGTGGTAATGTGAATCTGTCAAATGAGCAATAAAGACTAAGTATGCTTCCCACCTCCGTCAAGAGGCAGCTCACACCCACTTGTAATGTATGAAATACGTATTTAACGTTTTAAAGCTTCCTTCATAAATCACTCCTATCTGTCCAGAGAAACCCAGACGGATTATTGAAAAGCCCTTACTGGCAGACATACAAGGGCCCCAAATGCAGATACTGAAGGAAAACTTGATACATTCAAGCAGGAATTTTAGATTTTCATGAAATTTGCTGCTGTCATAGTACAGTTTGAGAGGAAGGAAGAAAATAACCTACCATTTTTGGGGTTATAACCATGAACTTCATCATACTGAAGATAGTTTTTTCCTCCTGTATGTCTCTCTCTCACTCGCGGGAAGGTTCCCCCCCCCCCCCCCAAAAAAAAGAGACATTCAACTCAAATTCTGTACTGTGTAAAATATTTTCTGAACTTGCCTAAAGTCAACATTCGTCTATGTGCCATCACTATAGGATTTATTTTATGGCTAACAAGCTAAAAAATAAATGATTATAATGCAGTAGCCTTCCTTCTAATGGAAGCTTTCTATATATTGTTCCAAAACTACTTTTGGATTAATGAAACCATTATTACTAGCCACAGCGTAAGTGCAATTAATGTAAATGCCATGAAGATTCTACTCATATTTTTTCCACAACTTAATTAGGATGGTGAGAGTTTTAATAGTTCTACACCTCTTTCCCCTAAATGAAGAAAATCTCATTGTCCTTGTAATTCTTACTTTCATTACAACATCACCATGAGAGATGGATTAGGTCCCTAATGAGCCTTCCGAATGAACAGCCCCGTGAACTTACTGAAGCATTGTAGTGAGAAACGTACATTAGTTAGGCTCTGGCCTTTGCAAATTAGCAAAAATTCAACATGAAATTTCTTCCCCTTTCATTTTCCCATTACATTTTGAAATGCAGGATGTTGAGAAACTGGGAGAAAACAGTTCCAAGAGCAACTGCATCAAAGCATGGCATCTGTTGTCATTGGTGTCCTCCAGTGTCCTTTTTTCCCTTCATGTTTTAAGACTACTGGATCAAAGATTTTAAATCTCATTAAGCTAAAATTATGCATTAAGTATCTTCTTGACATTGCATTTTATTTATTTATTCTTAAAGATAATTTCCCGCATATAGCTGCAAATCAAAGGCTAAGAGCAAGGCTAGGAATATGCTGGGTTTTATATTCATGAGAACTTTTGCCCATGTTAGTAGTTCACGCTGGGGCAGAACCTTTAATTCGCATTGGAAATCTGCAGAATTTTATTTGTGATTTAATGTCTGTCAAACTAACTACAATGCGACAGGGGACATCAGGAGTAGAATGAAGAAATTCTGCTTTCTTTATTTTAAAAGCAAGCCAGTGGAAAGATCAGCCACTGCAGTGACCTTGCAGTAAGAGTTTGTCTCACAGCGTGACTTGTGAAATCATAACAATGCAGTGTTTCCTCCCATACACTTTGTTGGGTGAATTTCACTGAATCACAACACGTGCAATGCCTCTATAGCCTATCTAAAGCCCAAACCCCCATCTAAAACTTCTTTTAAATTCTAATAGTGCTTCAACTTTTCTCTAATACTATGTACAGTACCTCTGACTACACCTGTTCTAATTCTTATGAATATTCATATTGTACTGTTCACATTCATACTAAAGGAGATGTGTGAACGAAAAATAGGTATGAAAAGAGGTAAAGACATGAGGAATGTAGCTGAAAATAAAAGCCAGAAAATATTCTGACAGGAGAAACCCCTTTGTACTTCTCCACTCACTCCTCAGCCTATGCATGTTCAACAAGCATCAGCGGCACAGCTTCTTAAGACAAAGTTTTTATTTCGAAATAATTTCTTGCAGCTAGAAAGAACAAGGTTCACCTTGGCAGAGAAGACAAGCTGACAAGGGTGTCCCTGGGGCATGGCCGATGCCAATTTTCGCGATGCTCGCACTTTTCCATAAGGAAATTACCAGGGAGCAGGGTTGTTAAAAATTTTATCCTCACATGAGTGGGTTACACTAGGTTTTGCTTTATTCATAACTCAGAGTTGGGCCATCACCTCAGAGAGTGGCAAAGCTTAACTCGCTAGACCTGTTTATATACATTTATTAAATCGATTACATCAGGTCTAGAATTTTCATAAGTTTCTAAGCAACTGTTCCGTTCCTTTAAGTACATCATTTATTAAGTTCTTTCTATTCTTCTGTCTTCGTAGAATTCTCCCACGCTGGTTTCAGGCCTTGCTTGGTTTCAGGGTCATCTCGACTTCTTTTGTGAATTCTATTTGATACAATCCATACAATTAATTTCTATCCCAATTGCACGCATACACATTGTATGGTTTCTTAACACAGCTGTGTTTACACAGCTGAATCTACGTTCTAGTTCTATGATTTTATTCTATTCTATAATCAATCTTTATAATCAATTTCTAACAAGGGTGACAGCCACTGGCCAGGCCAGACCCCTGTGCCCCTGGCCCTGCATTTGTCCTTGCACCCCTCCGCGCCAGCCTCTGCAGACAAGGGCAGGGCCCATCTTCAGAAGTTCAGTCCTGACAACTGAAAAGATGTAGCAGCAGGATGAAACACGCAGGAATTCAAAGGAGGATTAGGTCAAACACGTGCAAAGATGTAGGCCCATGAGTCTTTTAAATCCACGCAAAGTCAAAGTCCCCATGCACAGCTTCGGTAAAGCTACTCCAACAGGATCCCACCACGGTGAGACCAGAGGTGGACCTGGCGGTGTGCCTGCCTCTTCTCCCTGAAGTACCTCCACAATCCCCAATGGGCTTCCAACCCAAAAAACTTTTTGTTTGCAGATAAATTAGAACAAAGGACTTTTTAAAGTAAAGAAAATGAGATAGTGGCTAACAAATCTCCCTATGTTTCTACAGTGTCCTTTGGTCTGTTATCAGTCCAGCACATGACTAAAATTTAAATAAACCTTTGTGTTACAAACATTGTTTCACTGTCTTCTCTAGGTCCCTAGAAATAGCCTGTATTTGCATTAGGGAACGGCTGTGTGTCTGATAACGGCTCTTCTAGTGGCCTGTGGTATTTGTAGATGTCTGATCATGCTTCCCGGGCAGGTTCTCCACCTGCTCGTCCCTCTCCCTCCCTTTGCTCCAGCCAGCTCAGCTGTGCTGCAGGGAAGAGCCATCCTCTCTATTTCCTCCTCCAAAGTCCATAGTTAGGACAACAAGTAGCCTTCAATGCTGCTGGCAAGCCACACTTTACAGATCATGAGAAAATCATCCATATCACTCCTTCAAGATATGGAAGTTTGTTGTTTTTAGGCAATGCAGTAGGATTCGAAGAAGTCCTAACAATGAACATGATTTAAAGTGGCCTGAAGACGACAGATTAAATGATACAGCTGCTGGAAGCTGTTTCAAAATCATTTCCAAGCACCAAGCCTGTATCAGGAGAACCAGGTTTTAATCAGGGAAAAATAATTTTCTATTGGGGAAAGGTTTCAGAAATGTAACTACCACACTATCCGTTTACCCTGATAAAGGCTTCCCAAGCGATAAGATACAACCTGGCAGGAAGACCTCATTTTTCCCCGAGCCTGAGACTATGTCCTAACGTGGAATTTAATGTCCAAAGAGGTGGTTTACCTTGCTCTCTGAACAGGAGATTGGCATCCTGTTGCCCTCTGAAAAGGAGACGGTGTATTTTAGAACAATGACACACCATAGGAGGGGATGAAGAGTAACGTGAGGGTGAAAACACTGTGCTCAAGGCAGGCAGTATTTAAAAAGCACTTCTTATCTCAACAAAATGAAAGGTTTTATTTCCCATACATTAGAATCAAGCCTGTGGGAACCTTGCCTTTAATTTAAAAATAGTAAAAATAATTAAAAGTAAAAAAAAAAAAAAGCTGCATTCATGTGATCTCAGCCATTTAAAAGAAGTTCCTTAAACAAGGCATTTGTTAGTTTTGTTAATTAGATAAATGCCAGTTCTCAACCACATTTCTTCAGTATTATAATTTGTCAGAGTGAATGCTGCTAGCCAGACATCGAACAGGAAAGACGCAAACGCAAAGCCTTTTCTTGAAGACCCTCCTCAAACAATGCAGAAAAGGAAGCAATTCATATTCCTCACATCTGCTGGGACATTGATTCTAAAATTCAAACCCATACATTTTCATAATACCACCACGAGACTGCTCTGTTCAGATGTGCAGAGAGAGTCACAAGGTTCAGCCCACCGACAAGGCAGGGCAGGGCACGGCACCCGGCTGCTAGAGCCCTCCTCAGCACCCCTGCTGCTCCCTGTATGGCAAACAAGTGCCAAATAGCAATGTGGCACGGAGAAAAACCAAGCACCGAATCCCTCCCAAGTCTCCCTTCCAGGCAAACACCCTTGGCCAGACCCTGTCCCTCTTCCATGTAAAAGCAAAGCCAATGGATCTCGTCCAGGAATCTCAGCTCTAATCAGTCACTACTGGATGTTTTGACCAGGATATTTAACGATGTAAAATCAAACTGATTTGCAGTATTTCTAATGCATTACAGTTTAATTAGCAATATCATCTCTCTGGGCAAGCTTTTATCAATCACGCTTCAATTAATTCAGTTTATAGCTGTCTAAATATGGGTGCTTCCTGAGTTCATGTATTACTCATGAATGAAGTGCACGTTTGTACAGGAGGAGGAAACATCACCAGGAAATGCTAAACTCCGGTGGAAGGCTGGATCAGTACTGGAGATGTATGCAGAGAGGCAGTTATAAAGGCTGCTCCTTTTTCTGCATTTATTTTTCCCCAGTGGATTGCATGATAACTTGCAAGTTAAGGTAAGATTTTTGACTGGCTGCTTACATACTGATTTTGAATCTGGAAAGATCTAGACCTCTCTTGCTTTGTATAGCTCATTGCCAGTGATTTTCTCATGTACATGCATATTCTGAAATGCATGGAAGCTGAGGAAAACCCAGTGTGCCTTCTGCATCCACACGGTCTCACAGTACTGACAATAGTAAAGGCAAATAGTTTCCTTTGGCAGAAAACCTAAAGAGATATAACCTGGAAGATATCCAGGGAAATAATATTAGTAGCACCAAAGTACAGCTCTGATGGAATCGTTCTTCTGATCCTAGAAATGCCTTTGAACCTGCTGTTCATTGCTTTTTTCATCCACTCTGTCAATATGGGAACAATTAAAAAAAATCTACTTGTTTTGTCAAAGGTAAGCACATTCCTTCTAGGTATCAAGGAAATTTAAAATCTGCTTCCTAAATCTTCTGCTGGGGTTTAGGGTTGGTTTGATGGGTTTTTTTGGAAAGTAAGTTATATGAAAGACTTGAATACATTGAAAAAACATCTGCAGCTTGAAGGAAAAAAAATAATTCCCTCCACCTGAAATACTGCTGAGCGGTTTTTATGGCCAGTTCCTGGAAGCAGTGGCCTGTGGACCAGCCATGGCCCTCTCCTCCAGTCACACAGTTATAGCAATAGTATTTTCCTTTATATTATTACTAGTGAATGCTACCATATCTCTTCATGTGCTGCCCTGTGAAAGGTGTTTGAGAAATCTTCAGAAAAGAGTAAGTTTCCTTTCACCCCAGATGGCGTGCGACACAGAATTCAATACACCACCAAAGCCAGACAGTGTCAGAAATGGTCTCACCTTCCACCAAAAATATGAATCAGTCAAAAATCTACATGGATATAAATACACTGAGAAGCGTAACTTGAAAAGTCTTGTAATGCTTTGGAGGCAACGTCCAACGTACATAAAAAAGAAGAGTGAGGGGGGAAAAAAAAATATCTTTTCGCAGCCATATAGGAGAATTTCTGCTGAAGGTACCTTGGACCCCTGTGCCAGCCTCATAACTTGGATCTTTCCTGTGGCACTCTTCCAACCCTGACCCTGCTGCACATCATACTGTAATCCCTTCTGTATTTCATGTGCACCGCCTCTAAATACATTTCGTAACACTGCTCTTATTTTGGTTTTATTTGTTCTAAGGGACCTTTGTGAGTCATATGAGAGGAGGAAAGAGAGAACCAAACTCCTACAGGATAATGTCATCTTTAGATCATGCTCATTATAATTCATAAGTACTTCTCCACTTGACAGCTCTTCGGTTGCAGTTTCAATCTTACGCTAGTTTTTTCTTGAGAGCCCTTTTCAATTTTCCACATTGCTAATAGAGCCTGAGGCGAAGCTAAAAATCATTTGGGCTTCTTGAAAGGATCAATAATTTTTGCGTGCCATGCATTTTAGAATACACAGCATCACTGACACAACCGCTGTCCCTGTACTGATAAATGTAACACATCAAGTAATGTCAGAAGTTTCTACACAACATTTAAAAAAAAAAATATTCGATAACTACCTGCAATCACACGTGCAGAGAGCAGTGTTAAGTATATCAGAGACAAAAAAAGGCTTAAAATAAGGTTGTTGGAAGACTGATTGAATAAATTCTTTGCCAAACACTGTCATTTGCTCTGCGTCCTGGCTCACATGAGGGACTACATCTAGCTAGAAGGTCTAACAGTTTCACTACTTTTAGGTTTATACCACCACAAAAGCTGATGGAAAAAAGTTCGTTCAGCTTTCCCTGTCACTCATCCAAGCAGTCAAGGATATCTGATCAAGTGCTTAGACATGCTGTACTCAAACAGTTAGTGCAATAAATTATTCATTCAGCACCATGCAGAGCAAATTATATTTTAGGTGGACAGCATTTTTCTTGCAGTTCATTCACATACAAGACAAGCAAGAGACTGCAGCGAAAGAGAAGGAAGGAAAGGATCACTAATACAGAGCTATGTTTCTCTAATTTGAGGCTTCTAAAGAAATCGCTTATGGAGCACACTGGGGCTGGCAAACTGAGCGTCGCTGGGCTGGTGTCTGTTTAACCCTTGCCAAGAGCATGTTACTTCCCTTAAGATACGTTCAAGCCTCTCACAGACTGAATGGAGATGCAGATGTTTCTCAGAGAAACAGAGCATTGAAACAGAATTAGTCAGACCATATAGCAAATGTGGTTTTACATAAAGAATTCTCTCATAGAGACATATGACAGGACTGGAGTATAAAGGAGAGAAACATAGCAAAGACAGATTCTTACATTGCTTTTTTTTTTCCCCAACTATGCTCCATTATTTTTTTCTGCTGTCCCTGCTACCAATTTCCAATATAATTTAGACTGCCTCATCAACTCACAGTGCCTACAATTTCCAGCCTTCATTTTCCTTCCCCACTGCTATGTTCTTGAGACCCAACAGGAAACAGACTCAGCACAGTCAGTACAATTCTGCGAGCAGGTCCTCTGTGCAGGCACCAGAAAATAAATGAATGTCAAGTGCTGGTGTGTTAGTGTTTCGCATCTGCAGAGCTGATCTTGCCTCTACAGTGTTCAGCAGCACAGAGCGCATTCAGTTGTATTTGCATGTCTGATTTTTACCACAATTAAAAAGATTTTCTCTAACTGAAAATGCTTCACTGAAGAAAGCTGTAATGACAGTGACTAAAACTAGTCAAAAGCCTGTCACAGAAATATTGATTTTGACCAAATATTGTTTAGAAAGCTCCTGAGGAAAAATAAAATCTATTTGAACAACAAAATATTTTTAAAAACTGGGTGCTACATCTCATCCCAAATGCAAATATAAAAACTTCCCACTGATTCAAAAGCTTCCTTTTTTCCCCTGTGTGGGGAGAAAGGAAGAGAAAGGAGGAAATAAGAAATGGAGAAAGAACCGTAACCCATATTCAGAGAACAAAGTGTCACGGGGTATACTGGATCAGATCATTCGGATGAGGCTGAACCATATGCATAAATTAAGCCATCTCAATGTGAATATCTGCCCAAACCGCATTTTTTCCTTGCCATCAGGTGGGGAAGCTCATTATCCTTTTCCCTCAGGTTTCCTAGCCTGCCATACAACCGGCAAGAGACCAGTCCCTGCCCTGCTGGAGGTTTTCCACATGCTGGAAGGGAGAGCTGTGCTTCAGCCTTCAGATCCAGAAGCACCTCCCTGCCTGGACACACGCCTCCCATGTTTTTTGGCATCAGGAGGAAAGAGAGAGGCTCTGGGTGGCAGAAAAGGAAACTCCCCAGGGGAGAGAGCACTGACAGCAGAAAACACGCAGGTACCACATAACAGGAAAGAGGGCACAACTGGAGTTGTACCTAAATTGCACTGGGAGCAAGGGTGGAAGGACTGAGCGGTGACCCACTCTCTATCTTGCCAAATGATGCAAGTAGGTGGTACTAACTGGAAGGTTATGAGCTACCTTGAGACCCACTTAGCCCACAATAAATGATTATCTTACTCTCCCTCCCAAGGAAGCTGTTATAACTCTTCATTAATCTGACTGACAGCTCCCCTCTCCCTATTGATTTAGATAAAATTTGTGAGGTAATATATGAGATTAACCTATGCCTCACACTTGAGTAAATTTTCCAATCTGTGAAGGGAAATTGTCTCAGCTCACCACTGCAGAAGACCAGGTAAACACATCTTCCATCGTGTGGCTTGCTTTACTCTAGCTGCGTATTTCTTGTACCTAAGCTGTTCCTTTGTAGCAAGCCTAAATTGTTGCTCCAGAGTTTTAGGAGACATGCCTTTAATAACTCCCACGTTTATTCCTCACTTACTGTGCTGCCACCCTTTCATCAGATCGGCTTTCTTTCATCATTGTTTCTGAGCTCATTATTCAACATTTAGCTGAACTGAACTGCATTTACCATTCATTAGGTGTTTCGGAGCCAGAAATCATATGATCCAATACTTCTTGGGTTTCATTGTAGCTTGTTATGTGCTATGTTCCCATGGTTTAGCGGTATGTTTAAATTTGGCTTTGAATACCATCATTGGGAGCAATTTGTATGAATAGCACAAATTGCAAGACATGAAAGATAATGCAGAACAGCAATAGGAATCTCTACAGCATCACCTGATCAAGGCAGCATGCTAAAATGATGCTGACAAATCTCCGGTCACTTTGGTGGTACTAGGCTGAATCCACCATCTCATAAAAGGGGTTTGAGCCCATTACTATTAGTAGGCTAAATGGCTGAGACTCCTAGCATGATGATATGCATTACACAGACAGTAAAGTAAATGTAAAAGAACAGAGGAGGGAAAAAATCTGCCTTGTTTCCCCGTGTTTCTGAAAGGTACATTTCCATTTGAATTGAGATTTTCATTTTTATGTTAAAAAAATGAAACAGGTTTTGAAGTGAAAAACAATGATCAAGTCTTTCCTTCCTGCTTCTCTATTTCGCTCCCTTCAAATGGAGGGACTCACTTTCTTTTTAAACTACTCCAGCTCTGAGAAAATGACAAAGATAAGAAATGAAAAAGGAAAGGGAGGGAAAGCCAGGAAAGAAAGGGGGTAGAAGAGGAAGCCTGTTTGGCTCTTTGAACTAATAATGAAACTAAATGAGAAGCCTCCTTTTTATTAACGAATCAAACTCATTTCTCAATAACAAAACTTATCATTCAAACTACCAAACTTTGAATATTCAAACATGCTGAGACATGCTTAGCCTATTTCTCCAGTGGGACTCTGTGCACTGCAGAAATAATTATTTCTGCAGCTTTTTCTCTGAATACATTCCCTCTTTTAATGGCTTTTGGAGTCCATGTTCCTATGAAAGGGTAAAAGAGGATTTAAAACTGTCTCCTTCTCCTTCATATCTCCACTTATCTCTTCTTGAGATAGTTCTCACCAAGGAGTCACCACAAATCTACATTTTGTTTTCAAACAACATTTAACATTCACATGTAAACTTCACCCTTGTCAGTTTTCTACCAGGATAAACATTGTTCTGAAAGCCATGGTTATATTCAGCCCCAGTCATGGACTCTGAAACCAGGACCCATCTCTAGAGTAATATCTCCTGGACCTACAGCCCCACATGCTTTACATTAACATTAATTAACATCCTTCCCTCAGTCTCCGAGAGATACTAAAGTCTTAGTTTCAGTTTCATACTGAAAACAGAGTTTAAATAGCATACAAGGAAAAATATTGCAGGTTTCATATTGTTTGCCTTCTATAATTCAGATGGTAAACAGCTGAGCTGCTCTATGACCCCTGCTTGGCCAGCTGACTTCTTAGAAAAACGTTTTGGAAATTCTGCCACCCTGCTGTTTTCTGCTTTCCAGAAATGGAAGAAAAGAGGACATCACCAGCCAAATGTCACACATCTGAGTCATCCCTGGCATGGTCAATCTGCCAAGACACTTGATATGGGACTGGAGATGAGAAGAGGCAAGGTCATATTAGAAATGCTACAAAAAGGTAAGTTTGAAAGAGGTCTCTAACAGGAAAGATTTATGGCATTAAATTCAGATACCAATTGAGAAGTATTCCCTAGTTCATCTTGTACCAGTATTTTTCTTGATGACACACATGCACACAAACCACTGGAGGAGACATTACAGTCAAAACCAAAATAACGCAGGTGGATTTGTCTTCTCAGCAGACAGGAGTCTCGTGCAGCTTTCTGTAGAGAATACCAGGTAATGAGCTTAGGGGTGAGAAGTAAGATACTGTATAAGCCCAGAAAAGCAAGCATGGGAGACACCTGAGAGTAGCTGTGGATCATTTCACTTAAGCCTTGTGTTTGCCAACACGAACGAGCAAAGCAAGCCATGGGATATTTACAACCAGTATAGAAGTGGGTATAGCGCACGGAAGGGCTCTGACGCAGTGCCTCCGAAGTGCTGTTTCAGGGCTCCTGTTCTTTGACATACAGTGTGTCAGTGTGTTGGTGTAAGCACGTCCGTGCTGATGAATATTTATGCGAATCTGCCTGTTTCATATTGTATTTTCACTATGCTGCTGTAGCAACTATTTTCCCATCATGAGGGAGGAAAAGTACGTGGATTTTTGAACATGATGGTTCAACCATTTGTATGTCTTTATTCTCCTTAATAGCTAACCTTAACTGTATTCTATGCAACTGCATATTTGCAACCAAGCTTCATTATCAGAAATCTTATTTATATAGTCGTCTTTATAAATACAATACAATACGCTAAATATTTTATCTTACAAGAATTCCTCCTTAAAAACCACAAAATAGCATATTTTATAAAAGAAGCTAGTTACATCTAATAAGACCCAGAAGCCATGTCCTCCTGTCTTGTGAAAATTTTAATCTTGAGTGCTTGTTTCTTGTCATTCCATTCTCCTCCTACTCCACTCTAAAATGGAACATAAATTGAAATAATAAAAACAGTTCGCAAAATAAGATAGGTTTTGGTTCAGATCATTGGAAGATAAAGGAACAATAAAAATACTGATTCAATAAACTGAGTATCTTTAATGTTATGTCAAAACTTCCCTTGACAAGTCTTCTGTGGCTTGACTGAATCAGCACTTTTGAGGGGGAAAATGCAATTAAAGCACTACCAAGGCACTCTCCCTACTTCTGGAAAGTATGCAGGAAGATCCAGCAGAAGCTGGGGCATACAGCAAGTTGGTAATTTGTTCAAGCCCACACAAGAAATCTCGCTTTTCTTCTTAATGATGTCGTTGTCCAGCTGGCTTAACTAGCTGCAGTAATTTAAAGCCCTCATTACCGCATAAGACAACCATACAGTTTTCACAGAGAGTACAAGTCTGTAGACAGCGTATTTATGCCTTAGATTTAACTGCAAAATCTTTTAAAACATTCTAATCCCATGAATTCAAAATTTAGTATCTGAATTTTCTTTTTAGATGAGATGCTAAATGCAACAAGTTCCACAGAAAGGCTCAATCTCTGCTTCATAAAGAGGCAACAGGAGAGATGTAAACAAACTCTCCCATCTTCAGAGAAGCCCGTTATGTTCTATTAGCTCTGCACAGGTTTTTAATATTTTTTTTTGAGCATGGCCATCTGAAAGCTGCCACCTAACCTATATATATATATTTAGTTGTAAGTTATATTTATAGGTATATTTATTTTGTATATAAATGTATACACACATATACATAAAGTGTACCTAATTAGCTGTGCATGTTTATATACATATACACATTTACTCCTGTTTGCAGACATAAAATCATTTGAAGGAAATGGGAATTAACGTTACGTGCCAGCTTCTACAAGATTTTGAGCCTCCTGGCTTGGAAGAAAGGACTTTCCAGAGCCAAATAAGCAATAGATATAGAGGGGAGGTGGTTGATTGAAGCAGATAAAGCAGACTCTATTGTCTCTCTGAGCTGCTTTCTTAGTCTGAACAGAAGCAAACCTGATCTGCAGTTTCAGATAAAATTATATATTTTGCTTTTTCTAAGAGGGGCTCTGTCTCTTTGTTTGGAAGGTGATTTTCCTGAAATCAGGAGTATTACTGTTGGTTTTCATTATTATTATTATATCAAAAGACTCTCCGTTTCCCTTCTCTTTCTGATTTATGTAGACTTTCACCACAAATCAACACTTCCCATCTTATCAACCACCTCTAACAGAAGAGAGGCAGGATTGTATCTATCAGCATGACATGGAGTGGCTGAAAACTGTATTTAATCTTGAGGAATAAGTAACAGGATTTGGACACAGGCTGGACTGCAGAAAGCCAGGGGAGTCTACGCTGGTGAGCCTGAAGGACACAGAGGACAGTGATACTGCACTTAAGAATGATGAGAATTAGAGAGATCGTGGGAGGAAAAGCACCTCGCCACTTGGTTTCTCTGACTTTGAGATGCAGATTCGTCATTGAATCAGAGGGCTGAACAGAATAAGCAAGAGGAAAAGAGAAAAAAAAAAAAGAGGTCATTACTTGAAGTGTGACTGAAGACAAGTTAACATCTAGTCAGAGGACCGACTAAGTGGTGGAGAGAGAAACTGGAGCACATGGCCTGCATGATCGGCCTTCTGGATGTAATCTTTCTTCTTGCCAGAAACAGCAGCCAGCTCTTGAGCAGAGGGCTCAGAAGGTATAAGGGTAACTAATGATGTTCCTTACTAGGCAGCTTCTTTGGTATTCTTAAAATGGGACATAATCAGTACAGTCTACCCCTCATACCACAGAAAAATTTCTGTGCATAAATTGTATAGTGAGACAAGAAGAGTTTAGTCACAGCAGATTCCTTTAGCTCACCACAGTGTCTTTTTCTTGGCATCGCAGAGCATCAGGACCTCACTAGCCATCATTAAATGAGAAATGACAGAAAGTCACAAATTTAGAGAAATTCTTGGAAAGGGTTGCATGCAAGAGTCAAATTCCTAATGACTCATCTTCAAAAAAAAACTTATGTCTGATTAAGCAGAATATTGAAGCTACTCAATCTTAGAAAATTATTCCCTCCCCAAAAGAACAAGAATACAATGAAGGCAATAATAAAATATAAAAATGGAAATGAAGGGATTTCATCAGGGAACTGTTTAATTCCACCACCTCATTATTTGTTTTATTTTAGTGACTGTAAAGAAATGGTTTTCTATAAAAGCAACAACATCTAAAATACTATACTGCTCTGTACAAAGAACTGAAGGTATGCACACATACATCTTTTCTGTTAAAATGCCATATTAGGTAAATGCACACACAGAAGTCACTCAAAAGATCTGGACATATCTATTCAAGACGAAATTTCAGATGTTCCATTTACAATAGGAAATTGTGAACTGAATAGTCACCAGAATTCAGGAGCATCATATTTGGAGGATTTGATGTCTCATCATCAGGGCTGAGTATTCTTTAATTGATTTCAAAGTGGAGGAACCAACATTTGATGACAGAATGAGAAAAAATTTAAATTCCCCTAAAAGAAGGGGAAGAGGGAGAATTTATTTTCATCGGCTCTACAGACTTTTCAATATTTGGAGTCTACTAGGAGGTATAAATACTCTTTCTTCAGCTGAACCATTCTGGCTTCTGATACTGTTTTCTGGAACGTTTGACTTCAGTGAGCATACAGAGTACTTGTTTCAGTTTACCATTGCTTACGTGCACTATCGTTTTTCTAAACAATATGCTAAGAATTAAATCCTCTGGACTCGACTGAAACATGTTTATAATGTAAAACCTAACCTCAATAGTCCTAATGAGATTCTGTAGCCATTTGCTTTTCAAACGACAAACGCAGGTATTTAAATGTTAAATAAACAGAGCATCAGGCACAGAAACATAATGTGACCTAAAAAATTAAGATAATTTCCCCAGAGATTCTTAGAAACGGTATTAGAAGCACTTTCTCACTTGTTCTTTCATCAAAACTGAGCAACAACCTTAGAAAACTATTCAGCCATTTCCAGAAGACATCCAAGACAAATTTTTACTGACCTGTAAAATACCAGTGCTCTTCTGTATTCAGCAAGGTCTTTTCTATTAATTTACTTATTTGACAGACACCTGATTCTACCAGCATTTCAATATCTGAGGGACTCAGGTTTTAATCTAGGTGAAATGGTACCACAGCACCAAGGTAGCTCGATGTTGCAGCGTGCCAGATCCCAGGTCTCTGACAAGTTGGTGCAAACGAAATTGCTCTAACTAGAAAAAAGAAATAAAGGACAAAGCTGGGGAAGAACAGCAGGGAAGAGCAGCCACTGCTGACTCTATTGCTATCAGGAGGGAGAAGACTGAAAATAGTAAATGCAGATGGGCAGACCCAGACTCACAAAGGAGATAGTCCTATTTCTTTCCTGTTTGTCCCTCAACCTGTCCCATCAGCAGTCACCAATTTTCCAAGGCTCTGGCAGAGATAAAATAGACATGATGTATTATTCTGAATTCCCCTTGAATGTCTTTTTAATTAAATCTTTCCTTCCCCCCAGGGAACCTTAATCAAAAAAACAACCCATCAAATTACTGACTTAAAATAGGCAGATTCCCTCTAAGCCTTGTTCATTTGCATAGCTGATGACTGTTTCACTTTGTTTTGATCTTCTTGGTCACTTCAGTGAAAGAAGTGAGGCTGTGTGTTATGTGCTGCTTATTCATAATACTTGCATTAAGGATGAGCATAAGATTTATTTGCCAGTATGTGTAAGAATGTTACAGGAAGCAGTTTTTAACCACTCTGACAAAACTATCATAGAGGAGAGACAATCATCTGGTCGCGTTTGGCTTTAAACATACTAGTACTAGCCTCAGACTTTCTCTTTGGTACTTGCTTCATACAAGAACAGCCTCAATGAAATAAATGGACTTCTTGATTAATGTAGTGCTCTGGAGTATCATGAATGACTCCCAACTTCTTTCATCTATTTACACTCCAAAGTAGGTTACGGACATAGGAAGGAGGAGGATTTTTCTATCACCATTACTTCCTAGTTGAGGAAAATCTACAGGTATGCATAGATTGTGGATATCTAAGATGCTAAACTTTGCTAGCTTCAACACCAGCTTAGTGAGTTTCCTATGTCTTAGTTAAGGGCTAGCCCAAAAAAACTTTTCCTTCTTTAAGGGGAGAAGGATAGTTTTACTAGTCTCAGACTAGAATGGTCTGGCTGTTCTCATCAAACTAGCCATTTCCTCAAAGACATCAAGGACTGCCACCAGTCAGTGACACACTTACAAATATGCTGAAAAAGCAGAAGATGCATTCATATGTAGTCTCCAGAGCAGAGACTCCACTGTTATCATCACTGGCATGAAAAGATCCTCCTACTAGGATGAAGACCTTGCGCTTCAGACTAACACAGAAAACTCATTCCTATCCTGAAGGAGTCTGAATCAATTATCCTTCTCTGTGCATCTCGTGGAAGAGAAGAACAGGCATTTCCAGCTGTGAACTGTTTTTCTCCCTGCCTGAACACTGAATTAAGTGCCTGTCTTTGAATTTACAAAGCTTAGCTTGAACATGACTTTATAGATTTGCTTTAAATTTCCTCTAAGCTAAGATTATAGTTTTCCTTAATGTAAGAAATAAAAGGGAATAACCCTTCTCTTGTGCAGTTCCTTTGGCTATCTCAGGACGGTACTTTATAGCCATATTTAATTGGTTATTATTCTTTAACTTAATATGAATGCACCATTTCCATTACACAATTTAAGCACCAGTGCAGGCAACTCAGTGCACTTACATGCTCTTGTAGTGAAATGCAAGTTAGCTCTACCCACGTGCCATACAGAAATAACTTGAAGGGCACAATGCTCAAAAAACCCTCCACTTTGTTTTTCTGGCTCATAGTCAGCCAGCCCGTAGCTCTCACACTGAAGATTACATAACTGTAGATTTACACAAAGATCCTGAATTTGCTGCATATAGACCCCTATGGAAGTCACCAAGGAGAGCCAGCACAATCAACATAGTTTAAAGACTCCATTATTTGTTGATGCAATCAGTACTTCTAAAAGGAGTGTGCCAATAGCATTATTACTTATATAAAGTTACTGCCGAGCAAAACGGCCTCTTTCTCTAACCTCTGCTGTTAGGCATAAATCTGTATGCGCTAGGAGAGATGAACGTTTAGCCCGAATGAGATAAACCAGGTAAACTCAAGCTCAAAGCAATTAAACACATCGCCTAATGGTGCCCAGGAAAACTTTCGAAAAGTCAAGAATCAAACCCAGGCCTTTCAAATTTGAAGGCAGTGCCTCTCCCCAAACGCCCACACTTTCATCCTAACACTTAAGGTTTTTATGTTAATTTTCATATGCTACATTTTTCAGTGCAGCAGAAAAACAGATAATTGCACTTGTAATTGTGGTGTTCCCTTGTAAAGTCTGTCAGGTGTTAGAATGCTGACCCCAGTGCCTGTGCTAATTAGATGAAGTTGCAAAAAACAGGCACTATAAATGAGATGCTACTGGGGGGGGGGGGGGGGCAGAAGGCTGAAGAGGGTAGGAGGAAAATCTGCTGTTGTAGCTCTGACTCACAGTGTGCTTGTAATCAGAGAAAGCCTGTCAAATCAGAACCTCCTTATTTAATTCACACAAGTCATTATGTCCAGACCCAATGACAGAATTGGTGGGGTTTGGATCAAGCCTGTCAGAGCAAGTGAAATAACATCTATTTACTGTCAAACAGGATGACTCGTGGATGTCAATACCTCTTCCCATAAACTAAAGTAGAAAATGACTTACGATATAGTAAGAAGCTCTTTTTTTCTATCTATTCTGCCGAGGTCTCAAGAACATAGGCCACCTCTTTGAGATTGGTTGAACTTGCCTAACAAAGCCAACTGCAGCTCCTGAGCAAAAGTACAGATGAAAAGCACATCTTCATTGCTTATCTGAAAAACAGCTTAGGCTTTTGCAAATGCTCACTGATGAATGTGGGTGTGTAAAGGAGACTGTAATCCAAACTCATAAGGATGCAGTCAATAGACTACGCCGACTCATGCGCAGCCTCTCTGGAGAGGCCCCAGGGAACAGTACCAGCTACCAGATGCGGATTTCAAGAAGAGAAGAGTTTATAATTTGCAAAGAAATCTAACGTTATAGTTAAAGTGTCTCATGTTAGTCATTTCAAGGAAATTTGGAACTCGGGAATGACTGACAATACTAGCTTTCAGCCCGATTCAGTTCATCCTTTCCTCCCCATGACGCCTGGTTCTGGCCTATATGCTTGACATGAATGGCAGAGCCAAACTCTTCAATTCTTTGATGGCTTTCCTAGAGAAACCATGCAGTAGCTCTTCACCAGGAAACTGGGCCAGAAGGAAGTGACTCAATGCATTTCTTTAGAGCACAGGGACGGGAAAAACTGTGGGTTTTTTGGTTTGGTTTTTTTTTTTTTTGTTTTTTTTTTTTTTAAAGGTATCTATGCAGACTTTCGTACATCTTCATGAGCAACCTCACATACCTAATGCTACTAACAAAAAGCTAGCTACAGGTTTTCCAGGCTGGAAAACAAGCTTTCATCTGTCCACCTGGGAGCATCGGCTATGTGAGCTCATACCTGCCTGGAAGACAAACAACCAGGAATGTCCTTAGACTGTCAGCTTGTCAGAAAATTTTAAGTGTTTTCTGTAATGCTTGTAAAAAATGATCACAATGTAATTCTTTGTGTTATAGTGCCTAGTATTCACCTTGACTCAACTCAACAGGACAGGAGGACCCAGGAAACAGAACAACTGTTGGTAAAAAATACGAAAAAGAATGCTACAGGGTGTGCAACTTTAACTTCTTATATCGTCAAGAAGTTGAATACAAGGTTGGCATAGAATATGACAAAAGAGCAGGCCAATGCACTCTCATGTGATGTACTCAAAAGGAGCAGCAACCATCCAGAAAATCTATAGTTCTTCGTACTGACAGGTGCAAACACATCTTGTATTGCACACACTGCCAGACAGGTTTTAATGAGAATAAACTTCACAGGAGAACAATAACAAGGATTTACAAACTGGATGAACTGACTTCTGAGGAAAAGATGATCTGAAATTCAAGTACAAGTCATTCCCTTCATTCTCAGGAAGTTTAGACCAGGTCCTAGATGAACTGAGTCTGCATAAGAATTCAGTGACTAACTGCCCAAGAATAATGAGAATTAATATTACATATAAGATGAGCTCTGCACTTAAGCAGCAGAGCTGGGAAAAGGGAATTTGATAATCCATAAATATTTGAATGCTGTAAGCTACATGTGATTGAAATTCATCAAATTTTCATTTTCTTTTCCAAACAAACAGTCTCTGTGAAAAATGCCATAGCTGTTTAATGTTGCTAGGAGTTGCTGAAGGAGGTTCTTCTTCTAAAATTTAAATGCAAACTATTTTGATACAAAATTTAAAAAAAAAAATCATAAAACAAAACAAACCAACGCCTCTGAATTTTTTGAGACAGGTAGGAAGAAATCCAACAGTGCTGTTCTTTCTGTGCAAGGCTTCTCTTCTCCTTTCTCTCTGCTGCTGTTTAATGTCCACATAAGCAGTTGCACCAAGGGTAGGGCACCCTACAGGTAAAGTGCCCGCAGAGCATCCAATACATCCAAGTTCATATTCTATTATTTCAGAGATTTCGTAGGTAGCTTTAGACAAAATATGTTAGTTTGACTGAAGCATCAGCCCCCGCAGAGGCACCGAAGCTTCCCCTCTGTCCAGGAGCAGGTGGGTAGATGTCCGCTGGGGTTATCTGGGAACGCAGTATCCAGCATGTTCCAGAGCATGCGCTCTGGCTAGGAGAGGTTCACTGCAGGTACCTTCACAGACACGGAGAGACCATGGGAAGACCACAAATCCTTACAGCTACTAAAAAGTCACTGGTGTTACTCATAGAGGTAGCTTCCTCAGGATTATTTAAAATAGCAGGTGCACTACAAGTGCTCCCAGGGCCAGTTTTAGAGGACCTTATTCTGTGAACAGAAGCTCCCTCTCCATCTTGCTTGCTCTTTCTGTTGGGTTTAGCTTACCCTCTGCGCTGTGGAGAATGAGTTCTCCTTAGCTCGTTGTCCTGTGGGGCAGGCTTTTCTCATAACCTATTAAATATTTAGGCCTTCATATAGCAAGTAATGCTGCTAACTTGTTTGACTTAAATTACACCCCACTGGCAAATCAAATTAGAGAAGATTTGAGTAAATCTACCTTTTAAAACAAAAGCTGATTTTCTCTGTGTTCAGCCATTTGTGGGATTAACTTTTTTAATGGGTTCTTACATTCACAGTGTTTTTGTTTTCATGGATACTAGCAGAGGATGAATTATTCATTGGGGAAAAAAAACCTACAACACGCATTTTCATAGCATATTTAGTCTCTTTTGTCCTATTCATAAATCAATTCTGATTACTACAAATGAATACAGTAGTCCTAATGGTTGACTGATGACTCACTTGGACCATTACTTCAGACCTCCTCATTGAGTACATTAGGAAGCTGCCACTAGTAATAGGAAACTGGGAGAAGATACTTTGTATCCTCCTCTCTTTCCCTACGAGAACAGACTCCCATCTCCTGCTCCTTCCGTTATGCATAATTTTATAGACATACCAGATACTCTCCAGTAAAAAAAAAAAAAAAAAAGCCATTTCCCCTCCTGCTCCAGTGATAAATTCATGTGGAGGGAAGGAAGAAAACAGCCTTATTAATGGTAGTTTGTTTTTATGACCTAGGAGGGCAGAGAGCAATGGCTCATAGCATCCTGTGGTGGGTTGACCCTGGCTGGATGCCAGGTGCCCACCAAAGCTGTTCTATCACTTCCCCTCCTCAGCTGGAGAGGGAAAAGAAAAGACAACAAAAAGCTTGTGGGTCAATATTAGGACAGAGAAAGATCACTAAATTACCATCACGGGCAAAACCAGTCTCGACTTGGGGAAAATTAATTTAATTTATTACCAATCAAATCAGAGCAGGATAAAGAGAAATCAAAGAAATTCTTAAACACACCTTCCCCCCACCCCTCCCTTCTTCCCAGGCTCAACTTCACTTCCAATTTCTCTACCTCCTCCCTGCAAGTGGCACAGGGAAATGGGGATTGTGGTCAGTTCGTCACACGTTGTATCTGCCACTCCTTCCTCTTCAGGAGGACGACTCCTCACACTCTTCCACTGCTCCAGTGTGGGGTCCCTCCCATGGTAGACAGTTCTCCATGAACTTCTTCAACCTGAGTCCTTCCCATGGGCTGCAGTTCTTCATGAACTGCCCCAGCGTGGGTCCCTTCCACAGGGTGCAGCCCTTTAGGAACAGGCTGCTCCAGTGTGGGTCCCCCACGGGGTCACAAGCCCTGCCAGCAAACCTGCTCCAGCCTGGGCTCCTCTCTCCACAGGGCCACAGGTCCTGGCAGGAGCCTGCTCCAGCATGAGCTCCTCATGGGGTCACAGCCTCCTTCAGGCACATCCACCTGCTCTGGCATGGGGTCCTCCATGGGCTGCAGGTGGAGATCTGCTCCACTGTGGACCTCCATGGGCTGCAGGGACACAGTCTGCCTCTCCATGGTCTTCTCCACAGGCTGCAGGAGAAAATCTCTGCTCCAGCCCCTAGAGCACCTCCTCCCCCTCCTTCTCTATCAACCTTGGTGCCTGCAGGGTTGTTTCTCTCACATAGTCTCACTCCTCTCTCCTGCTGCAATTGTGCAGGTTTCCCTCCACCCCGCACCCTGCTTCTTAACTATGTTACCACAGAGGTGCTACCACAGTTGCTGATGGGCTTGGCCTTGGCCAGCAGCAGGTCTGTCTTGGGACCAGGTGGCACTGGCTCCATCAGACATGGGGTGAGCTTCCAGCAGCTTCTCACAAAAGCCATCCCTGTAGCCCCTCCACTATCAAAACCTTGCCACACAAACCCAATACACATCTCCATCAGAACTGGGGGCAATTTAGGCCCAAACATGCAGAGACATCACTGAACTAATACAAGAATGACTACAGCTACGTCACTGGTGGCACAGATCACAAGGTATTTGTCTCTGTTCCTGGACTGCTGATGAGCTGTCATCAGTGAAGAACCATTGCCATCCAGGAACAATGCCTCACCATTTACAGCATAAGTAAATGGAACCTGGCAATTCTTACCCAAGCAGTACAGCATTTATCAATTCCTTATTGCCCAGCTGGGAACAAAGAGAGGATTCTACCCATTTCAAAATTATTATTATTTACTACTATATTGGCAACACAGTGCACTGAATAGTTTTAGAAGAAAAATTTATGCCCCAGAATTCCTAAGGGCCACCACTCAATCCTTCTCAATACACACAATAAAACAGAGAATGAAAACATTTATTTTCTTTCCAGTCCAATTCCTGCTGTGCCACAATGGTTAGTATTGAATACCATTCTGTTTCATGCATTGAAGCTCTATGCTAAACTCTAATTACCAATGTCAAAAGGGAAGCATTCCCCAGAATGATACCATAGTGATTCTTTGCAGTTTCTACTGCTGTGGGTGTTGCTGAATATCTTTTGAGTATTTCTGGGTGCCAGGCTGAAAGGAGTGCAGCCTGTCCCACTGCAACTCTATGCATTTTCATCCCATAAAGATCACACAGATCCCAGACAATTAACAGTTTGGAAAATACTGCATTAACACCAGCCATTGAAAACCTTTTATAGTCTGGAATGGCATTGAACGAGCAATTACAAAGTTAGCTTTTCCTTGTTATTGCTCTTACGAATCTGTATAACGGTGATGCTCATTAAAAATATCCCTTAACCTCAAATTTGGAGTTGTGCTGTCCAGCATGGGAAGAGTGTTGGCATGTTACAAGCTAATCACTGGCGTAATGTGTCTGATGTTGACTATGGCAGGAGGGAATCAGAGACTCTTCCCAGCAAACTTCTAGCACCTACATCCAACTCGTCGATAACCAGTCTCTGTAGGCAGGAATCTGGACTTCCCTGGCCCAACACAAGCACACCAGCACAATCCTGGAGCTGAAGTAACCTCCAGATCTTGAATCACAGTGATGTTGATGGATGTTAAATTTATTTACTTAGGTAATCACCATTCATGACAAAACAGAAATCACTGAGCTGCTATTATCCAAAGCAAGTTTCAATTAGACTCAAACTGAGGGAAAAATCTACCAGTCCACTTAAAAATCCATTTGCACCCTGGTTCACTAGAAGCCTCCTCCCATCGGCAACACACCACCACACAGGGGTCTGATTCCAAGCCTGTCTCCTCTCCCTGCTTTGATGTGTGCATAGGATGAGGACAAAAATTATGCCGGTATGCTGCCACTGATACAGGAGACTCAGGCACTAGCGCTGCTTTTGCCACGTGAATCATTCCTTGACATTTCTTTCTAACACTGAAGCCGCCTTCTTAGCCAGGAAAGAGTCTTCGAATACACATACAGTGCCTGAAAAAGAGTAGAACAAGCATCTCTCTTCCATAAACTATTTTCACATACAACTTCTGTCATGGAAGAAAGAAATCTTTTTATCACAGATGCCCACAAACTCATGGCACCCTGTTGCCCCGGCTGTAGCACACTTCTGGTGTTTGGGGCTACTCAGTGTCTATGCAGGCTGAGATCTCTGGGGCTGCACTAGAGACTGAGAGGTTGAACACTGGTGAGGTCTTTATTATGGTAGAGAAACACTGGATAAAATAAAAGCTACCATTACCTAGAAGACTGCTTTGTCTCTCTGAGCTCTGTATCTTATTTTCTGTTAAAGTACTACAATTGTACATTCAAAAAATTGACTCCGCAGGCTTTTAATTCACAGGTTACAAAATACGATAATAATTGAACCAACTAGCACTCTAATACCCGTTCAGTATTGTAAATAGGTAGGTTCATACAGACTTCCACTGCTTTATTCAGAACCTGTGTTGATAATGCCCAAGTACAAACTCCTGTAGAAAACGGACAAAGTTATCCGAGTTCCAGCATATGTTTGTAAGAATGTAGAGAAAGACCTAGTATCATGCAGGGGCAAAACACAGACAGAAAAATTAGGTTTCTTCTCCTGGAATATAGATCAGGCAAGATCCTTCATGACATTTACAAATGGCTTCATGCTCTCTCTTTTACTAAGTTACTCTATTTTATTTTTGTAGCAAATATCAGCTAAAATCTGAAATATTTTCTGTGTATCTATTTAGAATGGCAGTTAGATTACCACACTATGAACTACCAATTTTTTTTTTAACTGCTTAACAGAGCAGGTAATTAAAAATAAATAAATCAATGTTTTGGCATCTCTTCAAACCCCCCCCCCCCCAGATTCTATATTGTATTGTTTTCATCATTTAAAACATCGTCAGTTGCACTGATCCAAGGAACAGATGGCATTATCAGCCCACAAGAATCTGCACAGGGCAATTAAAAAATTCAGAGACAAGATTAATACAAGGAAATTAATTCTAAATTGTATCAGTCCAGCACTGTGCACAAAAAATTTCTTGTTTGACTCTGCAGAGACATGTTAATGTCTGCTGATGCTTCCTGCTTTACCAAGCAATGCATTCAAAGCCTCCAAGAATTGTCTGTGACTTTAAACCTTTATTACATCAGAATTATACTATTCTCTTCCCCTCTTCCTTGGTTTGAGTAAAAGGAGTTTAGTTCAGACTGAAAAAAACCCAGTCCATGTCTCTTAAAGACACTTTAATGACAGCAGAAAGAAAACGTTCATCCAGATCCACCAGTTCTTTTCCCTTTTGCACCCTTCCTTTCCGCACAGAGCCAGAAGAGACGCGTCCAGCAAGAACCACGTCCTGCAGACTTGATGCAAACGTGTCCCTTGTACCAGTAAGGCAGCAGCAGTCTGAAAAAGTGAATGCCACAGGACCAGAATATCTTTCCCCTAATTCTGGGGGTGGAAAAACCCAGCAGAATCCTTTATTTTATGAAAAAAGCAGAGCACAGCAGGTTGCTGGGTGCCCTGTACAGGCAGGTCACTCCCCTGAACGCTTGGTAGGGCCCCAGAGGCTGGCAGGCTGAGGGAAAGCCGACACACACAGAGAGCCTCTGTTGCGTGCGATGCTGGCAGATACACCTGCAGGTCTATGTTTTTCCCATTCTCATCTCTTCCAGAGCAGGAGGGGTAACACAGTAATTCAAGTTTTCCAAGTGAGCTGAAACCTGTCACATTTATTGAAAATGCATTTTGGGGGCTAAAAATAGATAAATGTCATCCCATACTCCCACTGCCTTCGGATTCTTATTCATTTCAGTATTCAGCTATCAGAACTCCAGTTGCTTCAAATCGCAGCAAAGGGAGGGAAGGGAGGGGAAGAGGAAACGGGGAACAATCCATGGATTTAGAAATTATTATATATAGCCATACAAATATGGATACAATCTAACAACAGAGCACAGGACATGATCATACCATATGGGATCAACTCAAGTGACCCCAAGGGACTCATTTCAGATACTTAAATGTGCAACCAATGTGAGAATCTATCTCCAGGCTTACTTATGATACGCAGCCTCAGTTTCCCATTGGTAAAAGAATAATTATAGTGATTAAAAAACATTCACCAGTCCTACACTCACTGAGGACGCTGGCAGAAGCCTGTACTTGCCATGAGCTGGGGGAGCTTGGCAAAGTGTGTTGCTCTACCCAGAATCACCAATCACCATATTTTCCACTTGAAGTCTACACTTCACACAAATGTACCAAGGGCATTTGAAAACAATTTGTTCTTGCTGTTAATTTATATGTAAAACCCTGCCGCTTTTGCATGACATTAAGAGCAAAAAAAAAAGAAAGAAAAATTGTCCAAGCAGACAATGTATTTGATACTGAGATGATAATAACCCTGGATAGATTCCTGTGGGCTGGCAATGCCATCTGCCTAGTGGGTGCTGAATCCAAAGACCACTGCAGTCCGTGAAAAGACTGCCTGTAAGACTGATTCAAAGCCAGGGAGTGCTAGTGGAGTCAAACTGATTGAATGCTAGACAACGACAGACACGCAAGAGAGGCACCGATCAGCAGTGGTCCCTTGGACTTTGTCATGGCAGGAATCTCATTCACAGCCTTTCTCTCAGGAAATCTCATTGCTCTGTATAATTTCTTTATTGTCACATCTGAAAGCATGAAAAAGCTAACATTTGGATATGGTTTTCTCCCTGTATGGAGCTAAAAGGAGGAAAGCATGCCTGAATGCTAGTCTCTTGCAAAGAATATTTAAGTACTGGAGCCAGAGGAAAAGCCAGAGATGTGTGTCTGATCCACTTTACGCAGCCTGCAAGCAAATGAGCCACAGACTGCGATCAGAAGATCAATATTCTATTTCAGCAGATCTCTTCAAAACTCAGCATTTCTGACCACATAGGTAGAAAGGTCACTCGTTAACAGACCTCTTGCCTTTACCACTGGTGACCCAGCAGGTCTCATTCCTGCTGTTACAAATCCCAAATACACCTACGGATCTGGATGGCCTCAAGTATCCAGAGTCACATTTTCTCCTGTAAGTTTTCACTTACACTTGTCTGACACCTGCACAGTTACCATCAATTTAATTCACTCTAAAGGAAGAGTAAAATCACAGTTAACACTTCTATTGCCTAAAAAGAAAGTCTCCTTGACCAAGAAAATGTATGGTTTCCTCAAATCCAAAAAGATAATTTTTTTCTAAAAAATTTTCTATCAAAAAATTTCTATCAAACTAAATAGAAATACAGACATGCATGACCTGCCTTTTAACTGAATAGAGTTATTGGAGACTCTCCTGTAAGGCCACATCCAAATCTACGGCAGAGTAGTAGACCACACATTGACCATATATTTCAATGAGAAGTTCAACAGGAGATCTGATTGTACCACACACTTCATTTCTGCAGCTCTGACTGACAGTCATGACCGGGTTTAAGTGAAAGGTTTGAAAGGCTCATGATCAGGTGATAAGTGCTAGTGAACTGGGATAACAAATGCTAGTGATTCTGTGGGAGGAAGAGGAGGCTGTGTTCAGGAGAGCAAATATGTCATCGTTTCTGAGAATAACTTCTGCAAAGGGAGTTAGAAGGTGCCACTTCTCCAGGAGGCATTTTAATCTGCTGCATCTTTCTGGCCATGGGAGGAAAAGTCAGTCAAGAAAGATATAAAGGCAGAGGGGCATAATGTGTAGAATAACAATAGGGAAAATTCCTAAGATGCACAACACCAAATCAGGTGGAGGAACTCTAACCAGGAACGCTCCTGCAATTCTTTTCCACTGCTGCAGACTAGCCCTGAACTGCTATGTCGAAGTGGTGGGGGAAAACAAATTCATTTCTCTTTCCTTATTTTCATCATTTCTCCCTCCCTCCAACTTTAAAAATGAAAAAGCAAAAGAAAAAAATTGCATTCAACAACTGGACATCTAGATTTACCGAAGCTACTAAGGTTTCCAAACCACAGAATGTGCTGCTAAAGGGCAACTAATCTGTTACACCACGGGCAAGGCTATGTGGCTTCTTGTCTGCCTGACAAACGTAGAAGTTTCAGTTCCCCCAGATACCATATGCAACCCATTTCCAATGTTACATACATCACTATTTATTCATTTTCTAGTGATTAGCACCCTGGGGAGAAATCCTATTGCCACTCTAGTTACCTAATGTAATAAATTATTGGAAAAAGCAAAGTGGGAGGAATTTCTTATGTTTTATTAGAATTTGGTAATCTTGATCTTTCTAATGATGTCTACTGACCCCTAGCCTGTAGCTGTGTTTCAAAGCAGTTTCTTTAGCAATTCTTTGTTTAATTCAAAACTATTACCAAAGAGGAAATAGGAATCAAATATCTCAGTGGTGGGGAAGATTTTGACTTACTCAGGATTTTTACTTTACAGAAGCTAAAAAAGTTAGAGGAGGATAATTTTTAAGAGTTTCCTAATTTAGGAGCAAGGAAAAAAGCGCCCAAATTATGTTAGAGCCATGTTAGATATTAGGAAGAAAACTAAGCTGCATTCTTCCCAGAAGCATACTTCTTTTCCACTGTAAATACTGTCCCCAGTTCTGTTCTTGTTTGCAAAACCTGTCAGAAACCAGCCTGCTAAAGCCACTGTAAATGTACCAGTACAGGCATCTGAACGCAGTTCCTGTGGGCAGACTGTTCAGACCGAGGAAAGCACAGAAGCAATGCTTTTCCATTTGCACTTTGGCTTGCAAACAGAAGGACCTCAGCTCCTGACAGTGGCCTGCGCTGAAGGTTCCCTTTTGCCGAATTTAGTGACTTCTCCTTTCGGAAAGTTTACTGGGCACCTGGGAGCTCGGTAATCCTTAAAAGCAACAGCACTTTTATATAGCTATTTAAATATACTTCAGGATACTACTGACAGACACATAACATTCAATATTCCAGCCCAGCGCTGAGGAAGGGAGCTCAGCTTCCCTGAGCTCCAACATACGGAGATGATTTATTTAAGAAGGTGATGAATTTTCATACTGGATGCAATTATTGAGGTCCGTGCACGCACAGATATCCTCGCACGCAAATCTAACGAGGTTTCTAGGGAACTTGTAGCTATTACAGATGCACAGGCTCCTTCACTCCGCTCCTGGGAAAGCTCTTACAGCTGATTCCATGCTAATTCATTGCTCGATGAATAAGTAAAATCTGCACAGTATAATAAAACCATTGATCATTATGCTTTAAAAAGATTGACTCCTAAATATTTAGGAAGCAGTGTGTATTCAACGGAAATGTTTATTGGCACTGGGAAATTAAACTGTCACCCGTGAAATAGTAAAACTCATTAACGCAGAGTTTCTTTTTAAGTGTTAGGAATTAACTTTATGACTGCATCAGTAACGGCAAGCCTCAGCCTTAAATCGCCTGCCATTTAGTATTCGCGAGCGTTATTAAAACATATTAACCGTAATTTAATTGACTGGAAATTAAAAAAGTAAAAGGAAAAAAAAAAAGGGAAAAGTCTGGCTGGCGGCAGCGCGGCGGGAAGCGGCCGGGGGGGGGGGGGGAGGGGCGGAAGCCGGTGCTGGCCACACATCTCGGCCCGGCGGGACGGGGAGCGGGACCTGGACTGCGATCGGAGCGGGGCCTCGCGCCGCCGGCGGGGCAACAGCGCCCTCTAGCGCCTGTCGCGCCCCGCCGGGGCCGCCGCCCTCCCAGCGCCACCCGACGGGCCGCGCCCGCGGGGGAGGCCGCGCCCGGCGGGGCCCCGCGCCCTGCGGCATCGGCCGCCCCCTCCCCGCCCCGCTCCGCTCTTCAGCGGAGCGGCTCCTCCTCCGCCCGCCGCGGCACCGCCGAGCCCGGCGGCGAGGGGGGCTCCTGGTCCCCGCCGGCACCTCCCGCAGCGGTGCGTGGGGCGCTCGGGAGGGGATCTCCCGAGGCGGAGGGAGCCAACAGCCATGTCCCACCGGGATGCTGCGGGGGAGCGCGCCCCGGGACCCAGCCGCGCCCGGGGAAACCGAAGGCACCCGCCGGGCCGGGCCGGGGGCAGATGCCCGGTGCCGCCGCTCCGCCCGCAGAGCCCCAACCCCCGACCCGGGCAGAGGCGCGCATCGCCGGCCCCGTCCCAGCCGGCGGCGGGCAGCGGAGGCCGGGCTGCCGCAAGGAACGGCGGCCAGCGACAGGGCAGGGAACCGGGGGACAGAGCCGGCGAGCGGCGGGTTGCAGGCTCCGCCGGCCCCCGTTCGCCTCCACGGCCGCACCGGCAGGACGGCGGCGAGCAGCCCCTCCGCCCGGACGCAGCTCCGCGTTTCTGAGCTCCACTGGCACACCGGAGCCGGGATAACTTTCTTAGAGGTCACGCTGCAACGTCCCCCTTTTTAGGGAGTTTTCCCCCCCCCCCATTTCTTCCTCCCCCCGCTCCCCCACGCCAACCCCAGGCAACTCCTCCAGCTCCCGCGACTCACAATTTGTTGCGGTTAATCCCAGGCGCCAAAAACTGAAGAGCAGCAGAGCGAAGCCCCAGGGGGCTCGGGAATCCATGTCGAGCCCCGGCGGGGGGAAGCCAGCCGCCCGCCTGTCTCCCCCGGTCCCGGTCTCCGAGCGCCTCTCCGCCTCCGTGCGCTCCCTCCTCCTCCGCTCATTTACTCCATCCAGCACCCAGGCGCTGCCGGGGCGGGGGGGCCCAGGGACCCTCCTCCGAGCGCGGGGAACGGCCCAGGGGCCCTCCTCCGAGCGCCGGGGGCAGCGCCCGAGCCGAGCCAAGCCCGCTCCCCCGGCCGCCGCCGCCGAGCTTCCCCCTGCCAGCTGCGGCGGGGAAGCGGCGGCCGGGAGCCGGGCACCTCCTTATAGGCGAGAGCCGCGCCGCACTCCACCTCCGCCAGCCCCCTGAAGTCGCTCCTCCTCGCCGCCCGGGGAGGGTCCTCGCTGCCAGCTGAACGCGATGCTGGTGAGAAGCCGAGTCGCGGAGTCACTCGGGTGTCCGGAGGAGAAAAAATTAAAAAAATATTCCTTTTTATTTCTTTTTTTTTTTTTTCCCCCTCCTCCTTTGGGTACCGCTGTGGCTGGAACTATTTACAGAGCTCCCAGCTCGGTTGTTGGTTTGATTACAAACATACGTGTTATCTACACACACCTAAAATACACGGGGACGGAGCCGGGGCTGACGCTCCGTCGCTCTGCTACCGGTGCTGGTCCACAGCCCCCCCGCCTAGCCCTCCCCCCGGGGGTCCCAGCAGAGCGGACCGGACCCGCACCCGCGGGCTGCAACCCCCTCCCTGCTGACGAGGGTGAGGGGACAGCACGGGGCTTCATGATGGATTGACTGATTGATTGATTGATTGATTCTCCGGCCGGGCTCACCTCACCTCCCGCCGGGGGGGTTCGGGAAGCCCCTCGCCCGGGCCGGGAGGAGCGTCCCGCCGGGAGCCGTCCCTCGGGTCTGCTCCCCCCCCCCCCCCCCTTTCCACCCCGCCGGGATCGGCGAGGAGAGGCCGCTCGGGCGCGGGGGTCTTGGCGGGGGGGAAGCCGCCCGCCCTCGGCCGCAGCCCCTGGGCGCGGCGAGGCGCGGCCGGAGGAGCAGAGCCCGCTCGCCCCAGCCGCGCCGGCCGCCGGCGGAGCGCGGGGGGGTGCGGAGCGCGGCGGCCTGTGCGCCCCGTGTGAGGGGCAGGAGGGACGGCTCGGTGCTCCGCCGGTCGGTGCTGTCAGAGGGCTGCCAGGGGACGTCCCGGCTATGGAGGAGCAGGCAGGCGTCCGCGTTTAGCAGACGACCTAATTGTTTCACCTTCTGTTGTTACAAGCGACACGAGTGGCACCAGGCTAAACGGGAAGGCTAGCTGCCCAGCGCCGGCGCTGTCAATCAGAGCCGACAAAGGGTTGAGTCAGACGAACTCAAGACTTGGGAGGAACTCACGAGCCTAATGAGCTCTTCAAGTCTTTCATTTTGGGCTTTAAAGATAGCTGCACACACCAAGGTTTCATCTTTGCTCATGCAAAGACTTGACCCAGCTGCTCTGTGCTTCTCTTACATCTGAGCTCAGTGAGATTTCGGGAGCTGGGGGTGGGAGTCAGTCCAAGGCTAACACATGGACACGAGGTGTCTCCTGTCCCTCCCAAAGGCCCTGAAGGAGGTGTTCCACTAATCACCAGCGAGATGTTGGTGTAAGGGCACAGACGCCATCTTCTCAGAGCGGGCCCGTTTTGGAAGGAAGCGAGCTCTGCTCATTTCTCTCAGTGGATGGGGAGAGAGAAGGTCTCACCGCCACGTTTTCTGATCCCAGTCAGAAACATCTCATCTTCTCCGTAAGTTGTAAAGATCATATACAAGGCTTTGGCCCAGAAACTAAGAACCATAATGCTTTGCCATGCTAGGCCAGCAAGCTGGAGTACTGAGAAAACTGTGTTACTAACTTGACTTTCTCAGGTGAGTAATCAAGCTTTAGTCATGCCAGCAGTGCTTCCAGAGCTACCACTGGAGTAAAGCTCAGCAGCAGAATGTATCAGAACACTTAAAGCCAGAGTGCATTTGCTCTGGAGACACCCAAGTGTTTGACATGGTCACAACTTTACAACTATGTGTTCTGAAATTAGTAGAGGAATTGAGAAGAACGAGATTAAATATAGGGGTTTTTTCATGCTTTCCTTTTAAAAAATAATTAAAATTAAATGGACTGTGTTTCAAATTTTTTCAGTGTCTCTTTAAACTATCTGGCACAACGGTGCACTTTTTAACTGACTCACTGAACTAATTAGTGGCTTGTTTATAGGAAAGCAGATGTGGAAATGAGCTATGTAGACTAATTAAAAGCTATCAGTAAATGTGAGCCCAATCCCACCATGCTTCCCAATGGCCACCAACATGGACTGGACGGCAGGATCTCGACCCTGGTTACGCCATCAGCTTTTCACATCTCACTTGCGAGGCGTCGGTTTCCCGGAGACACACCTCTCCCGTAAACTCCCTGGTACCATAAATGCCAGGCAGGTGCCCTAAGATTTGTGAATGTTTGGGTGCAGAAGCGCTACAACTGAGAAGTTATGACCAGAGTGGAGGGCTACGCAGCTGTTCTTTGCAGGAAATTATGTAAATAATATCATGTTTAAGGGCTTTTTGCCAGCAAGATTTTTATTAGAGTAAATTTATTAATCACTATTAAAGCTGTTCAGACAAAAAGTGTGGCTCATCCTCAGCCGCAGATCTGGGTACCCTGGGTTTTGGGAAAACTCGGTCGTTGATTTAGTTTTAGTGTATCTGGACTTTGTTCAAACTGACTGCGATGGTTGCCACTGCAAGCATTGCAAGCCTTGGCAGTGAGTGCAGGCTTTGTTACGCCTACAGGGATTAGTCCTTTCTGACTCGGTGATAACTCCCTCCTGACTCTCCCCTCCACTGTGGCACGTTTTCTCCTCCTCGATGAAAGCAAAGCTGACCTTAACAGTGAAGACCCTGAGATCATTCCTTTCAATTCCTGCCTCTTCCTTGCCACATTCTGTGCGTCACCGCCTTTTGCCAGTCACTTGGTGTTCACTCCCTGTTTGTTAAACAAGGGGAACACGCGCTGCCTCATCCCGTACAGCTGGCAGCAGCAGAAATATCCTCATGTCTGGCACATGTTCAGAGTCTGCAGTCACGGTAATCGTATGAGCACCTTTATAGTTTCAGAGGCAACGTAGGTCATGATTAGGTCATCTGGGACTGTATAGAAAGGGCTACATTAGTTCTGGGTGAGAAAGCCGAACGCGGGCATCCAATTATCCTCCTCCCCGACGGTGGCTGAGTGCTGCCCGTGTTAACGCTGCTCAGGACACAAGCAGTGTACGACCCACATGATGGGGAGAGGAACAGGAGCAGCATTAGACCAGTAGCTGTTCCGATCTTACTGGCTTTACAGTGCAAGCAACAAATCGCCGAAATACAGCATTGAAGTTTTCAGCCCCAGTGCCCTACGCAAGTCTGTTCTGCCAGCCTGGAGCCTTGTTACTAGAGCAGAAGGAACCATTTCTGGGAATTAGATGACAGAATATGAATAGAAGAGCAACAGAAGGACATGAAAACATAAGGAAAAGCAGGAAAAGCTGGCTGTCACAAGGGAAATAATGGTATGCATTTTTGAAGGTGAAAACTTTTTTTATTTAATTGTTTATCTGAGGAGGTACATTTATCTGTGATCAGATATATTTATTTTCTTTCCTAGAGTCAGTAAACAGCATTAGTATTGCTATAACCCATGTTGAGTTTGCCACTAGAAGCCACAACAGTTTAGCCCATGAATTCAATCAATCCAGCTGTTTGGGTAATTGCAGCTGGAAGCTTTATGTCTGACCCCGGTCATATAGCATCCAGGGAAGGAGAATCGCATTATGTGTACGAATTTTGAAGAGTACATACTACCACAAATTTTATTGTGCATGGCTTTTGGATCACATATTGCTGTTCCCTGTTGATAACTAAGAATTCGTCTGAAGAATATAATGTTTCTGATCAAAAACCCTAAAGGTAATGTCAAAATAACGTAAAGGTCATTTTTTGTTTTTCCCTTAGAGTTCTTCCCTATAAAAAGAAAGGACTCCTTCATTAGAGAGAGTATGTGGGGAGCTTTCATAAAACACATCGACCCCAACCAGGTGAGTGCAACAGCAGGCTACTCATTATCCTTGGATAGTTCCACAGCATACCTAAGTCCGGAGGATAAGAAAATTTAATGATCTGCTGGGATAATCTGATGGCCAGTAGCATTTTTGAGATGCATGCTGAGATTAGGGTAAAAGAAATCAGATGTCAAGCTGTGCAGTGATTATTGGAAGACAAAGAACTAAAATCACCTCTTCCTCCCCCTCGCCTTTCCCTCCATTATTTTACCACTGTCTGCTGGTATTATGGCTTTCTTTCCATTGTCCTCTCTGCCTATGAAGACACTTGTGTCAATCACGGCCAGATACAGCTACCGGGCTTAAAAGATCAATAACCTGACTAAATAATAGTACAAATGGCTATGGCTACAAATTATCTAGGGGCTTCATTAGGCCTTACATGGGACACACTCCTCCCTGGTGTAATTCCAGCGACACCGTATGCTGCAGTTCAGGACAGAGTCACAGAGGTCACAGAGGGCACCACCCATGGTCTGCTCTCTGTGCTGGTTCCCCACCAAGCACAGTGGTCAGCTCCAGCTGGGCCAGCCACACCTCTCCCCGAGCAACACCGTATTTTTACTAAAATGCAGTGTCACCCTGGCACATTGATTATCCCAGAACCAGCTGCCCACTAGTGTCAATGGAAGGATGGACTTCATGAGGTGTTGGCATAAATACAAAATTCATTCCTGTGATCTAATCAACCACAATCAGCCCTGAAGAGACAACTCATGCACAAACTAAATAATGCATATATTTTCCCCTGTTTTGAAGCCATACAAATTAGAAAGAAGAAACCCCTAAAAGGTCCCTGGACAGTTAGGTGTCACAGGATGGATGTAATCCTTGGAGAACAGCTGGCTGACTAACGGGATCATACTGTAATAAGAACTACGAGTCCCAGCTGAGGTCAAAACCCAGAGTTTGCCTTACAATACTTAGAAACTTCAAGACAAACTAGAGAAAAAAAATAGGACAGAAGGTGGGGAGGCATTTTAGCAAAAAACTCTATTCTGTAGACATTCCATTCCAGACCACAAAGTCGGAAGGGAGATAATGTTATCTGTATGAATGTCTATTTCTATACATAAAGAAGGCAGCTTTATTTGTCATTCATTAGTGGGTATCAAGTCTCCATTTTGCAGAAATTCAGTCATTCAGTCATGGAATTATAATATCTGCCATGTCACTGATGTGAGTAATGACATATCATGAATATACACTGGGATAAATATTCAGAAGCAATTAGTGATTTTGCACGAGCAACCAAGGTATCCCTTAAGGGGCAATTTTTCAGAATGATTTGGGCCTTTACCTGCTGAATATCAGTGCCATAATCTGGCTGTCCAAACAGGACAATTAAAAGGAGAGGCATCCAAAATCATTAGTCTCTGTTGAACGCTTGCACCTCAGCGCACCACTAATCCGCAGCCTCACGCTGAGGAGAGAAACTGTCACCTGGGCCTATATACGTAACGAACAACTTTGAATGTCTCCATCATTTTGCAGAGAAACTTTGCAAGGGGTGAAAAAGGGAGCTAATTTCATCAAATAAATCATTCGTGACAAATGGCTCATCCAATGCTAGCACTCAGGAAATTATTATTAGCAACAGCTGGGCTGGGTATGACAACCTACATTCAGGCATTCTTTTCACTTTTCTGCCTGTCCTTCACTAATCTCTGTTATGGATAGAGGTCAGAGAGGAGTGAAAAGAGGGAATTTGTGTGGAAACTAACGCAATCATTAGGTCATTTTTAACCTTGCTGCAATTATCATACAGAAGGATCCAACTGAGAATAATGGAAGGCGAGACTGCAATTTGGACTCCCCTGAAAGAGGAAGGAATGAATATACCTTCTCTCACAAGCCATCAGGATTTCTAGGTTTAATCCTGCAGGAATGAGCAGCTCCTGAGCACTCCTGTGTTGCTCACTTCTCAGCATAGGCATGGGAGGTTCAGAGTCTCGGGCCCCTTTTTTTACATCAGCCTGCCTTTTTAAGGCTGCTGCTGCCATATTCTTTGGTGCAGACACTGAAGGGCATGGAACCGAAAATGGGATTGATAGAGGTTCCTCAATCACAGTGTTGCTGAGCGTCTTCTGGACAAAGCTCTTGCTGCGGGCTGGGCTGGAAGTTAGTCTGGACTACACTATGAAAATCCCCATATATATATTTTATGTTGTATGCAAATATATACACAAATATATATACGTACATACGTATATGCAGGCAGATATACACACATAGAAATATGTGTAAAACAGGAAATCAAACAAGGTAAACTCACCCCTCACTAGGAGATCCATTTATTTCATACTTACTGACTAAAAATGTTTATTTCCTCTAGGAAGTGGATGCATTTGCATCAGAATGAAACAATTCCATGTAGACCTACCACTGTCTTTTCAAAGCAAAGTGATTTTAACTCCATGAGGGATAGCTGATTATACCATAATGTGTAGGCCTGAGTCAGACACACTCATCTTGCTTCTGACTTGAGCCAGCTGGAGGCATAGGAAGCCCCTGCTTTCTGCCAGTCTGGATTGCAGATTACACTGGAGTTAATGAATCCCTCCTACTCGGTAAAGATCTGCTGACAACATGAGAATATTAACATAATGTAGCTATGTAGAGGGGTGGATATTCAGATGTTCTTTTACAATCAATGTATTTTGCATTAGTTAAAAAAAAAGAAATTGTTTGTTAGAGATTTTGAGCAACTATGATCAAAACTAAGCCAAAATAAAAAACCCTACTTGATGCACTTTTTTTTTCTGACTCTCAGGGGCTGTTTTTTGCTTGTTCTAAGGATAATTATCTATACTTGGATGTTGTGAATTCCAGGGTAAGGCAAAAAATCAAACTTGCTGCCGAGAGTTTTTATGCCCAGGATTTAAACCAGAGCAAACAAGTCCCTCTGCATTCCCATAAAGGTGGGGAAATCTCAGTCAGTCCAACTTTCTGTTTGCTTCTTAGATGTAGGTTGAATCAGTTGAGGTTCAAGCAGAAAGTGTGAAGCAGTGCCACAGAGACTTCACTGAGCTCACGTGAAATGAGACCTCTTGGCTGTGTGCAGGGCTGAAGGCGGAGGGGTGAAGTGCAGCAAACCACGGCCTGGAGCTCACCAAAACCCCAGACTTTAACCTGTCACCCACATAGTTTGAACACAAAGTGAGTTTAAGCTTGAGACTGGATTCAGGCTCACTTTCAAAGGTCGCAGAGATGTGTCCAGGGTCAAAAAACAGGATTAAGCCACAGAGAAAGAACGTGACAGAGCCAGGAGGTTAGGCCAAGTCTTTGCTTTCTTAATTGGATTCTATGTCCTCTATTACCCCTCCTTCAGTATGTAAATCAGTTTCAAAAATGTAACAGCTCAAGAGGATAATAGTCAGCTGGGACAACAGCATACGACTAAAATCTTCTCCAAATAGGCAGGGAGCATAAATACCTTACTTGACTTTGCTTCTCCATCTGAGGGGTTAAGATGCTTGTTGCAGGCAGATTCAGGCAGCAGAGAATCTCTGTGCTGATAGGAAGGCCACAGGCCCTCAGATGTGCCACGCAGAAATGTTTAGCATTGTCTAATATGAAGAAGCAAACGTGGAAATGAGCAGTATGTATTGACACAAACCCTCCACATGTGTTAGTACCACTTATGTCATTGCATTTATTATAAGCAACTCAATTCCCATAGTGCAATTATAGCAGATGGATAAACAAGATGCAATATACTGTCCACTTTATGACAATGATCACATAATTCCAGCTTCACTGCTTTTAACTGTTTGCATGAAACACTGATTAACAAAGCTTTGAAAGGCTGTCAGGCAAGGATATATGAATGTGCAAGAGATACAAGTGAAATTATTCCCCAGTATAAACATCCCTAACATGGCAAAACTAGTGAAGCTGTTTCAGGGATGAACGTGATCTATTCTGTTCATCAGATTCTCCTTGACAAACGCTGAGCAGTGACTACAGCCAGCTATAATCATTAATCTCCACTTTCCTTCATTTTGTACCTACTTTTGTGTCCACTTACACCATGAGCCTTTGAAAAACAGCTGCCTTCTTCCCCATCTGTGTGTATGTGTGCTGTAGTCCTGATTCCACTATGAAGGCTGTAGATGCTTGCACAATATTACCATAGGTCAACCGCTACAGAGACAATTATAGCAGTCTGTGAGCACATCAGTGTGTAAAAGCCACAATAAGAAAAGGAAATAATAGTCACAAAGAGCTTAGGAAGATGGAGGGTTAATTCCTTTATCACAAAAACATGTTACCGGCATGCAGCATTCTGTGGATTAATGTTACTGATACATCCATTTTGTTAAGTGGATACAGTTGTCTGCTGACATATATTCATTTGAGATGATTGCATTATCGAGGTATCTCACAAAAACTGATACTAATTCACATCAGTGATTTTAGCAAAACTACAACCAACTGGTTTCAGCTCTGGAGATTGTTTAACAAAAGATAAGATACCTGTCTATACCTAGGTGAATCTCTTCTCTTCTATCATCTCAGCAGTGATAGAAACAAAAGGTCAAGATGAAATCTGTGATGTTGTGCCTATTAGGTGATATGCCATGACTCTAATATATGTTTCTGGTACCTAAGATTTCCAGAGGAGCTCCTCTCTGAGAATTATTCAATTCCCAGACCTGCTAAATACACCATGTTGCCCTTGGGAACTGCTATTTTGAAAACTACTTCTTAAACTTTCTGGGTTAGAGCATCCCCTGATGGAACTGTATGTAGTTCCACCTAATTTTAATGCTGACTTCCATCAGCTGGATGTCATATGTTGCTAAAATAAAATGCAGAAGCCAAATTCTGAAGGTTTTTTCATGAGTTTAAGCTACCTGGAGAAATCAGAAATGTTTAGCTCTGGGGATCTTGTGCTAGCTTGTCTCACACTGATACAAAAAGATAACATCGAATGAAGAGGACATGGAGCAAATGGATTTTTTTAATTCTGTGCTAATCTTCACAGTTGTTTTTCATTTTTTTTTTTCTTTCATAAGCTCTTCTTAAAGTGTAGATGATAGGCTATTTACTGGGAATAATCCTGTTAGGCAGATAGTGCTGTATACACACTTTTCTCTATATACCTCATTCTACAGACACACCAACATTTGAAATCAAAAAGTGATTCCTAGTCGTATTTTTCTTAGAGATCTCACCTTTATTACACTCTATAATCTGTATCTGTGATGTTAAATCATAAAGCATAAACTGTAAAGCAGAGGTGAGAAAGACACTTAAGAAAGAAAAGTTTTGCCTTTTTGATATTAAGAGAGTTAGGGTGAGAGGGCATCACGCAACCTCCTCAGTAAGTGTTGAACAAGGGATCCCCTGCATATCTGAGGGGTCTGAAAGAGCCTGAACTAAACCCCACCAAAGACATTAAAAATTATTGCTTGGATTTTAATAGCTTTTTTGGTGGCTTGTTTAGCGAGTTTGTTTCTCACCCAGGTATGGGGCCCAGTCTTCTCACACCAGTAATACGGGAAAAGAACTTCCCCCTAGTTCTACAATATCCTGAATACAAGAAAGATCAGCATCTGGCCACAAACTCTCTACTAATTGACTTTTTGTCTGCTGAATGACTAAATTCTAAACCTTCCCTTTCTATTATATACTTTTCTGAAGATAAACAGTTATTTTAATGGAACAGAAGATTGCGTAATCATTGTGAAGCCCTTGAGCTTTCTGCTAGCTGCAGATTTCTCTGTTCAAGTCCAGATGAGCTATACAATGCGAAAATACATCTGGTAAGTTTTTCATTGACATTACTAGGAAGGTGTAATGACTGTTGGTCTGATGTCAGCAGGAGGTGCTGTCAAGAAGGGGAAGGAAAAAAAACCTCAAAACCCCCTGCAGACATTCAAGAAGAAATCTTGTAAGGTTGAGTAATTACAATTCTCAAAGGAAAAAATAGACTTGGATAAACCTGGAGGCACCTTTATGTTTTTCCTTTTCAAACTTTCCATCTCCCTGACACGACACTTTGCTGTTCTGTCATTTCTGTCACCATGTCATGCCGGGCTGGTTCTTTTTTTCAGGGGAGAGAGAGTATTTTTGGTCCTTAGAGACCCTACTGTGCAAATATTTAAAACAAACAGGTCTTTGTTGAGATTTTTTAAGAAGTGTTTTAATCAGCAAACAGATATATTCTTTCTCTGTTGGAAGAGAAGCTGCAATTATCAGGGGAATTTCATTTCAAATGGCATGTACGTTCTTCGTGTGGGTGGTGAGGTATGCAGGCATCTCAGTGGTAGGTTATAGTCATGTTGATTATATACTTTGAATGTTACTTTGCTGATGTCAGTATGGTGCTTTTTTCTGAGGTGCGCAGGAAGCCCGGAGCAGTAAAGAGTCTCCCTTCCGTGCTGTTTTCCCATTTGTAAAGAAATCACGACTGAGATTGTAATTGTGAAGCTATGCAGTCACAGAAATTGTGTCCCAGGGAGGTGTTGTGTCTTGCTGCAAGCGATTGCTGTCTCTTTGTCTGGACAGAAAATGGCTGAGCTTCTCTCTTGTGTTACACCATTTCTTCCTGTTCTTTCCTGCACGGATCCTTTTCACCGCTTTCTGTCTCATCCACTTTCTTCTCACCAGTCTATCAACACCCTTTTTCTTTTCAAGTAGTTCATGGAGCAGTCAGGTCATGTGCCATCAAATTATGTCCCTCCTTTTGAACTTTTTGGCTGTCACATGGTTCCTAAAATCATCAAGGCTGTGGTTTGCTTTTGCAGGTTTTTTGTTGGTTTTTTTCTTTTTTTTCCTGATTAAAAGTGATGTTCCCTTTAACTGCTTCTTTCTTCCCTGAAAGTGTATTGTACTTTCTTCATTGTTTCTAACTTTGCTTTCTGACTCTTCCATTAATGCTCCTCCAGGCTTAGAAAGCTCCAGTGAGAGCTCTGCTATCTTCAGTTTTGTTTCATGTTTTCCAGTTTGGGAGAAACACTTCTGTCCCACAATAGGTAATTTTCCTACTCGCTCTTTTTCATTATTTTACATGTCGTTTTGGTGTTACTATCTTTACAAATCTATCTTCACCTGTCACTATCTGCCCTTGATTTAAAAAATGGAAGGCAGGCTATGTATCTTGCTGCATGGAGGACATATTGCTGATAGAAAGCTGCAGGGCTAAAGCCAATGGCTGAAATGCTCAAACTTTTCTATGCAAGATTTCCCTACAATCTTGTCTTCTTGATCTATGGCTGTTTTATGACAGTAAAGCAAGCACAGATTAGATTCATCTGGCCTAGTGCTTTCATATTTCATCTGAATATATGTTGAAATGTATTTGCTATTTGCTGTGCATATTTGCAATCGCTCTTTTGTGTTTGATAAAGTGATTTTTTCCATCTCTTAAAGGCTCTTTGGGTGGGACTCAGCTGCCTAAGTATGGGCATACAGTGCTATTGTAAACATTGTAGGGTTTCCTGTTCAGCCAGTTACTACCTCTCCAGAAGGGTACGAGGCTTGCGCAGGTCGTGTGCTCCACGCAGGCGTCTCATACTGCTGCGCTGTGCCTTACCCTGGTGCACGTGCCCCGCTGCATCTGTGTATGAAATGGCTGAGACTAAACAAGACAGCATCTCCCTTCCTAACTTGCCATCTTAAGCTTCCTCCGGCAGCTTTTCAGGACGTCGTAGGAGTCACGCTTGTGTGGACACCAAACAGAGGCACAAGTTATAGCAAATGAGAAACAAACCCATATTTCAGAGCAATACTTTCCTAGTGCAAATACCACTGACTGAGATTGTGAAGTCAGGCCTAATAATAAAACAGAAAAATAGAAAACAATAAAAATAGAAATAAAACAAAATAATCCGTTAGGAGTAGCCTTATCAGAAATCCCCGTTAAATTCAGCCAAAGTAGAGGTCACATCCTTCTCTATGACTTTTGTTACCTTAGCTCTCAGCTTGAGAAATACCTGCTCACCACCATGGATCTTCTGCATAATCTTCTACTGGAAACCCTTTTTTTTTTTCCTTTTTCTCTTAAATATTTTTCCTGAATCAGATTGTGGTCTGTTTCAGAGTAACATCCCTGTGTGCACTAAATTGAGACTGGCATACATTTGTTTATTACTACGGAGGCAAAAGGATATTTTCAGCACCTCTTTCAAAGATTTGAGACCCATTGTAATTCCACTGAATCAAAATGATTAATATGAGGACCTTGCCTGTATTTCTGTCTCACAAAAAAAAGGTATTTCTGCTGGATAAATTAGAATGTGAAATATACCTCCTATTCCTGGCATATATTTTCCCCTTCCTTTATGGACTTCATGTCCCACATGGAAAAGACAAGACAGAATTTTCCACCTATTATTTCTTAAAAACAAACCACCAACAAAATTCTCCATAATTACAGAGACTCTCAAAATGTTAGAGTTAATATTGAAATGTTGACAGGCATCTAACTTTTCCTGGGGAGGAATGAGTGATTTAGCTAGGATGAGCTAATAATACATTTCCAGTGGTAAGTAACAGCTCTCCGTTCTGGATAAAAATGATTATTTTAATAAGGCTTGAAATTGCAGGCATGATATATGCTGTGATAGCACGTAGGATGAACCAGTAATGCAAAACCGAAAACACTAAATGGAGCTTGAGCAGGGATCCTCTGAGGGATTATTAAAGATTATATCAGTATTCTGTTAGCCATTGAAATTAGATTCATATGAGTTGCATAAAACAAGTATTTGCAATCTGGAAAAAAAAAAACAAACAACAAATGCCTTTTTCCCCCTCATCTTTTTAAAATACTGTGCTTTTTAATATTTAAAATGCATTTTCACACTTTATTGTTTTTTCTTGTTTTCAAGGATGATACACAACTTAATTCTACTACTATGAAAACACTGCAGGATATATCTCAGGGTATTAGGTTAATATTGGAAGAAAGGTCTAGATTTTTCAGGGTGCAGGCGGGGGTTGTTGTTGATGTCCTTGTATTTTATCAGCAAAGATGTTAGACAGTAATCAGCCCTGGAAGAGGCTCACGGTCTGCTATAAAGCAGCTCCCGTGGTAGCCCACAGCCCTACTGGTAGCCAGCTATGTTACTAAAGGTATATCAACAACTTTTCTTTCTGGCTCTGATTCTCTACTCATTTCTCATTTCTTTGTTAGCTAAAAGCTCTTTTGGGAGAAGTTGACAAAGCCTGCTACGCGAGGCTGTGCGTAGCACAACAGGACACGGAGCTTGGCGGGAGCTTTTTGGCATTGCAGTGATACAGATACTACACTGATAATAGTGGTTTCACACAGAAAGATCAATATATACAAGACACTCGTTCTTTAAAGCCTCCTCTCTTTTATGATTAGTAGGAACAATTCATATACAATCCATCACCCTCGTAAGAGTTTTGTGACAATTAATTATATAATGCTTGCGCAGTGCTTTGAAGATGCAAAGGCAGAACCCCAGCTGTGTTAGAGTTCAGATAGCACAAGGCAGCCTAACACAACCAACACAAAAATCATCTACAGGATATCTTGGCTAGCAGAGAACAGCTGTGGAGGTGATTTCACCATCTCTCCTAGCCTGCCTGTTAGGTTGAGAAATCTGCTGCCACTGTCCAGTCTCTCCACTCCTCAGGAACGGTACTTGAGTCACGTTCTCGGCAGAGAGGAGCTTGAGGATACTCAGTGCCTCTGAAAGCTCTCCTTCATGTGATCTGGACAGAGCAGGACATCAGAGCAAAGCACAAAGCTCAGTCCAGCAGCATACACCCAGCACTGGGCAGCGCGCTTTACAGCAGGGCTGCAGCTGTCGGTGTGCACTGAAGATACAGAACCCCAGAGCTAAACATGTCTTGAGCTTTCCTCACTCTTTCAGTGTGGACATGACTTCCGTGGCCCAAAAGCTATTGTAGACTTCAGGGCAACTGAGCCTATGCTGTGACCCCTCCTCTCCCGTCTTATTTTCTCTTTCATCATTTTTGACACAAGATCTAACTAATGAGTTTCAGGCTCCATGTCCTGGCTATATAAAAACTACACTTAATTTCCAGAAAATTAACTCCAGGTTTGGCATGCCTCCGTGAGTTACACCTATGCCATTTGAAACTGATGGGCCTGGGATGGGGTTCAGTTAGGATGGAGAAAGCTAGAGGGAAAGAGTTAGCATTTGATGTATCAAATCTCATCTTGCTCAAGACATTCGTGTATGGTGCTTTAATTATTTCAAATCTCCATCTCCATGTTATGCTGCCACTTGTCACATGGTTGAACATAAGCATGAATGAAAATGAAAATAAACACATAAAGCAAAGTCTGAGCAAAAAAATAGATGTTTAATGTGAAAGAAGATGGCCTTTTTAAATAATGTGCTCTTATTAAGGAAAAAAACTGAGGAAACCTTGCTTTTATTTTTCTAAAACACAGCAGAACTAAACAATTCGTATTCACTTCTGTCCATTTAAGCTTTTTTATGGGTTCAGATGGACATCTTTCAAGACTTGCACAGAGCCATAAGCCAATTCATGCCTTCCTGAGAGCTCTTTTTTTAAACTTTGAAACCAAAGCATTTCTCAGAAACAGAAGAGAGAAGATTTCAATCAACTTTAGAATAACTCACTGGAACAACCTACCTGGAGAACTGTACTCGGGGTCTTGTGATTGTATTTGATGCCTTTCTAACAGAAGGCGTTCAATACCACCAGAAGTTCTTAATGTGACATGAGTCACTTCACAAAAATCTATGGCTTGTATTATGCAAAGGGTCTTAGAAGATTATATCTTCTGGCTTAAATGTATATATCCATTAATTTCTGTACAATAAATCACATCCCATCAGCAGCGTTCACCTATTTGCGGGGCAGAGCTGGAAACAGATCCTAATGTCTTTTGGTCCTCTGAAAGCCTATGCTGTTATTTTGGTGGAGTAGGAAATGGAAGAACCAGTTGATTCACCACCAGATGATGGGATTCAGTACACAAAAGTGATGGTAGTCAGGGCAGGAAGCTGTGATATTTTTTCCAGAAGCAGAAAAGATACTAGGAGAAGAGGAGTGGAAACTAAGCCCTCAAAACAGCATGTGTGAGTGCTTTTGATGCTCTGATTTTGACCGAGCATAAAACACTGAAGAGGTGTTTCACAAGCACTTCTCCACTGACTTCCATCAAGAATCACAGTTCTTGCTAGCCTGAATAATACCTCTGTATGTCTGCTTGTGTGTATGTATATACACAGAATCATAGAATCATAGGCTGGAAAAGACCTCGAAGATCATTGAGTCCAACCATCCACCCAACACCACCATTCCTACTAAACCATATCCTGAAGCGCCACATCTACACGTTTTTTAAACACCTCCAGGGATGGTGACTCAACCACCTCCCTGGGCAGCCTGTTCCAATGCCTGACCTCTCTTTCAGTAAAGATATTTTTCCTAATATCCAATCTAAACCTCCCCTGATGCAACTTGCGGCCATTGCCTCTCGTCCTATCGCTAATTACCTGGGAGAAGAGACCAACACCTGCCTCACTACAACCTCCTTTCAGGTGCAAGCTTTCTCATTGAGGAGGATGGCAAGAGCTGATGCAGCCTTGCTTGCACCAGGTTTTACCTAGACTCTCTGCTTTCTGCAAAGTACCCACCTATTTCCTCTCATTTAACACCTAAAGACTTTTAGAGAAGCTGCTTCTTTCCAGAAAGTTAAGAGGCTTTATTATAAAAAAGAAATCCTTTATAAAATACTAAAAAAAACCCCACCAGCCAAGCAAACAAACAAAACACTTCTGTGAGTAACTGCACAGAAGGCGTGAGTCTCAGAGAGCAAGACACAAGCCCACCTTTACTGTGAGCACAGAGCTGTCCTGGGGTTGCTAAACAAGCTTTCATGTTAGGTCTATCCCTTTTGCATTAGGATTCAAAACAGTCTTTGCTGTTCTAGATTTTTGTTTAAACTGCACACAGGAGCTGTTCTAAAAAAATAATCAAACCAGAATGTTCCTTCTGCAGAAAATATCATGATTTTTATTGCTTTCTATTTGCAAGAAAAAGGAAAATTAAAAATGCTATTTTTTATACCAACACACAGAGATTGCAAAGTTTAAAATTGATGATGTTAATCTGGACTCTTCTGAGAATGTTTTCACACAGAAAAGTTTGCTTTCAGAACAATTTTCTTTTCCTTGAACCAATTTTATAAAATTTTAGAATGCTCTTTTCAACTGGGTGAAGGAAACAACACAGCATTTTTTGATAGGAAATACTCTGGCAAGTCGATAACAGCCTGTTAAGCTCTACTATGGATACTGAAGAGGTAGTGTGATTTTGGCCAGCATCTGGAAAAGAGGATGGCACAAGGTAATGGTGTTTATGTTCATGGGCCCTGTGGTGATTTTCTCCACGAGAAATCAGCAGCAAGGGAAAACCCAAAGGTTAGAGCAGCACACTGTAGCCTCTGCCCAATTTTCAAAAAACCTGAGCACTTCTCATGCCACTTCCAGTCTTTATAACTGCAGATATCCAGCAACTGAAGAAATTGCACTGTCTTGTTTGGGGCCAGTCTTAAAGCTTTTCTCATTAGAAGTTTAACCATTTGTAGAGCAGAACTAATGATTATTTGCCTGCTGCACAGAGACAGGTAGTAGATGGGAGATGCAAATAATTTTGAAGGATTTTGTGTTCCTTTGCTGAAAGTTATTCTGGAAGTGGGAAAATACTGTTACTGTTCTACCACCATTTTTAAACAGATTTTTCAAAGATCATTCCAAAGAGATAGAAATACTGGTTTAAAAGGCAATAGACTAGTTTAATACTACAAAGCCAGTGGAAAAAGCAGTTATCCTCTCCTTTTTGTGCTGATTATTTGAGTTTTGATTGCATTTTTTGTTCACAGCTATTGTAAAAACAAAATGCAAATTGCACAATTAAACATTTGGAACAGCCTCCTTTATCAGTCTATAATTCACAGTGTGTCAGGGACATCTAATAACATCCTACTACGGATCGCTTATCAGATAGATGTTGAGTTAACTGCTATTGTCTCCTTTGCCATCCCCCATAATTTGATGTGAATAGATTCCGATATTTGGAGGGTGGTAATAATCTACCTACATTGCGATGCAGCCCTTTTTCTCTCATTTTTAGGACTCGTCTCCTGTTCCTGTTCCTGTTTGGTTTGTGTTATCACCTGCAGGTAGCACTATATAGATTATACTACTTCTTCATGCTTGCTGTTTCCTTATATTCTTCACATTGGCCACTGCTGTAGACATTACATTGGGCTAGACTGACTTTGTTCTGGTTTGATGGGGCTGCTGTTGTGTTTATAATTGCTGCTGGTGATCTGTATGTGTTCTAATGCAGATGCAGATTTATCCAGGATGGCTAAGAGCACTACAGCTCCTGCATTTGCACTGCCTGCTTGCAGTGGACACTGTAATTCTCTTTGACTTTCCTGCCATCTTATTATTTAGGCAGCTGGCTGTGGCTGTCTTTAGTGCCTGTTGCTAACTAATGGTACATAGATGTAGACGAGCACCAGTTTTGAGGGCTCATTTCCCACTCCCCTTCTACTCCCCTTTCACTAGCAACAACCGCAGCTTTCTGGCTTGTCACATGCTGGGACCACTCTCTGCTGTTGCTTCCTGGGTCACCCACCAGTCCGAAGGGCCAGGAGTGCTGGGGAATGGCAAGGACCCCTGAGGGCAGGCAGCCTGAACCCTGGTCTCCACTGTGGGCAGCTTCTGCTCCTCTCCCCTCCTGAGCACCCTCTGTGGAGCAGCCAGCTCCAGATCTGCTCTGAGAAGTTGTCTGCAGACAAGGTTCAGCCACGTGTCGGGAAGGGAGGTGGGAAGAGGCAGGAGCCACAGGCTCCAGGGTCATCAGCCAGTCTCCAGCTGGCTTCGTGCCTTCTCACAGCATATTTCATGAGGTATCAGGTAATCAGGCAGAACAGTTGTGGTCAAGAAATCCAGACCGTGACCTGTCTCTCACTGTTAGGAAACAAGTTTTGTGCCTGCGCAGTCCCTGGTAGCAGTCAATACAGGCAGCTTTCAGCAAGTTGGTCAGACTCTTGAGAATAATAGTGCAAACTTCTTATTTCTTATTGTTCCCTTTCAGTTCTGATTTTTAACCACTCTGGTTCTCTGGTTCGTTAGTGCTACAGGTTTCTCAGTATATTATAGTGCATATTGTGTCAGTTATAATGTCCAAATAGGCACCTCTTGGTTAAAGACACCTTGAATTTTTCCAGACTTTCTTTACCTAGAAATTTAATTTTTAATCAAATGGCAAAGCAGACTAAGCAGTGATTTTATAATACTTTCTCACTAACTGACCTAAAGGTAAAATGCTTAATGCATCATTAGTACTCCTCACCACAGCAGGCCTATGTTACAGTGTTAATATTCCCAACCAGAGATACCCAAAAGTCTTGGGTAAACTGTTGCCTCTCTCCCTATGAAACACTCAAGAAAAATGCTTCATAATATTTTTGAATCATTTGTAAGAAAATAACAGAATATCTTGTAGTGTATATCCTTTTTTTTTCTGTCCAGATACTAATTCAGCACTCGGCTCAAGTCACCACAAAGCACATGAACGTATTTCCTAATAAAAAGTGAAGTTTCCCTACAGGAGCAGTGAGCTGTCAGCTATCTTTCTGCCTCCCTTTATTTATTTTTCTGCCTTTCTCTTTTGCTAGTTCTTGTCAAATTTCCCTGGAACATTTTTTCTCTCTTTGCTATTCTGCAAGAGCAGAATAAAAGAAAATTGGGGGAAAAAAAAGCTAGGGGCTTTAAAGTTTAAAAAATAAACACAATTTGGGAACTGTAGAAGCAGCTGTTAGTTGCACAGGCCATAATTTACTAGAATATACATGGCTGTAGTCAGCAAAATTAGTGTTTGCTTGGGTTTGCATTTCAGGCAACTCACCACTTCTGAAACTAGCATATAACAAAGGCATCAAGGAAGGCCAAGAAAAAGATTTTTTTGTGTGATATTTATTCTAGCACACTTATTGTCTTATAAATTTCACTTCTTCAAAAAATGTGTAATTTCTTTCATTTTATGATCACCATTATCATTCTGTGAATATCAGCAGTCAGTCCAGTTTCCAACAGCACAGCCTCACGGAAGCCTGCATTCAGGGTAAGCAATGACTGTGGATGAGGAAAGTTTAATAATTAGGTGAAAAACTACAGTTGCTTGGCTTGACTACATTTCATTACCCTTCCAGCAATGTGTCTACCTAACACAAAAAGATCTTGGTGAGAAAAACCTCACTTGCAGGGTCCCCCTCCAAGGGCCATCTGCTCCCCTGCTTATTACTAGGAAAGAAGAATCACATTTCAAATGCTTGTAAATTCAGAGGCGAATGAACCAACTCCTTCAGTTCAATTCAAAACCACCAGCTAACAAAAAGAAATATACCTCAGGGGTTTCTTAACCTGCTGCTTCATCATAATGTACCCAAAAGTGACTCTGTGCATCCCTCTATTCTGCAACAGCATCCTTTGTGTCCTGGCCTGCCCCTCCATTTGAGGGTCTCTAGGAATCCCACAAACTGTCACGAGGGTATGGTAATTAGACTGTTAAATCACAGGTCAGCTGTGATATTGCAAAGCTGAAATGCCAGTGATGCGTTAGTACTCACGTGGTAAGTTCAAAGCACGCAGAGCTGAACATGGTCATGTTTCCTCATAGATCTGGAGTAGAAGGGGCAAGAGGAGGGAATGAACGATGTCTCTGATAGAACAGAAACTGCTAAAAAGTTTGGTTCAAAACGCAATCTAACTTAAAAGAGTTTTTGCCCAGGAATGGATATTTGATATGTTTCCAGTAATGGAAATCCTAATTCTTTAGAGGGCCCAAAGACTTAGCACAAGTCCCATGAGATACAGATGAATTCAGACGATCTGGTTTAAGTCTCTGCTCTACCACAAATTCCTATTTAATTTTGGAAAAACTCTGAGGATAAAATTAAAGCTCTTAATTAAAGGCTGAAGGAAGTTAGGTCTCCTAATTACTGCAATACTTTTGGAAATGTTTACTCTTTGACCTTCTTTAGTTTCAAAACATGCTTTAGAGTTGATAATGTCGCCAGCACAAAGCCATTAAAAACCATGATGGTCAGAAACAAGAAGGCAAATAGCTGTGGTATCATAGTAGCAAAAGGGAAAAAACGAACAAACAAACAAAACAACCCACAACTGTTTTATGGTTGCTACTGGGTTCCTAAACAAAATGAGGCACAATAAGGGACTATGAAATATGTGGCCCTCAAACAATTGTCAGCATTGCAAACACTGCCTTCCTTCTTGCTTTCACCTTAAAAGCCACTGTACTAAGTGAAAATTAACCCCATTTGCCCTTCAAGCCACTGTTCATTATGAGATTACCTATCAGTACCACACTACCACAGCAATGTTTGATCACACAGATATTTCATCAAGAGAACTGAGCCCAGATAAAAAAAAAAAAAATTAGAAGAAACAACAACCAAAGATAAATTATCTGATTAAATATTGATGTAGAAATTATTATTTATGTTTCCTGGCTTTCCTACATTTAGCACTTGTTAGCAGTGCCCCTCACTCATGAAACATTAATGCTCTATTTTTATAGCTCACTTCTGTACTTAATCTGAATTATTTTGTGAAATGACTCCTTTTTCTGGTGCTGAGGATTCAGATTCTTTCTGCCTATTGAGCTACACCGTTATTGTCACCTCAAGTGTAGTTTTATAAACTATTTTTAGAAGGAGGGAAAGCCTCTGTTACCCTCTACAGATTAGCCATTGTGAGAGATCTGAGCCTGCCCATGCTCACAGGCTGCAGAACATCCTCCAGACATATTGCTCTAGGCTTTATGCCCCTGTCAGAGAGGTAAATCCTGTAAGCCTTGAAATAGGTAAAGTCCTGAATCAACGCAATCTGAAATGCATGTGGTATCAGCTACATGAGATCATAAACACCATGAACATCAGGACAGACACAGTCAGGCCATTTAGCTCAGCAGCCAGCGTCCAAGCAGGGCTAGTAACAGATACCTGAGAAAGAGTATAACAAAGGGCAAAAGGAATAATCAAGAAAAGAACAATGTTTTCTCACTACATCTTCCCAGATTTCACCTGATCTGTAGCTTAGAAACTTTCTGAGTCCAAGATAATGTCTTGGTGTTTGACAGCCTTTGTATAGTTTTGTATTTATGTACTTGTCAAAATCAGTTTGTGGGATGCACAGCCTTCTGCAACATGAGCTATGCAAACACAACCTGCAAAATACTACCTGCTCTTCTTTGTTTGGAACCCATCACTTGAACATTTAATTGAATTCCTGCAAGCTTTGTGTTTTGAAAAGCAGTGAACAATCATTCTTCACTGACCTTCCCTGATCTGTTTGTGATTTTGCATCCAGTATCTCTTTTTGAGGTCTGAGTCCTAGTCATTTTTGCCACTTCTCAGGAGTAAACCATTCCCTACATTTGATCATCTTTGGAGCACTTTGGGCATTTCACATTTTCCTGGGAAAAGAAAAAAGCAGCAGAGCATGGACTACAGGCTATGATTTTTGCACATTTCTCCTCATTTTCTCGATCAGTTCTGTTAATAATCCTCTACATAAAAGTCCATGGGGAAATTTCACTTTAAGATAACTTTAGAATAGCTAATCATCAGTAAAGGAATTTGGATTTCTAAGGTCTTGAAAAACGTCTATGATCTCCCTTAAGTTTCATCTTGCTTATGTGCGGAAAAAATGCAGCAGTTCAGAGCAAATCTTGTCCTGGTGCAAGTCTAATGGCTCCCACAGCTGGTGTATATTGATGTAGCTCTATTGATTTAAAGAGTGCTACACTGATTTATAACAAGCAAGGATCTAGACTTCTATGTCCCAGTAGAAGCCAGTGATAAACTTTGTTCTAAAACAAGTTGGGGGGAGTAATTCTGTTGAACCACATCCTTGTGCCAGGTACATACTCCTAATGAGAAATTTTTAAATGTTGCTGGTCTTAGAAAGGCAACATTTGTGATAATAGCAGCATCTCTCTGTTGTGGCCACAAGAGGGCCAGATTTCTGACTACAGTTTGACGGGAGCGTTACAGCACAGGAAGTGAATTTATTCCTTTCAGATGCAGCAGGCAGTCACCGGCGACAGGGGCACCATGCGTATGGCACTCGTTTTGTCTCAGCCGCCTGTCTGATATTGTTGAATACAAAATCCTGCAGGAATCAGCAGATGCTGGTATGCTTTAATAGAGAAAAGGCCCAACACACTCCCAAGCTGCGATTCACCTCTCCCCAGGCAGCTCCCTCACTCCGCACCAAGCATGACGGCACATGGTACCGAATACCTGGTTTGTTTGGCCAGTTTGGGTCAGCCGGCCCAGCTGCATCCCCTCCTGGCTTCTTGTGAAAGTTAACCCTATCCCAGCTGAACCCAGGACAACAGGGTTGCAGTAACAGCCTCTGTTCATGGGAGAAATTGGATGATGAACTTTTGACTCTTAGTCTAGTTCCTCTGCCACTTGGTGGTCTTACAGACTTCTCCTTGACTCCAGTTTCAAAGTATATACTTAACCACATGATCACTTCAGGAATGTGACTCAACAGGACTACTTATGAGCTTATATTTATGCATGTTCTCAGGTATTCTGCTAAAACTCCATTCACTCTTTGAACAGACTTTCCAGATATCATCTTTTCTTTCTATTTCTCAAAGTATATTGAAAAGATAAAAAACAAAACAAAAACAGGAATCCAAGCAACATAAGCTGATGTTGACTTGTAAAGCAGCTTGCCGGTTCGTTACTATTCTTTTGTAATTATGACAGAGATCAAGAGATCATCAGTAAAATAGGTTGCCTTCATTGCTTGTGCCAGTTTCAGTAAGATCATAAAATCTGCTTTTGGAGAGGTTCTTTGATATAAATGGTTTCATTGATTGAAAAACAATGATACCAAACTATGTATCAGACTTACAGAGATCTCAGACAAGCATTGAACAAGAAATCATGTAGCAAGAATATGCTTCTGGGCTGCCACAAAGCTTAATTTTCAGTAGTCCCTGTCCAGCAGTCTGATTGGAATCCTTTTCACAGAGCTATACTGTGTAATATAGGCCCAAGACAAAGAAAATCCCAATTTCTCATGTTTCAGTAAAATCTTCAATTGTATCAAACAGCTGTGCAAATAAAATGTTCGCAGGAAGTAATTTTTGTACGTCAGCAGGCTGGTATTTTAACACTATGGAGACTCCTTGTTCAACTGTAGCTAATTGGAGTACACTTAAAAATGCATATATGTTGCAATTCCAGTATTTTAAGAGAAGTAACACAGCAAATATTATGGTGGCATACACCTATTATTTTCTCTCTGACATTTAGAATTAGGAGGGAAGAAAGCAATTGGAAAATGTGAGTTTGAATTAGATCAAGAGACCGGTGAATATTTTAGCATTGTTTGCCAGAAATGCTTTCTGAACAATCCAGCTCTGACAAAAAACTGCTGGAACATCAAACAGAAACAGTATGTGAAATGCATGCACTGTTCTTCTGATATCCCCATGGCAAAGTCCCAGATGCATGGAGAATAAATAGTATGAAGTATTCCATGCTTTCCTGATCATTATGTAGTATTATCACAGTCTTCATAAATTTTAGACTTAAGGCAACACAATATAGACTTAATATAGACAATATAAAAATATGGAACAAAAAGTAGGCACTCATTCCAGTTCCATGAAAAAATAAGATAAGAGCAAACAATTGAATGGCAAAACAGAATCCAACACAATATTTGACAGTAGGATAAGTCATGGTTTCACAATTTACCTGTTGTCAACATTTTTTGTGGATATCTGAAAACATTTTAACAGAGGACAATGAAGTGGCTCTGTGGGTTCTTTAGGAAACTTCTCCTAGACAGCAGGACAGAATGGCAGGAAAACAAAAAGTGCTTGCTTGAAAATTTAACAAGTGAGTGAAATGAGAACCAGGTCACAGTGGGAACAATGAGTTGGCCTCTCCTCAGCAGGTAAGAGATACGATATGGAAGGCAGACTGGAAAGGAGTTTACAAGAGGGACAACTATATCACACTTAAAAGTTTGAACTAAACAATTAAAACTGTTAGTATGAAAATGACTGCAATTCTAATTCCTCTTCACTGAAAGAAGTCACTGATCAGCGTAGCAGTTAAATAGATGCTCACTCTGCAAATCATTATTAAATGTTTCTTACTGTCCCTCTGCTAGACACTGAGGTTGAATGACCTCCCCTTGATCTGCTTCAAACAGACTCATTAAACCATTAAGGAAAGTGGATTGAGTTTACCCCATTCATTTTATCTAAAGAGGATTAAGGAACGCTAATCCATTCCCTACAGATTTGGGGTTACTAAACCTTGCAACATCACTATAAAATCTGGAATATCATGTTTATTTATGACCACATTAAAATAAAAAAACTTGGGCCTGACATATTCTTTGATAAAACAAGTGATTTAGGCTTTTACCCAGCCCTACACCTTGTGATATGTCTTACAACAGGATGTATTAAAGCCCTGGAGTACCTGGCATAGCCTGTATGGCACATGCTCCATACAGACAGGTTTCTGACTGTCCCTGGGGCCTTCATTCCTTTCCATAAGGAGGGAGAAGACCAAGCAAGGCGACACAAAGCTCAACCCTGATTACCTGGACTGCAGATCCTGGGACTCCTTGTTACTAGTGCTGGGAGCAGTGTGGGCAGTACGTCCTGCAATAGGCAGAATTTCACTAAGCATTGAGAAAACCCTTTAGTCCAGAACAGTTTTACGGTAAGACCAGTTCCTCCCACTCAGAGTTGCTGTTTCAGGCTCTCACTAGCTTCTGCAAAGATATCAGTTAAACCCAGACATGTTTTCAAGCTTCTCCATAAGAATCTCCATCATTACCATTACATTTGGAAATATGTAAATACAGTAATGCAAAGAATCCTCTTCGAAGTATGGAATGGTTTCTGTTGGAAGGGACCTTTAAAGGTCATCTAGTCCAACCTTCAAACCTCTGCTCTCTCAGAAAAGCGAAGCAAAGCAAAGCAAAGCAAGCAACTGGCTTCAGCAACTTTCCCCTGCCCAAACAATCTCTGCATGTCAGCAAACAGCATCTCCTAATGCTCACATGTGTCTTGGGACAAACTAAAGTTCATCCTTCAAGCCTGTGGCCCATTCCTTGCCAGCTTTAGAAACTTGAAAATGAAGCTGTGTTCCCAGGATGAAGGAACTGAGAGCTCTGCACCACCCTACTGCTCAAGTGAAAAAAGGACGAGTCCTCTGAGCCTGGGCAGAGCAGAGCTGGGATGATAAGGAGGAATGAAGAATGGCCTTGGACACCCACCAGCTCTGTCAGCTGTCTTCTTTGGCATCTAAAAGTATTTTATGTTTTTATCAAAAGCTAGGCTTGGGCTGTCTTTGCATCGTTCCAGGATTCAAACCTCTTGGAGGTTTCAGTTGTTTGAAAGAGCCCACCCATCCCAGCTGCAATAATGGGACTGCAACAGAGCTGAGCTGAGGTGGAGCAGATGGCTAAGGAGAGGTCCCCTCTGGCTGCCCCTCCTGCTAGTCCTGTCCTTGTGCCTTACCAACATCGCTCTCCAACCTAACAGTGTTTATGTGTCATCTCCTCCCCCATTGTGGGCAGAAAAGAAGTTACCTATATTTTTTGGCATAGTCACACAGTGGTTCTGACCTTCTGTCAACAAGGGTGATGACCTGGATATGTCTTGGCTGGTTTGGGGTCACCAGATATTGAGTTTTACTTCTGTTTCCATTGCCGAGAACAAGGGAAAATTCAGTCTACTATTTTGCACATTATCTAAGAAGTTTCACTTAGCAACTTGTAAAACAGCGGCTTTGCATGAAAAAACACCAGAGTTCGGCTGTAACAGGGTTGGTATTGTCAGACCCACATTTAATCTCATGGGTGCCAAACTGTTTAACAGCACAAGGTGCATAAATTGAATTAATAAATGACTTGTTGAGCTTGGTAGAGAAACCCAAGGATCATCCTTCACAGAGGTGAGATAATCTACTTAGGAGGAGAAAGATCATTAGATAACCTTCCACCTCTTTAAAATGAGCACCTGATTATTCAAGTAGGGTTTGAATTGTCTCCTTTGTACAAGTGAGGTATTTTTTTAAGATTTGTGTTAGAGATTGTACTCTGAATTTAAAATCTCCTTTGTGTGTAATCTTCTGCTATCTCCCTTGTTCTTGTCAAACAGATGAAGGAAGGAACTCCTGCCAGCTTTTTTTGTTTCTCATTTGGCATATTGCTATAAATTGTACACACAGACTTTCATAAAAGCTTTTATTCACCACCTTTTATTAAGAATCTTTGTGCAAGTGTATGTGTATTTATAATCATCTATGTTTGCATAAAATAGAAAAAACCTGCACCCAGAATAAAAATAAAAAAGAATGTGAACCTTAGCAGTCTGAGAATTCAGCTATGAAATTGTTAGGCTTATTAAAGAATTTGGACTAATTCATGAGAGGTTTCATCTTTGAAACTGCCTGGCTACATGTATTTGCTTCTACAAGTCCAGCAAATCAGTTAATAAACCAGAATTCTCCAACAAGCTTTCTATTTTTCATGCAGTCGTCCAAACAGTCTGATATATTGAGATGTTCTGCATTAGAATTGAATGCTGTTCTTTGTAACTATTATGCTGAGCACATTTATATATGTGTAGTGCACTTTAGAAATACAAGGTAGCACTATCTAAGTGCAATGTATTTATTCAGTGTTGTAAATATTCATGGTGCTTCTTATGTCAATAGAAAATAACGAATTATATTGTGCTCTTGGTTACGGTGATACTGATCTTTGATTATTCCACTGACTGTATAGTGGTGCTCTAGACTTTAATAAGTGAAGCTAATACAGCGATATGGCCTATGTAAGAAAAGATGGAAGTAAAAAAATAAAAAGCATGGAAGTACAAGGCTTTTCAGGCTCTGTGTTTATTCTGCTCTGAGATCTGACCTAGACTTAGATGACAGGCATTTTGTAGTCAGACTTGAAACTGAAGCTTGAAGTGTCTGCCTTGGGAGAAATTGCAGGCATGTAGAAACCCGGAAGTTGTCTGTGGATGTTGTTAGTCATTTCTAACTACCTGGCGATGGCTGTTAAAATGTAATTGTTGTTTGCTAATCTGACCTCTAAACTTTCAGATCACTACTGTGCTAATGGATACTGACTGAATTAAAATGGTTAATGTCAGTATAACAAAAGATGGAAGAGAAGAAAGGAGCGAGAAGAGCCAACTTTTGTCCAAACTCTCCAGACTGTCCAAACATAAGTTACATAAGGGATGCATTGCCTTTGCCATTTGCATAGCTGCAGGTGAGCACGCTATTGCTCTTTTTCAGTATCCCTTGTATTTAATCTGTAACTCTGCAGAGAGTTCATATTTTAGGTACTGGAGCAGTCATCTGGTACATTAGAAAGCGGCAGATGAAGAACGGTAAGTCTGAGTCTCAGTGCAAATATATATAGCTGGAAAGCAAAGGTTCACAATAAAAGCACTCTGTAATAACTGTGACTTAGGGTTTTTGAAATCAAATAGACTGACTATGGCTTTAACAGTAAAGGGTGCAGACCTCATGCTTGCCCACAATACCATGGGGGTTTAGGTAAAAGCTGGAAGAGCTGTGTCTGGACACACACCACTGACATCTACTCTGGGAGCAGGGTAAGATAAATTACCTCTCGTTGCCCTCCTTTTCTTTGGAGAAGAGTTTAAAAAATGAGATTAACAGAGAAAAAGATTATACATCTTTTGTTGATTGTACATAATTTGTTCCCTTTTCATTTTAAACACTGAGATGATATCCCACCTGCATCTTCAAGAAAATCAAGAAAATCACTGAATGAGATTTCAGTGCCTCGTTCTTAGATGGATATCTTAACCATCACCAACAAACATTATTGGTGCTGGCCCTTACTTCTTTGTTATCAAAACTTGTAAAACATTGTTTTTTCTTGATTCTGAAAAAAATGAAATGCTGAATCTTTAAGAAATAGTCTACAAATCATGAGATTTGTAGTAACCCTGTAAATGAGCAACATCATTAGGTTCTAATGTAAAATGTTACCTGTGCAATCAGTTCATCTTAAATTATGTTCTCATTTCTTCATAGACTGATTTTTTTTCTTCTCTGAAACTCAGAGGTTTTGTGTTTTTTTTCTTCTATAAAAAAGGATTGATATACTGAAAAGCAGACCAAGGGTAGAAATTTCACAGATGTTTTACAAGTAGTTTATGGACTAATGCAAAATCACAGGTAACACTTCACCTGGTTGTAGCCATTTATAAGCTGGCCAGTGAAGGCAAAGTCACAGATCTGTCTGCGGACTGCAGCCTGTGAAGGAATCTAAGGATATCTACCTCAGATAGCTGTTCCTTTCATCTTCAAATCTTATCTTAAATATTAACAATATCATGTTCCAGTTCCTTCAAATCAGGTCTTAAGAAGAGGCACATGAATTATGGATTTCCTTCTCAAAGTCTTTTTCTTCTGTGATTGCTTTAATGGTCATGAGACACAGTGGACCGATCAGTTTTCAGAGCAGTGTCCTGTATTCGTTAGGAAGACATATAAAGGCTTCTGTGCTTTGTCACTGCCTGCTGCCTCTCCACTGGCAAAGCACCTTCGGGATGCAAATACATGAGCTGGTCTGTGTGTCCTCTTAGGCTTCTTGACCATGGGGCACCTGTGCATACTAAACTTGTGGTGGTTTCAACGATATGGACCCAGAGATCTGTCTATCCAACTCCTTAAAACACAGTCAAAGGCTGGGTCTGGTTGGTGGGACCGATCCCCCAGGTACTTGTCTGCACCTCTTTGGGAAATTAATGATCCCAAGGACAATAAACTTCAGTTTACTTTCACCTTGGTTTCAACAATCTGAGCTGCCTAAGGGTGATATTGTACGGTCACAGCTACAGAGTCGAGCATGGGGTGGGTAAGCAGAACTGCTGGAGCTGGAGGGGCTTGTAATAAATAAAGGGAGATCCCCCGCATTCACTGGCTGCTCTGCTCACCACCATATTTCTCCTTCTCCATGGCATTATGTTTATACTGGCTAATTCTGTAAGCAGCGTTTTTATCTTGCCCTCAATATCTCGTGGCAGCGAGCCCCAGAGCGTGCTCTGTGGAGCAGTAATTCATTCTCTGCATTTTACATCTGGGCAGAACAATTTCTTTGTTCTGGGAGAGTAAATAAGAATGTCAGATTTACCTTCCTCAGGTCATGTCTCTCTGTACTGTGATTTTTCTAACTCTGCTCCTCTCTAAACAATATTAAGCTATTTCAATTTCTTCTATCATTATCCATAATGGACTTCCAGAGCTAAAAGAGGTGAGAATAAATATGAGCAGAGATCATTGTTTTTTTCACAGAAAGCTGATCACACAACTTTTGTTTTACACAGCTCTCAAACTGTTTACTTATTTACTGATTTAGCAAAGGAGTAGGAGCAGATAGTACCGATGGAGACAGCTATAGTGAGAGGGTAGCGTAGCTAAATGAGTTTGCAGAAGAGATTGGAAAGGAAGACGTGAAATCACTGAGCAAACCGTATAAAAAAGACTGCAGAGCCTGATTAACATGGGGAAAAAAGCATGACAAAGATAAAGGAAGGGTATAGCAGGCTGAACTCAACCACCTATAGGTGGTAGCACTAGCTGAAATATTTAATTGACATATTGCTGGAGAATGTCTTACTTCTTGTGATCCAAAGCTAAAAGGAAAATATAGACCATGTCGAAAGACATATACCAAATCCTATTCATTATTATATTAAAAATGCTTAAATATTTTTCCGTTGGAATATATGTATTATTCCACTACAAAAAGCTATTTTGTCCACCGAAAAATCAAAACACAAAAATTATTTAAAGTAATTCTGAACCAATTACACCATTCATTTTTAATAGCCAAAATAATCAATTAAAATAGTGGAAACACAACTAGTCAGACATGGATACCAGGCACAAAGAGGTGCAGAAGGAAGTGAAACCTAAATACTCAGATTCCCTATGTTTTCCTCTAATGACTTATCACTTTTTTATTAAATCTTTTAAGAGTTTTACTTTTCTCTTTTTTTTCTTGGTCTGGATTATTTATTTTTACAGTCTACCATGAAGAGTGCTGGGGAATTCTGGAGTTCCCTGTGCTTTGGTAAGCTGTATATTTTATAATCACTAGAGAAGAAGATGATGTTCTGTAATATCAACTTTATAATCTCTACATTACAGTATTTCTGCATCAAAGCTGTCAGGACAATTTCCCCATAGGAGCCCCTGCAGCAACTCCACAACAAATATGACTGTAGAAAATATCTTACATAGTTCTTTAGTTTAATGAACTAGTTTAAACAGAAGGGCTTTGGGAACTGGCTGACAATTTTGCTGAGGATGAATAAAGCAGATGAAGACTCAGTTTCTGCTCCTTTATGTTGAATGGTGTTGGTTAAACTGAATTAAAAACTGTAGCAAAAAGCAAAAAGTAGTTGCCAGCTCCCTGCCAGCCAGGAGAACGAGTAACATTTTGGCTGGTCAGATCACAGACACAGTGAAAGATTTGGGGTTTCAAGCTTGATAGAGTTAATAGAGTGTTTGGAAGCAGACGAAACTGCAATGAGTCTCCTACTTTACTATGAAGTTACAGTTTTTGAGAGAGGGCTTTTTAGTATCGCTTTTGCAAACGCTTCTGGGAGAATTGTGCACAAAGGGCTGCTTATTACTGTCATTTAATCTAGATTCTATTAAAATCAAGGGAACATTCACACATTTAACTATATTTTTTCAATTTTTACATATATTACATAAGACACAGAGCTGCAAGTAACACACACCAAAGCAGTGTCAGTCACATTGGAAGTAAAATTGGAGATAATTTCATGGATTTGAAATATGGTTTAAAAACCTGGGAGGAGACTTCTCTCAAAAATCAGATCTTTTTGTCTAGGCTTAAATGAGTATTTTATGAGAAATTAGAGTATCATCTGAGGCAGACTACAAAACAGAATTTCTGTACCCTCTACCTGGTTCTCTTATTCCTCTGCTATACACACTCTTGGTCTTTATCTGTCTGTGTTTTCTTCTCCTGTCACCTACCTGTGAAGCTAAGATCTTTCATAAGGGATTTATCTGCACAGTGTTGAGCATATGGAGCCTGATTGCAGTAACTGTTGCTGCCATATTATTTTTTTAACAACAGTGCTCATGAAGATGCAGTGATGTTTTGTGACGCGATTGTCTCATGATCTTTGGAAAAAAAAGTAAAAAAAAATGTCTTCAAATATCCCCTCCTTCCCCACTATAAGGGCAGGAAAAATGAGCATAAACTGGATAGACTGCCAAAAATTAATAATTTAACTATCTATGACAGAGTTTCAGGTTTTTGGATTTTTTTTTTAGAAAACTTGCCAGATCATTTCCCTAAATGCAAAAGTGGAGTAGTTCCACTTAAAATGTCACAGCTACTCTAGATTTGCATCTGTGTGAACGACAGTGCAGTCCCCCATTCAGATAAGTCAAGATGAGTAGTAAAACCCCAAAATATAAAAAAACCAATGAGAAAGATCTAAGGAAACTTTTAGTTCAAGCTCTGGATAACATCACTGACACCTGTTTGTTTCTGTGGAGCCTATTATAACACTTTGAAGAGCTGGAAAGGGAGTGGATACCACGAATTCCAGCCTTTATACCCATCCCAATCAAAACAATATCTCAGGTACAGGAATAAACAAAAAAACTGGGTCAGTAGCAGATGACAGGATTGCATCCAGCATACTCTGAACCCACTCTGGCAGGGAGCTTTATGTAAACTCTATGCCCTGATCCAGAATTACTCACTTTCACTTCAGAGTTTCTTAGGTGGTGAACACACAGTCAAAGCACCTTTGTGCTGAAGACGGAGAGCAATTGATCTTGCTTCCAAAAACACCTCTGCTGAAGCCATGGCTTCATTAAAGGCAGAGAAGCCTCTAAAAGAAGCTGCTACATAGCAAAGCAGATCATGTGTGATACGCCTGCATGATGATAAGCTAGGGACAAGCCTGGATGTCTATGAGTTTCTTGTGCACATCTTGCTGTTTTGGGACAAAGCCTAAATTAAAAACAGAGATTAGGCAGATGCACGGAGACTGAACTCGTCAACCGCTATTAAACACAGTTGTCTGAATGCAACCTATTTTTAAAATGTCTTTGAAGGGTTGATTGATGAAGGCTGAAAGGACAGAGGCAAGGGAAGAATAACTTCAGATTTTCTGTTTCTTTTACTTTTTGTCAAGTATTCACACCTGGAGACAGAACCAGGATACTGAGCTACAACACTACTTAGCTTAACCCTTTCTACAACAGGCCATTCGTATGAATCTGTTATTTCTTTGATTTATCTGAGCCAGAAAAGTCTCCTTTGAAGGCAAGTGTCCTGAGTCACCTTGCATTTCAAGTTTGAAATTGAGTTGCCTCAGCATGAAATTTGTGTAAAAGAGGGCATGGTTAATTCCACTGAGCTAAGGCAGTGTGGGGAGGACAAGTCTTCATGGACTTGGAAGCTCACTTCGCAGAAACTTTCACGTATCCATTAGTTTCAGTGGACATATGTGGACTAGGATTTGGAACCTACTACTTCTGCATAATCTGTGAAAATACATGACATGGAAAGGGCTAATTATTTTTGCAAGCAAGCAGAAAGAAAAGTGGCAACCAAACATTGTGTGTCTGTTCTCAAGCAAACAGAAAAGGTCTGTGGCATTTTTCCTCTTCACATACCTAGGGAAATTCTGCAGCAGCTTAATCTGTTTGTTTAGGGACTCGTGGGAGAGGTTGTGAATCCAAGCAGAACTCTGCTGATGACAATAATGTTAATAACTTTCTCAAGAGTAGACAGGCTAAGACAAGGAAGAGCATGGTAACGAACTGACAAAAGAAGACCTGGCGGTAGATTCACACTGCACCACAGTTTTATTAATGTTTTGCTAACAGAACATTTAAGGATGGAGAGGAATGCCCAGATCTTTGGATCTTGTCAAGTTCTGATTCCACTGTCTTCTCCTCAGGTTGCTTTTCTGGCTTTGTCACCATAGTAGACCAATGTTGTCCATTAGTGGAAGGGTGCCAAGCAGGTAATTATTCACTTGCATCTTCTGTTCAGAGAATATGACCAGGGATGTTTTTACATAAGGAAAACAGCATATACTGTCTATTTAAAAAGGAACAATTAAAGGAGCCAGAGGCAAGGAGAAAAGTAGAGCTGAAGTTCTATTGGTAACCCTGGGTGCTGCCAACCCCAGAACACAACTTAGAGCAAGTGCCCAAGAACTACATTGTTTCTTCCATGACTTTTAGTTTCTCATTCCCATTAACATGTGAGACCCTGATGAGCTTTTCTGTGTTCCCACATATTCTGTTAGCAATGCCGCACGTATTTGCTCTGCTTCCAATAGCTATCACTTAAAGAAATCCTCCATTCTAGAGCAGTGAATAACTGGGAGTTCTCCATGCTAGGTACATTCTTAAAGGAAATATGATGAAGTTTCCCTATTTGAAGCAGTAGCTAGGTCTTCTTAGAATATCCCCGCCACACTGACAATTTTGTACGGATACTGCCAGTCCCTCACCTGGTCTCTCACCTCAGTTACAGGCTTCTGAATATCTGGTGTCTAGCCATTCAGTCCTTGTGACAGGGATCATTTTACCTAAGATAAACAAAGAAAAACAAAGTATAGTCTTCATCTCACTTGACATTTCCCATCTCAACCAGAGGTGTCCAGGCCAATCTAGCTTTCTAGTCTTCCCTTATATTCAGAAGGAGCAACTCAAAAGGTTTTGCTGTACCTACCTTATAATCGGCATATGCACCATAGGAACAATCAGTCTCTGCATGATTAATCTGTGCTCTTCATTGGCTGCAGGGGCAGCTGAGACAAGATGCTCAGCATTATGAGGCAGAAGTTGGGATCCATCTTCTATCCCTCTGAAGGTCTGTCAGGAACAGGAACACAGGCAGCTTGTCTGTCCTGTTTCTTTGTTTACTCTTCCCTTTTTTCTTCAGGAATATGAAAGATTAATCACATGGATCTAAATTCAAAGTGCTTGTTACAGCTTTTAGATTTTGAATGGGATGAAATAAGGTTTCCTTCCTCCAAAATAATAATAAAAAACTAAGATATTACATTTGGACAATCCAAGTGTTTGACCTGTGCAATCTGATTCATTCTTTCTGTGAATAGAAGCAGACTCGCCTGCTCTCTTCACCACAATAACAATATTTTGATTCATGCAGCTAGGATTTTCCACAATTACATAAAAGAATGAAACACTTTCCTAGAGCTGTAGCAATCAACTGCTCAACTATTTTCACCCCCTTTTTTAAGACGTATCAGACAACTTAGTGTTGCAGCTGTTTCCAGAGCTCGTTGATTCAAAGGCAGGTTCACAACTACAACAGCCAATACTGATATACTGTGGTGGCAGCCCCTGTATGTCAGGAATTAGGGATGTAGGAGGGGACAGAGATGCTTCAGCCGGTCTTTGGTATAAAATAAATCTGATTTACTGCAATGAGCTTTGGTCAGGTTCTTCGTTTATCTACTTTTCTACTGCTCGTTCACCGCAGAACAACGTTACTTAATGGGGCTCAGTGCTGCCCTTAATTGACCTTAGGGAATAATAGATACTGGAAAATTAGTGGTGAGGAGGACTGAAAGGATGTTAGGGACTATACTACCACTGAATCACTGGATTTTTGCCCACTGTCACCAGGATGGACAAAGCATTGATGGACATGTTTGTAGAAGTCGATGATGATAATCAAGGGATATTTTAGGACTACCTCCGGTTTAAATGATGCTCTGGATCTCCGGCAGCAACATAAGGTTCCTCTCTTCCTGCTGGTCAAACTTTCAGATAAATAATCTCCACTTAAAACTGAAAGATACGCTATTTCCTTTTTGTCTAAGAAGTGCTCCATTGAAATTCTTTCTTTTCATTTTAAGAAAAGTATTGTCCATTTGCTTTCCCTCCTCAGATCCTCAAAGTCTTTTAGGAAGCATCCAGATTTTGGTAAGATTTTGTACACAGGTTTTGGTGAAGGAAAAGAAAGTCAGCAAAAAGGCATTTTTACATGTGGGGAAAATCCAATTTTATTATTGTTGAAAATGCTTCATAAGAAGCAGCTTTTAAGTGAAAAAAATTCTCCAATTAGAATAATCCAAACAAAATGTTACCATTCATTTTCTCATTCATTCTTAATTTTTCTTTTGAACAAGGTTTATTATAGGAATCCCTGAAAGGAATAATGCAGTCTTTCATCAATGACCAAATCCCATCTCGAAATGTATCAGCTCTTGATGGCTGAATTATACTGAATTTTGGAATTTTACTTTGATGCAACACTGCATGATGTGTGACTTGCTATTCAATATGGTTGTTAGAAGGACTTACATGCAAAGCAATTGCTTCATATCATATCTATGGCACAATGGGATATTTTTTTTAACTTTCCATTTTCAAAGGAAATTGACTTTCTTTTCCTCATTTCAAAAGGCAATGCAAGGTTTTCTGAGTGTATGTAAAACTGTCCTGGCACCTAATGTATGTATAAAAGACTAGCTTCAATTGAGTTGGTTGCATCCCTCATTTCAAGATACTGCAGACTTAACTCCAAAGTAAAGCTTTCTTATAGAAAGCTAGCAACCTTGTTTTATCTCCCAGCAGTCTAACCATAATTTATTTAGTACTCAGTGTTACATGGTACTTTGATCCTGTAGGATACAACATTGTTACTGGATACAGTTTCATCTGGCTTTTATATGGTCCAGAAAATGCTGCATCAAATTCAGATGTTTGAACACACAGCCTGACTTTCAGACTACTGTTTTCATGCTAAAGCCACTACTGCTCAGAATCTGACTGGATACCAAGTCACCCCATCGAGTGGATGAGGCTGTGGATGTTGTCTACCTGGATTTTAGTGGAGCCTTTGATACTGTCTCCCACTGCATTTTCCTGGAGAAACTGGCAGCTCATGGCTTACAGAGGTACACTCTTCGCTGAGTAAAAAAATGGCTGGATGGCTGAGCCCAGAGAGTTGTGGTGAATGTAGTTAAATCCAGCTGGCAGCCGGTCACAGGCAGTGTTCCCCAGGGCTCAGTTTTGGGGTCAGTCTCATTTAATATCTTTACCAATGATCTGGACAAGGGGATAGAGTGCTCCCTCAGTAAGTTTGCAGATGACACCAAGGTGCGTGGGGGTGTCGATCTGCTCAAGAGCAGGAAGGCTCTGCAGAGGGATCTGGACAGGCTGGATTGATGGGCTGAGGCCAATTGTATGAGGTTCAACAAGGCCAAATGCCGGGTCCTGCACTTGAGTCACAACAACCCCAGGCAACGCTACAGGCCTGGGGAGGAGTGGCTGGAAAGCTGCCCAGCAGAAAAGGACCTGGGGATGATGGTTGACAGCTGGCTGAACATAAGCCAGCAGTGTGCCCAGCTAGCCAAGAAGGCCAATGGCATCCTGGCTGGTATCAGGAATAGTGTGGCCAGCAGGAGTAGGGAGGTGATCGTGCCCCTGTACTTGGCACTGGTGAGGCTGCATCTCAAGTACTGTGGTCAGTTTTGGGCCCCTCACTACAAGAAGGACAATGAGGTGCTGGAGAGGGTCCAGAGAAGGGCAATGAGGCTGGTGAGGGGTCTAGAGAACAAGAGTGGCTGAGGCAGCTGAGGCTGTTTAGTCTGGAGAAGATGAGGATGAGGGGAGACCTTATTGCTCTCTACTAATACCTGAAAGGAGGTTGTAGTGAGGTGGGTGTTGGTCTCTTCTCCCAAGTAACTCTCCGATAGGATGAGAGGCAATGGCCTCAAGTTGCATCAGGGGAGGTTTAGATTGGATATTAGGAAAAATTTCTTTACTGAGAGAGTGGTCAGGCATTGGAACAGGCTGCCCAGGGAGGTGGTTGAATCACCATCCCTGCAGGTGTTCAAAATAAGAGTAGATGTGGCACTTTGGCACATGGTTTAGTAGGCATTGTGGTGTTGGGTTGACTGTTGGACTTGATCATCTTAGAGGTCTTTTCCAACCTTAACGATTTTATGATTCTATGATTCTATGATCCATTTAATGCACACCAGCTTGATGTGGAAACCAGCTGCAATTGCAGGGATAGCACAGAAACTGTAAAAGCTTATTCAACAAAATACTGCCCTTGACTTTGGCTCAGTATAGGTCAGTTTGTCTCCTTTATAGTCTGGCCAGCGAAAAGGACAGTGTGCAGTGCTCCTTCCCAAGGACAGGTTATATTAGCCTTGACAAACTGCTGTGCTAATCTCCTTTCTGTCTACTACATCAAGAATTTGCTAAGGCATTTTTATGCTGTGCTTCCTAAGTCTCAACCACCTTCATATTCAAGAGGCTTTTCTTGAGCAGAAGAAAAATATTTAATCCTTTTTCACTACTGCTGTTTTACACACATTCTAGGATGTGTTTGGGGGGAGAACCTCCCACTCCCATTGTACAGCATCAGATGCACAATCCCCACTGCAGCAGGCAGGGAGGGGCTGAGAAACCATTTTTGGCTTCCCAGAATTAGGATCATAATTTCTTTGAATGGAAAATCTGAGTCTCTGGAGTGAATGTGTGAAAACTTAAAAAATCAGTTTCAAGAAGCTGGGGTACCTGTTCATGTGTCACTATGTATTTTGGCTGAAAACATTCCTAGCAAGAAGAAAGGCAGTGCTGAGGAGAAATCATTTTCCCTCTGTGAGTGGCAGCACTATTAATCTGTGTGATTAATTCTGTGACTATTAAAGAAACTGCAAGACACTCTCCATTTAGTTAATATCACTTACAAATACACATCTGTCACTCAAAATGCTGTGTACTCAGCAATGTTGTTCTTCTGATATCAAATATTTACGATTTATTCTGATTGTTGCTTTTGGTATTTATCGGCTTGTAGCAGCCAAAAACATGCCAGGCAGCCTGGGGAGGAACTAGAAAAACATTTTCAAATCAGTCTGCCTTAAAGTGAGGTGCTTAAATACAACATCAGATATTTGGGCCTTGATTCACAGAAGTCCTTTTCACCATGTGTCCGAATCCTATGGGGTGGGTGTTCAGCACATGTTACAGCTATTTGCTGGAGAGGGAAGAAATTAAAAGGAGTTTTGCTGGACTGGGGCTATGGCCCATGGCTAGAAGTATCCTCCCGTCTTTCACTGAACAGCGGCCTTTCCCCTTAGGCAGCACTGAAAACAGGAGCAAAATTTGATGGAGATTCACAGACTGTTTTCCTGTGGGGTCATTTCCAGCAGATGGATCTTGATATTGTGTTTACACGTATTTACTTAAATTCTCAGCCTGAATAGTTAGAAGTGCCTGATACAAAACTTCCTCTGCCTGAGTAGCACCAATGGTCTGCAATCCGTTCACAGAAGACACCCCCAACCCATTAATGCATTTTTAAGACTTCACAGCCCTTGTATCTCTTTGGATCTGTGTTTCTGATAACAGAAATTTAGTGGATAAGAAGGAAGCAGCAAACCAACTTATAATAATAGTAACTTAGCAGAATGCCTCTGATGTAACACATTAATTTCTGTCCAAAATACATGCACTGATTTTGAGATAGCTTTTATAAAATTGCTATTAAATTGTGGATGAGTACAACGATAGCAAATATTGCTTCTTATCATGTCATCTTCTTCCTCTTAGGATTCCTAAGGAGCTGAATGAAGCTATGATAATAAATGCAGTGATGTTCAATTTCCATGCCTCAAAAACCAGCTGGGTTTTGACAGAAGGGATGTTTCCCTTCACAATGTAAAATTGTTTAATTTTTCAGATTCTTCTCCTTGCCTGTAACTTCTTACTCAGGTGGCATCTAGTATATATTTTAGAGAAACAAAACAGACTAGATAGACCTAAATGAACATTTGTTCAAGTACTTACTGTAAGGAGTTTGCAAATTGTTAATGAAGTTGGGAAGGAAATTTCAAGTGCAGGAAAAAATTTCTTCTGTGTATTGTATTCTGTTGTTTTCTGCCTGGTGTGACTTTATTTTTCTGTTGTATTTGTATTGCATGTTTTTTTATACCTTGCAAAATGAAGTCACATTGTGTTCTCAAAGCGTTTCTTTCTCAGGTTTTGATAAATGACTGTATTTCCATAGACTTCACTGAATTGCCTCTAATTGAGACCATTTGTTATGAGATGATATCAGAGCTCAAGACCAATGACTGGGTTTTCTCTCCACAATGTTGCTCCCAGCAAACAATGAGATAGGAGGCTCTTCAGAAACATAGAGCCTTTTCTAACTAGCAGTATAAGTCGCTAGTAAATATAGAAGGTTATAACATCTTAAAATAATTTATGGTACTGTCAGGGCTGAAGAAGAAAAGACTCCTCTTGGGAAGCAGTTTCAGCAGGAACTTCAAAAATTGTATGTTTGATAAATAGCACCACAAATAACAATCTTCAAAGTGCAAGGATCAAAGGAACTTTAAATTAGGAATTTAGACTATCAGGTCCACATAAAACTATTATGGAGGAAGATGCTATGACCAAGCAAAAGACAAATATTTATTGTGTCAATGAAATCAACAAGAGAAACATACCTACTGATCTTCTGGGGTCTGAGGTTTGACCTGCCTGTATACCAGGATGTCACTGATAAAAAATGTGAAAAGAATAATATTTTCCATTCATCTAAAATTTTTGAGAATCTTAAACATTTTTTTATCTCATATTCAGGCCCAGAATTCAACATGTCAGGCCCCCCTCCCCCAATAATAATTACAGCTGAAAAAAATGAAATATTACGGCTATCCGATTTTGCAGTGTTTATCATTTTTATCTTTCTGATCTGCATTTTGCTGATAATGTAAAACAATAAGTGGCTTTATCTGGAAATATAGTTTAAAAATGAAAAGCTTTAGCTTGAAAACCTTGATGTTTTCTTTTAAAACAAATTGCACCTAGAGGTCCACTGAAGTGGAAACTCATGAAAAGTACTGCTTCCTACTAACTGGCATTTTCCAATGAAAAACATTTTATTGGAAGATTCATGACAAGTTCTAGCACTTGTTATAGTCTGTGGCTTTTGGAATCAATACCTTATTGAGGACCAGGCAGGAGTCACTTGCCTTAAAAGAATGGTCCGCTTACCCATAGGTTATCTAAGGGTGGATGGATAGATCTGCTTTAAAATTAGTTCCTCTTGAAAATACCAAGGTACATAAAATGTTAAATTTTGTAAAGGCTCCCTTCAGCTCATGTGGACATAACCACTCACCATCTTGAATTTAGAGCGCATTTGCATTCTGCTACTGTTATCTTGGTTCCTTTGCCAGGACCACATGCTTTGACAGAGATAAGAAAGAGGATTTGCTGTTTATAAATGCTCGTTATAACTGTAATGAATGAGATAACACGGATTAACAAAGAAATTAAGAGTTCTATTCTTTGAGGAACAAGGTACCCCACTCCATCAATCCATTTAAGTACTCAACATTAAACAGGTGAGTCGTTCTACTGATCCTGATTTCTTATAGTTCAAACACCTGTTCTGGTGTTTTACTAACACATGGACCTTGCAACCTTCCACTTGTCATCAAAAAATCTTTTAAAAATAAAACTAGTCAGAAACAGGAAAAATATGCTTTGACAGATTGAACACAATCTGTCCATACCTTGATGTGTCTAAACAGTCACATAAAATAGTTTCTGTATGTCCACATCTCTGTATATTTGTGCATTGCCTTCTTGTTCAATGTAATGCTCTCTTTTGAGACATTGTTTACACCATGGTGTTTAGAACAAACTTCCTTATTTCCCTTTTAAATTACTGTTTGAGTTATGGTATTGATTTCAGGACATTTCTGATGAGGAATCACTGTCTATTCATAGAGAAGAAAGAATACAGACACAACATCTCTGAGACACAGATACCTGGGTATCAGAGAAAAGAATAGTGATATTTTCCATGTCTAAAGAGGTTTCAGGCCTCATGAACATTTCAGGGAGAAGCCCAAACCTAAGCCATAACAACAGCCTCATCTTGGAATGGCCTAAATATCCCATGAAAATATGGAATAGAAAATATTGCTCGAAAAAAACACCATCCTCCTGGTAAACCAAAGCTTTAGGATTTAACTAGTCCCCTGTGTAAACACGCAGATACTCACACAAACGTATTCCCCTCCACACACCTATGCCTCTATACGTTTTACTTCTTTTCTGTAATGAGTCTTACAGAGCTGGAAACAGTTAACTTGCACCTGATTTGGGTAACAACCAGCCTCACTGGGACTGGTGTACTGATTGTAACACTAAAACCTTGGAATTTGTCTTTCAGCCTCACTCTTGAAAGTGGGCCCAGCAACACATCTGCCCACCTGCCTGCTTACCTGTCTCCTGCTATTTCTACTGAATGGATCACTGAGGACAGTTTTCTCAGATGTGCAAAAGCAAATTACAGTGATGGGAAGTCTGTGTGTTGAGAAGGGAGACCACAGAGTGGGAATAACAGCAGTCCTTAGGAGAGAGGTTGCTTAATATGCTCTACAGAGGTGTTCCTTAATAGCAACAAATATGTTGCCCATGACCTGGCTTTTCAAAGTTGTTTCTTTATCACCACCACTTCCAGTGTAGGGGGAGGGATCCAAAAAAGACAAAAACTACAGAAAAAAAGACATCTCTTTAGAAATTAATTTAACCAAGAAAAGCTTTCTAAAGGAGCTGAGACAACTGCTTGTCCTTCATAGGGCTCTTTTTTCATTAAGTTGCTACCTTCCCAGTGTCTTTTTTTTACTGTCTTGCTCTCTCAACAGTTGAAAACCATCACAGGTGTTTAAAACGTGTGCTGAGTCCCATGCTGTTACACGTATGCAAAGCAGCCATGCAATGCTCAAAAGGCAGCCTGGCCTCTCCACTGTTGCTGCTTGCCAGTTATGGCACAATGGATCTTATTTGTAGCCTAAGTTGTACTCTCTCTAAATTCCTTCCTCAAACTGGCAGTTTTAGGAGAAGCTAACTGCACTGCATAAGCTGTGATCCAAAATGCAATGTCAGGGAGCTGTTCCACCAAAACTACAAGACCAACCTCATTTTAATACACGTTACCCTGATGTGCTCCCTCTGGATCCGGGCAGGCTTCAGCTCAGTGTCACATTCAGGAGTTTTGCTGACGTGATCCTTTGCCAGCTAGATAATCACCTCTTAAAACCAGGCAGGCAGGCAGGCAAGCATCTTTATCAAACGAGCGCATTTCATGATCGTAAAGTGCCGTCTTCAGAGTACTTCCAGACCACACACTGTGATTGCAGGCTGCCTGCCCCCCACCCTCTTAAATTAAGGAGCCCTCTTGTGCTTATGATGGGACTATTGCACATGTTGAACCTTGGCATTTCCAGATCCATTTCTCTTCTTTAAAGCCTTATTGCTTCTACGCAACTGGCAGAGTCCTGCGTTTCAAACAGATCTTTAATGCATTCATTTGCACCTAACTTTGCCCCAGAAAAAGTCACAACAGGAATACCAAGCTGCCATCAGCTTGATGTACACACAAGTATTCGACTCAGTCTGACTTCGGTTAAGCAGCCATCGCCTTCAGAAAGATTCCACAAAGAGATGGCAAAAAAGAGAAAATTGTCAGCGTATTTATCGTACCCGCTTCCCATCTGCAATGTTCACTGTAGGTCCACCAGGCCAGGTATGGGGAAGGCTGTGGCACATTGCACTTAGTGGTATAATATTTCTGCAGTATTACAGTCATTGAACCAGGTATGAGGATGAGACATACATATAAAATGAGACAGAAGAGAAGAAATAGAGACAATCTCAACAGTAAGCTCAGCCCTATGAGTCTCTTCTCCCCCTTCCTTCCCCCTCCCATGGCAGGAAGGTCATCCCACCTCCTCTTTTGGAGTGGTTAAATTCAACTCTCCTGATGAGAGGACTGACTGCTTGGAAGATTTTGAATCCAAAGAGAGTCAAAGTCAATCTCAAATAATCTTAATGTAAATTTTCTACTCTTGTGGTAAGATTACCTCATTATTCAGGGATTTCAAGACATGTCTGCAGGTCTTTCAAATTGGAATAGCTTGACTTGTCCCAGGCTAGCCTATTCAGCTGCCCATGGCCTTAGAAATCAAGACTGTAAATCACATTTTTTATAAAGATCAAAATAAGGTATGAATGTACATATTTGTGGTCAGATTTTGTCACAGTAGGCATTCTTTTTTGTCATTCTCCAGCAGATGAATATGTAACAGGAAATGATTTATACATCCCTTTTTTTTCTCCTGATGTCATTTAATAGAGGGCTAAAGCTGAGTTAAATAAGGTGGGGTTTTCTCAGTTTTTGTTTTTGTTTTTTTTTAAACAGTCAGGTATCAGATGTAGTGGCTTCTACAAAACAAAGTACAACCTTAATAATTTATGCAGCCTTTGAGAAAAGAAGGGATTAGTGTGGTGTATCCTCAACCTAGAAATTACTGTTGTTCCAAAAGAATAATAATAATGAAAAAAAGATTAAGCGTCCATATCCAGGCTAGAATTGCTATTGTAAATGAGGCTGTAGACTGAGGAATTGACCTTTTAAGACAGAACAGCAGAATATTTCTGTGAATTATGGGATACCCATACAAGTTGACATCTATCTACAGCCTGTGATGATTCACACTAGCTAGAGAAATGATGCGCTATGATGTGGACCTTGCCGCATACGTAATCGGGAGTGTGAAATGAACAGTGCTCTTATAAGTAGCTGAAATGTCCCTGACAAACAGTAGTCCCAAGGAGGTAATTTTGAAATCCCAGGACTCTGAACCTATGCTTTCATTCATCTTAGGGAATCAGAGAGGAAGCCCCGCTGCCACAATCAGCCTATTACCTTTTCATGGCGGTATGCTTTCTGAGAAGTATCTTCTTCTGCTTTGCTCTGACTTTTAATGATGGAATAATCTTTGGTTCCAGATTTTTTCTAGGAAGTCTGAGTTGCTGGGAAATCATGGAAATCGGTATGATGCCTGCATCCAGGAAGCTTTCTTTATGATCCCTGGCTAAGTCTGCTAGAGTCAATGCCTGTAATTCTGGCACAGGAACACAGATGCAGGGAAATGACATTTCTGTAGAAATCTCTTAAGGCACAGTCCTTGCTTGCTTTGGACGGGCCTGCAAAGCAGGAGCGAGGAAACACTTGCTTTTCTATCCATTATGCAATGACATTCAGCGAAGTGTTCCCTGGTGGCAGGGTGATGACTTGGGATGTGGAAGATTCAGGTTCAACTCCCTGGTTCACTGCAAAGGCAGCAGAAAGGAATAATATGCTCCCACATTTCATCTGCTCTAGTTCGCAGCCACGTATGAGCACAAAGGCACCTTCCTTGCTTTAGCCCAGCAGACAAAAGTGGTTAGTTTTAACACGGATCAGTTACCACACCATTGCTTATAACCTGGCTTGCAAAGTTAGGTGCCCCTTCAGAGGCTTGTGAGTGTCATGACCTAAACTGAAAAGCAAAGGATGAGCAAAATATATTCCCACTGAGCTTGCTTCGATGGTGATGTCTGCATTATTAAGCATCGCATAAGTCTCTTCACCCTTTGATTTCTTATTGCATCTTCAGACCTGTCTGTAAAGCACTGAACACAATTTTAACACTAGATAAATCATGGGAAAGAATAATAGTTTCTGACCGCTTACACTACATGATTTTTTTTTCTAATCTGCCCTTTCTGACAGCTCTCCACAGATTCCAGCCATGGGCTTGCATGCTGTTCTCAAATTTATGTACTTTTGACTGCAGCCTAGCTGTCTCCTACACAGCTAAACAATTATTCAAATATTGGTTCTTTGATGTTAATACCACCTTTTATTGCTTCATCAATACCAAGCACAGGGTGAAATAGAGCCAGCTGCAACTTTTTAAGGCATAGAGATCATGGTCATGAAGATGACAGAATCAAATTCACCTTGTCTATAGTTTATGGTTTTTCTGCTATTCCTCACACCAGTGACAATTTTCTGGCCACAAAAGTGAAATACTAAATTCACTAAATGCACCTAAGGAGAGATGCTTCAAGTCCTCCTGATAAGTAAACATCAAGTGCCCTCAAAGGTGTTACATCACGATGAAATCAGATGTGCAGATTTTCTATTTTGCGAAGGAAAAAAAAATGAATCCTTTCCAGCAACACATTCAGTTTCATTTTTCTCCTTAGCAGATTAACTCTCTTCGTTGTATGTCAAATTTTGAAACATTTTTTGCCAGATTCTCAGCTGGGAAATTTGCAGCCCCAAGTAAATGAGATGTTGAAATGTTACAAGTAAAGCAAGTCCAGTGTCAGTAACTGTGCATGTGTTTCCTTATCTGGACATTTAGTTGAGCAGAGATTCTGTGAAACTCTGAAGACGAACTTTGTTCCTCTAGGGCTATCTGGGGTTGTAGGTAACTAAAACCTGTTTGTGTGCTTATGTTCTCTGTGTTGCTTAAAAAAGATCTTAGTTTATGACAGCACAAGAGGTCACCATTACATGGTAACGCATGAAGCAAAAGATCAAGTACAGCAAAATTCACTGGTACAAATCATGGCCTAGCCTGTTTTAAATGGATATAGTTACCTGGCAGCTCATGGGGTACAGCTATGTCAGATCAGCTGAGAACCCAGACAAAGGAGGCCTTAGAGTGGTGAATAAAAGGAAAAGAGTTTGCGAATTTGCCTAGATCAAGCACTGCTCTTCTGTCAAGCACTGCTCATTTGTCATCCTGCTACAGCAAATCCATTTACACAGAATAGTTGGGGAAATTGTCAGAACAGACGGAGGCTTTGCCCTCAGAAAAGGTAGCAAAATCACAGAATCATTTAGGTTGGAAAGGACCTCTTGAAATTCTCAGGTTTGATTGTCTTGGCTGGCGAGACAGGGAGCAGTCATACTCCCACAGTATTTAATAAAATCTGTCACTCAGATGAGAGAATATGGTACTGAGAGCATAAACCAAACAGGCTAGGGTACAGGAGAAAACACTGAAAACTAATTACAATACCTGGTAAATGTTTTCTGCTGAAATTATTTGACACATAATGGGTTTTGATTAAAACTAATATTTTTGCAGGTAGCATTTGCTTTCTGCATTTCTTAACTTTTTTAAGAAAGCCAACCACTCTGAATGGCTTTCTTTTTACTCTAAGGAACTATATTTCTAAAAGAAATATATAATTAAAATTTTATAAAACATATATATTTATTTATATATACTTACATGTATTAATATACATAAAGTAGAAAATAACTTCCAAGTAACTATAATTAAGGATTGACCGAGACCTAGTTACAATTTTTTTCATACAGATTCCTGTTGCTCACGTGTCCCAAATACAGTCGCCTTCTGGAAACACAGAAGCCCTCAATCAGCATAAGAGTTTCAGCAAAGTGCTAGGGTGTGTTTAATGCAGCAGCATGGTGACTCTCCCTTTTTTGGGACACTGTGACACTGCACGGCTTTCCCAGAGTGAGGGCATATGGCAAGGGCAAAGGCAGCCACCTGTGCACGCATCCCAATCACTTTGCAATATTGCTAAATACGAGAAAACAGAAACTCCTAAAAATAACAATTTATAATGCTATTATAGCTCAGGAAAGCCAGAAGAGGATTAAATGGTCTTTCCCCCAGGAAACAGAGACAGTCAGCTCAAAGATACCATTAAAGGCAGTCATGAATGCCATGTTCCCATCCTTACCCTGAAAAGGACTCCTCCCAACAGGTTTTGATGAGCAAAAACAAAGGAGTGGTTTATTTCCCAGAACTTCCTCTCAGCCATTTCTCAATAACGGGGGACGTTCCACTGGCCTGTCTCCTAATGGGTGACTCCAGACACGAACACAACACCGAGTTGTCTGAGCTGGCCATATTTCCTACCCACGCACAGGATCTCTCTGCCTTGAAGGAACAGCACTGCAGCAAGAGAGAGGAGTACTACACGGGTAGGGAAGCAACAGCTGAACCATGGAGCATTAGTTTCAAGGTAGAAGAAATTTCGCAACATAATCATCTGTCTTTTTATAATGTATACAATGCCAGGGGTTTGTTGATTTGTTCCTGTGCTTATTTTTGTTATACTAAATTTGATTAGAATGAACCTTCCCTCTGGGTGAATTGGCAAACCATAAAGTAGAGATACACTGAAGCCTATTATAAAGTCAAAATCTATAAATAAATTTAGAGTTATACAAAACAATGCTAGGCATACTGAGCATTTTATTATTCAATATGTCTTTTTGCTAGTGGCATATCTACTTAATTCTGAGAGATCTGTGTTTTACTAAGCCTGGCAAGCATTTAATAACTAGCATTTTACAGCAACTTTTGTATAAACAAATATTCAAAGGTGCTTTTCAAAGATCCTAGCTCTTTTCTTCAGGAAACAAATGGAAATTTAAAGCTCTTTGGAAGGTTATGGACATTTTCTACCTCATGAGTGAAAAAGAAACTTGGATCGAAACCGCTCAGACCGAAACCTATGACTACTTCTGGTGGAGCGGAGTGTTTTTATACAGACAGATCCATAAGCTTACATGCAATTTTGATACCTAAATGAGATGTTTGTGCTTCTTACCTGAACAACAGAGCTTTCAGTTTACTAAAACTAAGAGGTTTCTCTATTTATTGTATAAAGTAGCTCAATTCTAATCAAAAGCCGTAATTCAGATGCCTAATGCTGGAGGACGTGAATATCATACGTGGCTGAACTGGTCTACCATGGCATGTGGGTCCCAGGATTCTTGAAATCAGTGGCATTCAGACCTTGCCATGCAATCTTTGTGTGAAGAGCAGCTGTCCACTGAGACTTATTCTCTATCTAAACCCACAGATTTGCAGAAGCATCTGTCTGTGTTTCAAACCCACAGCTATCTGAATGCTGGCAGTTTAAATTCACAATAATTTCCCAAATTTAAACAATGTTTTCCTGATTCACATCAAAACCAAACTACCATAATGAAATGCATCCATTTACACTCTCTGCATACGTAAATTTAAATAACTGATATTGGAAAGGGTCCAATGTAATAGGTTTCCTCTATCACTATAATTTTTGAGCTACTCCGTATAAAATTGAAAGAAAAACACTTTAAGTAATTTCAAAGTTCAAAGATGTTAAAATCAGTTGCAAAAATAAAATGAGGCATCAGAGGTTTAATTTCAAAGACCCTTATTTTCACAATTCAGCATCCTTAGTTAGGGCCTGCTTTTCAACTGGACTAACAACAAACAAATCATCCTAAAACAATGGGGTGGGATAAACGCACAGTACTTTTGAGCATCTTGGCATTTTCTTAGATCAGATACAGACTCCCAAGTGAAGCAACCAATAAGTTCTCTCCTCATTGCTGTCATGGGGGTCACGCTGCCATTTGACTGGAGAACACTAGGAATCAAATGTAATCCTCCATGTGTCTTTGAAGCATAACGGAGTTGAGCAGGAAATCTCTGTCTGTTTTGTGGATGGATAACCCAGGTCCTGGTAATTCTATGAGAAAAGGAGAGTCCTGTCTCCAGCTGCAGGAAACACAAGGAGCGGTGTCAGGCTGTGTCAACTGAGGCTCTGCCCTCTGGATTTCCCCCTACATTTTCATTTGTGCTGAGTAAGGGCAGAAATTACCTCAGTCCTTACACAGGATTTCTTCTGAAGTCAAACAAAATTTCATCCACATCAATTTGGTATGAAATTTTTTGAACATTGCAGTTATGATTAACTGAAGCTATAATTAACTGTATGTTTACATACTGATTTCAAAGCCCTAGTAAATGTCAGGGGAAAATAAAGCAGAAATCTCCGTTAGGTTTGAAGTAAGATGAGCACACGATTTTCCAGGTAGAAGAGCAGCTGAGTATCTGAATGATGCTCGTTAATACTATTCCCAGTTGAAAATGTCTTGAGCTCAGTAAGTTTCACTTGATGAATATTTCTAGACCCAAATGGTTGAGCCCTAAAGCCAAACACATAGTTGATCCATAGGTCAATTCCTAATTAACTCATTTTGATAATACAGAACACGTAGCATTATCAGCAAGCCATCAGCCTCCACAGAGAGTTGTAAATTCCACTGCTCTGCATATTCAACACTTAATACATTAAAATTTATTTAAATTTAGATAATATATATTATTTTTAATAATTCAATTTATTGTATTTTCTTTCTCTTTATACTTATGAAATCCATATCTCATCCCATTTTGTCGTATCATTTACAAAATTTCCAACTTGTAAATAAATCATCACAGCACTTTTTACTCCTTACACTAACTTAGTTTAAACACGACTCTCTCGTCTCAGAATGCTACCATATTTTACATGGATATGGTGCATTCATCGTGTTTCCTGTTCTGCATTTAGTGATGCACATTAATCTTCAGATCAAACACACTAAGCTAAATGCCATTAAGACACATTCTAGACTCCAGTTCTGTTTCAAGAACGTCAAATACCCTATGGTTTTGAAAGCATCAGCCCAGAGGTTAGGCACGGTCTGCTGTGTGAAGAGCAGAAGAGGCTATTAAACCAAATGCAGGTAATTGCAGCTTGATATCTTCTTTTGTCCCAAACTGTTGTACATCAAAATCCCTTGTGAAAGAAGACAGGGAGGAAAGAGAATTCCTTTATAGCAAAGACACAATCCATAAGATAATATCTACAATCCTTTTGTATTTCTGACACCCCAAAAGTCAAAACTGCAACAGGTTTGGTTGCTGCAGTAATTCATATTGATTTACCAAGCTGCAGTTTTCATTGTCATTGTCATCATTGTGTCTGGATTTGTTGAATGAAATTTAAAAAATCTGAAGAAGAAATTAAATTACACCAGAGAGGTAAGTTGTTAGACTGGAGTTGAGTTTTCTGCTTCATAGAATCACAGAATCATAGAATGCTTTGGGTGGGAAGGGACCTTTAAAGGCCATCTAGTCCGATGCCCCTGTGGTGACCATGGACATCTTCAAGCAGCTCAGGTCGCTCAGAGCCCCGTCCAACCTGACGCTGAATGTTTCCAAGGATGCAGCATCTACCACCTCTTGGGGTCACTTCATTTTTACTTGTTTAAGAATACCTAAAGGCTATTTTTGCAGCACAAACTAGATAAAAATAGCTATGGCCCTTGCTCCCTACTGAAGTAATTTGAAAAGAGTTTTCCAATCTACAGAAAACACTGCTGAATTAAGAATCTGTTGTTTCCCTGAGAAAACACCAAAATTTAAATGAGCAGTTTCCACTCTGAGAGCGTCTTTGTGATAATGCTTGAAATCAAATGTACTTGGCTGTTCTCATACCAGGGTTGAAGTTGTCTCGGTGTTTTTTTCCTGAGCCTTGTGATCATTAGATCGGATTAACAAAAGAACTGCCCAGCTACGCTGACAAGTAAGGACAGCTACAAGTTCATGAGAGAAAGAAAAAGTAACTCCTATCCTGATCCTAAAAGGATTACCTCTGCCACAGAATAAATTTTGTATTATAGTGGGATGAGCACTGAGAAAAGTTTGTACTTTATTTTGAATATTTATGTTTGCTGTAATCTTTTTTTTTAAATATAGGAAGAAACTGAGCAGTTATGTCAATTCTGTCATCATCAGCGAGACAGACTTTCCAGCCAGATGAGCAGGTTGAGCAGCTTACGCAGCCTGTCCCCTCTTCAAAGTGATGGACTGTTGATAATTGACATTCACATTTATTTAAAGACATCTGAATTCTGTTATCTGTTCCTCAGGCATGAGTGAATTGGCAAATTTGCTCAGTTGCAAATCAAGAGCCTCAATACATGTTGTGCCTGAAGCCAGCAAACTTGCTGAGCAAAGTGTACAATGAGTTGTTTAACGCTAAGGTTACCTCATGATTCACCACCTTGGCCGAGTGTCCTAGATCTCTTGTTTTTTGCCACAAGAGTTAAGAAGCACTGGAGCCTCCCCTGACATGTGACAGGCTCCACTGCAAGGGCTTACAAGCACCAACGATTCCCAGAAGGAGAAAATGGTCCCCAGGCTGTTCACAATCCCACTGAGCACTACCTACATTGCTGCATCATTAGGCTGAGATCAACTCTTTTGCCATCTTCTCACGATTTTGCAGCCAGTAGGGACAACATATTCTCTCAGTATCCAGTGGGAATCTCGCCATGGACTTGCAATGAAGCCAAGATTTTAAATGAAGTTGTCACATGGTGAGGAAAAGAGGTATTGCTTTGGCTTTCTGTGAAAATGAAGCTGAGCGAACGTGATCCTTCCTTGTGCTGTAACCCCGATACAGCCCCGCATGGCGTGAAGTGGCTTCAGAGATGCTCAGAGACACGTGGCAGAAAATGGCAAGGAACTGTTTTTTCTGAAGATGAGGTTGTAAGCACTTAGAGGCAGAGTGTACAGGAGGGCATGGCAGCAAGTGAGAACATTTTGAGGTGGGGGCCTAACTCCCTCCCCTGTCTGGGGACAGGATAATGTGACTTACACAGACAGAATCACAGAATCACAGAATGGTAGTGGTTGGAAGGGACCTCTGTGGGTCATCTAGTACAACCCCCCTGCCGAAGCAGGGTCACCTACACCAGGCTGCACAGGACCTTGTCCAGGCAGGTCTTGAATATCTCCAGAGAAGGAGACTCCACAACCTCCCTGGGCAGCCTGTTCCAGTGCCCCGTCACCCTCAGAGGGAAGAAGTTCTTCCTCGTGTTCAGACGGAACTTCCTGTGCTTCAGTTTGTGCCCATTGCCCCTTGTCCTGTCGCTGGGCACCACTGAAAAGAGTCTGGCCCCATCCTCCTGACACCCACCCTTCAGATATTTATAAGCATATATTAGGTCCCCTCACAGCCTTCTCTTCTTCAGGCTGAACAAGCCCAGCTCCCTCAGCCTCTCCTCGTAGGAGAGATGTTCCAGTCCCCTCACCATCCTCGTAGCACTCCGCTGGACTCTCTCCAGTAGCTCCTCATCTTTCTTGAAGTGGGAAGCCCAGAACTGGACACAGTACTCCAGATGAGGCCTCACCAGGGCAGTGTAGAGGGGAAGGAGAACCTCCCTCGACCTGCTGGCCACACTCCTCGTAATGCCCCCCAGGATCCCATTGGCTTTCTTGGTAGCCAGGGCACACTGCTGGCTCATGGTTAACCTGTCGTCCACCAGGACACCCAGGTCCCTCTCCACAGAGATACTCTCCAGCAGGTCCACCCCCAGCCTGTACTGATGCATGGGGTTGTTCCTCCCCAGGTGCAGGACCCTGCATTTGCCCTTTTTGAAACTCATCAGGTTCCTGTCTGCCCAACTTTCCAGACTGTCCAGGTCACGCTGAATGGCAGCACAGCCTTCTGGTGTATCTACCACTCCTCCCAGTTTGGTGTCATCAGCAAACTTGCTGAGGGTACATTCTAACTCTTCATCCAGGTCGTTGATGAAGAAGTTAAACAAGACTGGGCCCAGTACTGACCCTTGGGGGACACCGCTAGTTACCAGCCGCCACCTAGACTCAGCACTGCTGATGACAACCCTCTGAGTTCTGCCATTCAGCCAGTTCCCAATCCACCTCAAGGTGGACCCTCAGGACTGTCTGAGCTGCATGCAAAGGCTTTCCCACCCATAGAGCCCGGGCTACCATCCAGCCTTCCCTCTCCCTCCTCCACCTGCTCTGCACCTCTGCGGATGCTAAGCAAAGTTATACCCAAACACAGCAAATGACTTATGCATACCTGATGGCCTATGTCATTGATACGTTTGCTGTCACGGACTCAGTGACATAGAATGACAGGTCTCCAATGGTGCAGAAGGTCAATGGTACCTGAGTGTTTATGCTGTTTTTCCTGAAGTAACCAAAATTCATGCTATCACAGTATTTACCCAATCAAAGCACAGTGTTCTTTGGCTGATTTAAATGTAAATGACATGATATTTTTACCTCTAGATTTCTGCATTCATTACCTAGATTTCCTTTTTGAGATTTTGGTTTGCATTTTATTTTGGTGTTTTTTGTTTCTGAGTTGTTTTTTTTTTCACTTTTGACTGATGTTGAGTACATTTGATAGTTTGATTTGATCTAATTTCTAATAGAAGTGTGGCTGATAATCTAACACGTGACAAATAACTCCAAATTCCTATGTATTATTAAAAAACAAGAACTTAAAGTAGTGCCAACATGGAATACTAATATCAGGAGAAAAATATTTCTGTTTCATGTCTTTGAAGTATCAGGCTTTGTCACCTCCGTATGTGTTTTATCATTCTTAAGCATTTTTACTCTGTACATCTCATTTTATTATTTTTTAAGCATGTAAAAAATGAGGCCTAAAGGAAGCGCATAGTGTCCTATTACGTCAGATCCTTATATTACAGTCTACAGCTTAGATTTTGTCTTGTAAAAAAAAATTTAATGAGTTTTTGTGTAATGCTAGATATTATTAATGCAGGTACAATAGAAATGGTTTCTTACATGGCTTGTAAGGAAAGAAGTTCACTTGTAGGCATGTAATTTCTGAGGAAAACACACTTATTATTCACTTTCTGGAAACCGGAAGGAAAATAGAAAGGAAAAAAAAACTAGACTAGAGCTTTTGGGAAGTGCTGCTCTCATCCTCTTCTCAGTGGATATTTAAATGACATTAGGAGTAGCATATTTTCATACAGCATTCATGAGCATGTCGATTTGGGGGAAAAACTATGATCTGTTTTGACTAATTATCAAAAAACTCTTTAATTTTTACAACTATTCACAAAATTCAAGGCACCCACACTCAGAAGTACCTCTGGGTGAATACACCCCCTGTCCCCCAGTGACTCCACACCATTGCTCTGAATGTCACTGCTTACTGAGGCAACTAACCACTTTTTTTTTGACCATGCTAATCTCTGATCAGATCAGCTTCTAGAAAATACTCCAGTGTTAATGCCATACGAGAGGGCAGAAAACAGCAGCTCAGATTTAAATTGGCGAAGTTGGCTCCTTACGGAAAGCAAAGTGGTGAAGTCTGGTGGGCTGGCCACATGCCGTGCGAGGGCTAGAGAAGCTGGGCAGCCCCTGGAGGCAGAGATGTCAGCCCACTGTTAGTATCAAGACAGGGAAGCAGAGCAGACCAGCACATTGTAATAGAAGAGCAAAAAATGGAAAAATTGTATTGATGTACAGACTGTCATAAATAATGTTTTGATTTTGGAGAAGAGATTTAAAATATAAAAGGATGGAGAAATGCTGAAATTGAGACTCTTCCCCAACAGTGACCACAACCGGTGGAAGTATGCCCTGATTGCTTCAAGGCTTGGATCCATCACAGAGCCTTAGATTCCACCACAGAATATAAATTTATTTGTTCTCTGTAATCATAGAATCGTGGAATGGTTTGGGTTGGAAAGGACCTTAAAGATCATCTCGTTCCAACCCCTCCCTGCCATGGGCATGGACAACTTCCACTCGACCAGGTTGCTCAAAGCCCCATCCAACCTGGCCTTGAACACTTCCAGGGATGGGGCATCCACAGCTTCTCTGGGCAACCTGTGCCAGTGCCTCACCAACCTCAGAGCAAAGAATTTCTTTCTTATAGCTAATCTAAACCTACCCTCTTCTAGTTTAAAGCCATTATGCCTCATCCTATCCCTACATGGCCTCGTGAAAAGTCCCTCTCCAGCTTTCTTGTACCCCCCCGCCTTCAGGTACTGGAAGGCTGATATAAGGTATCCCCAGAGCCTTCTCTTTTCCAGGCTGAACAGCCCCAATTCTCTCAGCCTTTCAACAGCCATGGGCTGCAGGTCCACTGCAGACTGCGCTTGGAACCAGCTAACTCCTTCTCAGCCCCCCTGATGTTATGCAGCCTTCTCACTGCCTCCTGCAGCTCAGCCACCTGCTGCAGGAGGTCCTCTACCTGGGCATAAACTTTTATTCTTTTTTCCTAAGCTTTAAATCCTATGCCTGAGCTGGTAGGAAGTTTTTCCCGCCTTGGTACCTCTCAGTCTTCTGAAAGTCACACCTCTTTAAAGAAGCCAATGGGCCCCCACTGTAACAGAAGTATTAAAAAGAATAACAATCCCATGCAGCAGCTGGGAAAGGGAAAGATTTATGCACCAGTGCATTGCACTTCTTTCATTACTTAATTTTATACAAAGACATACAAGCAAGTTACAGCTCGTTTTCAATAACTACATTCTCCCATTCACAATACATGAAGTTAGCTCATTTCTCAAAAAGAAGGAATTCTGAAGTTTCCATGGAAATTTCATAATTAATAGCCTACAGTGTTCAACCTTTTTAATTTGCAGATTTCTAAGTCTTTTCCAGTGGAACTGCAGGCTCCTGTACAACAAATGCAAGCCTATTGGCCACAGTCTGGTCTTTCTCAGCTGCGACCACTTGGAAATATTACATGGAAAAAACACTGACCCGCTTCTCTCATGTCCTTGATTCCAACTCACTGAGGCTTTAGTTCAGTAAACGGCTTAGGTCCCACTGAATAAATATGCTATGTCCCATTAAATAAACATACCCAGTGACTTTGGTTTCAAATATAACTCCTTATGTTAAACGTCAGCACGTACTGATATGTGGTTACGGATTAGGGCCTCAGCTTTTAAATCCTTTAAGGTATAACTGCTGTATTTGTACCACTGTCATACCACAGTCTGCTGACACAACAAAAAAGAACAAAAATGGTATTGGACATTCCTAACTTTTCTATTTATAACTGGTGTATACTCTTATGCATGAACATGTGAGATTTCTACTTCAATAAATTAAGGAGAGAATATTTATACCTAACGTCATTGGAAAATTAATTACCTTTAGAGGTCCAATTAAGGCCTAAATTATTCCAACTTGTCTGTGATATCAATGATCATTTAGGTAGTAAATTTAATTTGTAATATTTAAAACCATTGTGCTGGTATTATTTTAAATGAGATGGCTAAATGCAGAAAAAATTATAGATGCCCTGAAAAATGTGCTCATTTATAAAACTGAGCTTATTAACCTTGATTAGATCCATTGCTTAGATGGTACATCCTTTGTCTCATACAGAGTTCTTCCAATATTTGTGAGAAAGAGTGAGTATGAAGGGGAGAACTTATGAATAGCTCCTGTAAGAAAGTTGACAATCTGTGACTTTAAACCACACTGGACCCCAAGGAAGTCCCACTTACATAGAACTATCCTCATGACAGACACCTATAGGAATGCTCTCTTATTAGCCCCTTATTCCAGAACTACTTATTTTTAATTTCAGAAACATGGACATAACCGCATAAATGATTTATATGGTTTTATTCTTCTCATGAAGCACCTAATGATAGATATAGGAGAATTCAATCTTATTTTGCAGGGTTTAGTGGAAGGTTTTAGGTTTCTTTGTTTTTCCCTGCATCCAATTAAAGAGGAGATGACAGGACACTGAATAATTGAGGAAGAGAGAAGCATTATGATGAAGAAGTGCTGGGGACTTCCAACAGTGGAGTACTGAATACAGGAGATTTTTCTGTCCTTAAATTCTCCTTACCATGGTAGATTAGGTAGGACTACAGTTTCTGTTTAAGAAAATAAATTAAAAATGTTTCATTTGGATCATCATTGAAAGGCCAGGAAATGGCCAATAATACAAAAGCGAAGACATTTATTCAAGGGATCCCCAATTTACAGCCAGATCATTTCCGCAATGAGATGTACGTGATTTCTTTTTACCTTAGTAGTTGCTTTTACATGTAGATTTCAATTATTATTAACTTTAATGATTCATTACCATAATGGGAGAGCGTTTAATCAGAAGAATATTCTCCAAGTCAAATGCAGATTGCAAGCCCACACTCTCCAAAACTGGAGGGTTTTCAAGGACCTCGCATTCTGTCAGGCTCACCCACTTAGTTTAATCATGCAAGTAAATAATGGGGTTAGTGGAAAATTCAGGCTGAGTATCCAGAAGGGAAAAACAATAATCTGGACAGTGGAGATGCTCTGAACCATGAAATTAGCCTCCCTGAGGGATGTGGAAGAAACAAGAAAATTCTAAAATATCAGAAAGTTGCGATGAGGCAGGGAGCTAGACAGAGGGATCTGCACCCTCTGTCTGACTCCTGAAGTGATTTAACACAGTATTGCACTTGCTCTCCTGCCAGATGGGATCACCTCCAGAGCAGAATCATAAGGCAAATGGGAGGTTTATCAGCTTCAGTACCCAGCCTTACTTCCTAGGTTGAACAGCTGATAAAGTGGGGTTAAGCTCATGGGTCAGGCTGTCAGTCAGTGAATGTGACGTGTAGGCTCCTTCCGGATTATGTCAAGCCTTCTACTTAGTGTGGGGGAGGAGAGACAAAGACAAGCTTAGGAAAAATAACATTTTAAACCTCCCTGGAAAGATTTGTCAGAGGACACCTGTCAGAGCTGACAGTTTTTGGTTTTTTTTTCTTCCATTTTTGACTCCCACAATAGGTTAAAACTACAAAAAGAAGAGCAAGGAAAAAAATAGGCTGACACACATCTCCAGAGATAGAGAAATAAAAATAGATTTAAATAAGCCAGAGTAAATCAAATTGTTAAAGGCAAATTCACACAAATTATCTTCCACCCACTTCTAAGTTAGTCCCCCATATTTAAAGACTTCCCTCCACCCCAAGTGCTCTGATGATGGCTAGAACAACTATTCTTGGCTGTATTTCCTTCCTTCACACACTTTATTGGGTAAGAAAAGCTGCCAAAAAGTGGGAGTTTTATGAAAGCAACCATAAAATGTTATGGGTAATGCTAAACAAATTACATGTTACTCTACAGAAATGGCCCTTTCTTTGGGTAAAAAACAACAGCTGCCTGAGAGAGATCAGGTTACCTCTCTCAAAGCAATGATAAACCTACTATCAAGGGCTATAGCTGGCAACTGTGGAGGCTCTGGAAAGTCAACATTATTGAAGCTGCTTTCCTGACAGTCATTTCTGAAAAGCTAATAGCGATTTAATATCTTGATGTCCCAACCTACAACATGGCTTTCCACAAGTAAATGGAAGTCCAGTGTCCTACCCTGGGACTCAGGAGACCTCAGTCCATTGCTTGTTCTTGTCCCGTAGCTGCTGGGACCTGTACTAAGATATTTTCCTCTTGGTCTACCAACGTTATTGCTGTTTACCATGCAGGAACTACCCCTACTCTCCCCTCTGTATACTGTCTGGCATGATGGGACCAATTAATCAGGACCACTACACAGTTACTGTAAGAGATGCTGTTAACAATATTTGGGCTGCTAGGTGTTATGTTTTTCCCCCCCTGTGTTTTTTTCTGCTGTTGTTGTTTTGTTTTGTGTATGCTATTTAGATATATTGCAGGCAGCTTATAAAGCTATGGAAAGTAGTTCAATAAAGTCCAGGTCTGACAGTCAGCATGAGCCCTTCCTATATCCAGCCTACCATGCTCCTAGACCATAACTAGGATACTACTATGGACAGTCCTGGAGTATCATTCCTCTGAACACAATGGAATTTTAGAAACTGAAGTGAGACTTTTGCAGTATTTGAAGTACCTGGGTGCACAACGTTAAAAACTTCCATTTAGCTGGCACCAGAATTTGGAGGTGAAGTGCTTTGGTTGTCTCAAGTTCTGTTTGTCCTTATGCTAAGCTAAAAAATGCTTCTGATCTGACTCACACAAGGAGTATCTAGTTCCTCAGCCCTTTGTAGTCCACACATTAGGCATTTCTGCAAGTACCGCACCGAGACACCCAATTCAGAAAATGTTGTTGGGACACATCTACCACACAGCAGTACACACAATATGCACTCATCTAAAGTATTCTCCAGTTACACCATGAAGCTGAAAAGAAGGGGACCTGGATTTAACTCTTCTTTTTGAGATGCAAATCCACTCTTCTTGAGAGTGCAATAACTACTAATACACCGGCTAATGTGAGTTGGCATTTTCAATTTCTCCTGTAAAAACCTATTCCGCATTGCACAAAAGATTGGAGTAAATGGGAGAGTGCAGCAGAGCCTGACTCCATGTTCTTGTGATAGGCACTCACCTGGAAACAGAGAAATGTGGGTTTCTATCTGCTCTAAAAGCACTGTTTATGCATTTCACTCCACAACTATTTAATGCAAAAGATATAAAATTAGGAGGCCATGAAGCATTAATTAATTTATAACCGTTGTTCACTGGCTTTTCTCCTCTGAAAGTAGAACATTTTGTGCTCTGGAATATGAATGTCAAGTGCTGCTTCCTTACTTTCTCTCTGTTTCCTCTGCTTCCAGTTTCCCCACATCACAAGCTCTTTTACCTACACTTAGACCTCCAGAGTGCTTCATTGCCGGCTTGTTTCAGGTTACCCTGTAAGAGCCCAGTGTGGAGAGCAAACAGTGCAATAGCATGGCAGATAAATACAGGGAGTTTCCAAGGGCAATGCTTCTGGCAAATGACTTTTTAGAAGCACTATAAAAAATTCACAGTTCATCTTAGCAAATTTAGTATCTACCTACGAGGCTATTAAGCTGTAACAAGAAACATCTCTGTGGCATTCCTTCCCTTCAAGGTAATCCCTGCCATTGCTGCAAACTATAAATGATTGAAATGATAAACATTCACAAATTCTGAAAAGCAAGATTTGCCATGAAATTCCAGAGCAAAGTTATGCTTATTGGCATGATGGAAAGTGCAGAAATACACATTGTTGTCAGGATAAACAAACAACTCAATTTTCCAAGCCTTTTTGCCTTGCACTTATGCAACGACATCTATTCAGTATAATAGTCTGTCCTCCTTTTCCGGTAATTCTTTCTGGCCTCTTATAAGAAACAAAGAGAATATTATTACCTTTGCTCACTAGTTTGTATGTGTTCCTCCATCATTAAGAGGGGGTGAGGAGTGTTACCCTCATGAATCATATATTAAGACACAGACAAACACTTCAAGCCACTGCGTGACTGCTGAGAGTGAGTTGTACTTCTGCCTCTAAAAGTTCTCTTTGGAGATGAAGGTGTGGTGCAAGGGCTATGTAAGGAACATGAGTCTTTTAGTTTGCAAAAATGAATATGATTTTGCTTGTATTGGTATAATCAGACCTTTAACTTTTGCTGTCCATATAAGGAGTGGAAGAAGCAGTAAATGAATTAATCTATTCGAAGTGTAGGAGCAAGGAAAAGTCAGGTATCATGGTATTTACTTATAACATTCGGAAAGCCTCTTTTTTATGAATCCCCCCTGTGGTGATTTTTTTCTGTTTTGTAACTACGTAGCATAAAGCAGGAGGTGCTGTAAGTTCTACCTGTATTTTAACTCTGGAAAATTTATTTTGAAATATTCCTTCTTCCTATGTTATAGGGAAGAGATATTTAATTTTTGTTATTGCCTGCTTCCTTCCTGTTTCAAATTATTTGTTCTAAAATGTTAGTAATTCAACAGCAGTCTATTTTGTGACGTTAAACTTGTTGTTGTGGAAAAGCAAGACCTAAGTCCCATGAAAAATTTGTGTGGTGAGAAAAGAACTTTTGGCAACTGGAGGCAAAAGTCCTTTCTTTACTTGATGTACTGCCGTGCTGGAGTGCTAGTCTCAATCAGGAAGAAAATCCCCTCTCGTTCTTCATAAAAAGATTGGGATTTATTTTTTACTGCAAAGATTCATTTTTCACCCTTTATTTGTGGATAACATAATTAGAAACACCTGTATGCTCATTAATAATTTGCATACACTGGAAGAGCAGTTATATTAGTCAGTGAGCAGTTAGTTACCTGTAGGGATTCAGCTGCACTCACTGTTATGTGCAATGCAACGAATCTGTAATACCTTATATTGGTACAGACAAGTCATATCGCCATTGTTTCCTTCATAAATTGACTAACCATTACGAAAATTGCAAAGGAATCTGGGTAAGCAGCTAAATTTTTTAATATCAATGACAGGTAGAGGAAGAGAAAATTGGGATAGAAAAATAGCTATAAATTAGCAAGCACATGAGGTATACTAGGGAACAGTGAGGCAGACATCACGTGAACAACACCCTGTTGAAGACAACTGATCTACACTGATCTTGTCAGCTACACAGTTGTCCTGTTAGGCCCTAATGAAATCTTACCAAATTTTTCAATTGTTTCAGGAACCAGTCTATTATTTTAAACAACTATATTTCTTCAAAACAAGAGCTGGAATGTGACAATGAAGATTTCTTGCAATGAGATATAAAAATCAGGTCTGCAAGCCCATTTTTTCTATCCGTGTAAATCAAGCTTATAAGGTAAAGACCAGAGAGAAGCTTGTATAGACATAGTAGTCTTGGACAAACTGGGCTTAAAAATAGAAGCAATAAATACAGTCCAGGGAAATCAACATTGTCTAGAAGCCTACAAATTTAGCCAGAACCCTGGGTACTTTTTACATCCCAGGCTGAATGCCACACTCTTTCAGCTATGCTATTGTTAATATTGAGCTAACATGTGGAAAAGTATCTCAAATACAACTTAACAAGCAGTACAACATTCCTCAGAAGCAACATTAGTGAGTAGAGATTTGTGATAGTTTTCAGAAACAGTTCTGAAATCTGATTAATAAAGCCATCCAGCCAGTTCTTCCTTCCACATAGACATTTTTGGTAGACTGAACTGCTTTGCTCAATCTGAAGAACTTTCCTATTCTGAACTGCAGTTGCAGGAATTTCTAAATATTTAGAGAAAATATTTTATTTCAGATAAACAAACCCATTTAACTTAGAAAACATTACACAAATTTAAAAAAAACTACAAAGTTTTAAAAATTTCTAACAGAAACGTTTGAGCTTTTCCAACATTTTCAGATTTTTTTTAATGGGCAGAAATACATTAGCCCAGCACCTCAAGGCTTGCAACATTTACATTCAGGAATTCACACATACAATCCATAATGTCACAGGACGGTAGCTGAAACGGTCTCTATTGAGGAATTTAAAACACTAAAACTGTATCCACTAAATAATTCTCATTACTATTTTAGACAACCTAAAGGGACTGTGAACCTGTTACTCATTTAAACTGAGGTCGATAAACTCCTCTAAGCCAGCTCTGCCAGTGAAATGGGAAGTTAGAAGCCTAAATTCCTTTGAGGGTCCTGCGCAAAGTTTCCTAATGTCGGAGAAAACCAGATTCAGTTTCTTAAAATGTCACGATTTTAATAACTCAATAAATGCCATAATTTTTTTTTTTAGGCACAACAAATACTAAGCAAGACACATACTGCTCTTCCAGGACTCTTTTATACAATAATGAGTAAAAGAACTCAGAATGACACTACTCTAACCCATATATCATAAATTCCCAAATATGAATAAAAAAATTATCCCCAAAGCCTGAAAAATACATCATACACAAACAAAGCTGTAATATTGCTAATGATATGAGAGAAGAGGTGCATGTAAAGATTTCCTACAGTGAGACTGAAATGGGCTCTTAAATATTTTACTCTAACGTCTTTTTTAACCTTTTTTTTTCAGGTTTTTGTGTGTTTGTCAGGGCTGAATTTGTTGCATTTTAAGAGAGCCTGCAAACAACAGCAACTGTGTTTATTCTCTTTGTTCAGTCTTGGCTCTGTTAAGAAGAAATTCTACTCCCCACTTTCTCCTTTATTAAATCTCAGCAGCTACAAGCGCACTTTCAATACTTTCACAATGTATCGTTTACTTGTAGAATTAGTCAAAATCTCTGGGTGGGAATGGGAGTATTAATGAAGCCTTGTGGCTGTTTCTGCAGACAGCCATAATTTGGAACAAATTCATTATTTTGTTACTGAATAATAAAGGAAATAGCTGATAATGAAGCATAGATATTTCCATATGTGTATGGGTGTGTGTGTTTGTGTGAGCATATAAAAATTGTGATATTACAAGTTAAGAACCGATAACAGAACCAAATTCTAATCCAGACAGTAATCTTCTGCCTACCTGTATTCCTCTGCATGTTGAATTTGAAATGCTATTCTCCAGTCACTGTGCATACGCAATCATGTAATGTGGATATGTTCTTTAAAAGGGCTGGTATTTCAATTGAAGTTAAAAGGCCATGGATATTTATTTTCAGAAAACTTTTGTGTAGATAATCAAACAGTAAAACCTTTATTTCCTTTCATCTATCACTCATGAGACCAGTGTGATTTAACTCTCTGAGGTCTGCAAACACTTTTGCACTTCTTGGGAAAAAAAAATTTCCATTCAGCTCAGCAGAGGTAAGAAAGTTTTAAGATAGAAATCTTATTTGACCATTGAAAAGAAAGTCTGCAAATGGAGGAAATGCTAGTGTAGCCTTTCAAAAAACCCGCAATGCAGTGTGTGCTGAGAAAGACCGCCTAAGCACTTTCCGGAATACTCAGTTGTAGGTCCTGACATCTGAGACACATTGCAGTCATTTTCTGGACAAAGTTACAAGAACATATCTTAAAACAATTCAGGGCTCTACACTCTTATGTCTTTCACCTCCCTACTCTTTCCTTCATGTTGGAATTAAATGCTTCAGGTGAGATCTCAGCTGAGAATATAATCAAGAGAGACATTCCCAGATTTGATTAACCTGCAGTCCAAACAGGATAATGACAGAAGGAGTTGGGTCACTTGTCTCAGTTTATATAGAAAAACAGAATAAAAACTGGAAATAAAAGTCCATTTAAGTCCAAATCAGTTTATGTTGGTAGCCATTGGATAGCGCAGCCTCCCACCTGACCTATTTGACAGCAGTGCAAGAAAGGAAATTGTGACACTCAATCTTCAAGCTGATGTTATGCCAGAGAGTTTGAATTTGTTCGTTTCAATATGATTCTTCTTTTGTTGCCTCTTCTCCCTGTTACTTGTCACAAAGACTGAGGTGTATGGCGATATGTGCCTTTTGAGATAGTCCCTTCAGATGACACCAGCTGCATGTTAAGACAAAAGCCAACAGCCTGTGGAAATAACTTGTAGCAAAGTCCCTCGATCCCAAATGTAGGTGTGCACTGCACTCAGGTGGTGTCAATTCTGAGGATGCTGTCCATAAATGAGGCTGAGGCCAGTTATTTGTTCCACTTACCAAGTTTGCATTGATCAGAAGGTAAAGATTTTGAGTTCCTATCTTTCCTTACAGTGGTATTTTAAGGAATGATCCCTCACTATACTGATGTTTCTCAACTGCTGGGTCAGAAAAGATGATCAGGATCATAAGACATTGGAAATATTATGAATCTATAACAGAAAGAAAATCTCATTCCCGAAGCATACTACCCTTCAGGGCCAAGTGCTCTCTGTAACCTTTGATAAATAGAGTTAGCATTGTTACCATGGACATTTTCTGTTCTCCCCTTAATATGAAAGAAGTAAATCTGGAAACAAGAAGAAACAGAACCACATGATGCTCTTTTCCCCTGTTCTTTCTGTTGTGTTTTTTTTAATTCATTGCCAGTATTTCTATGTGAAACATGAAATACTTTCCCTCCCACGTTCTCCCATCAAATATAAATGAATACTAGTTAGAAAGGTGACGTATATTAACTCAGTAGTTTAGTGAAAGAAAAATATCTTACTCATGTTGAGCAGCCCTTCTAAAATCTCCATTTGCAACGAGTTAGAAGACCAAAGACCAAAGCAAGAGGAAAAGAATCCCAAGGTTGCAAATTCTTCTTCTGTGATGGCAAAAGGCAGGCTAGCCAGGCAAAAAATCATTTTTGCTACATAAAAGCAACTTATTTATTTATAATGAAGAAGAGGAAACAACCATAGGAACAAACAACAACAAAACCAATAAACATGCAAATTCCTAATGCTGCCTTCAAAATATATTCAATTTTAAAACCTGTTTATCCTTCAGACCAGCAGAAGAAACAAGAGAGAGAAACAAAAAAAAAAAAGTATAATCTCTAGCTATAAGAAATTGCTTATGGAAAAAGCTTAAGCTGATGAGACTATTGAGTGAACAAGATGATTTCATAACACAATTTTTGCCTGTCTGGTAATGACACTAAAGATATAGAACAAAAAACAAGAACAATCATTCAGCAGTTCAAGCAAAGTCAAGGCTTATTTATTTATCTTTTTAATGCTTTTTTGCTGGTGCCAGACTTCCTCCGGAAATTAGGTGGATTGAATGAAGCTGGACAGTGCAGAGTTTTAGTCTAAGAAACATTCATCACTTACATCCGCTTCCAGTGGGTGCTCGATTTTTATTGAAGTTTGGAGGAAAAATTTTCTAAGGGGTTTTGAAAAGAAAGCAGTGAACCAGGCTACAGAGTGCTTTGCACCTGCAAGCTATGAAGGCACCTTGGCCGCTGCATGAGATACAAGGCAGAAAGTAAGAAAGTGAATATGATCTTTACGTATGTATTGAAATAACAAAGTTAGATCCAAATTGTACTTCTTAAAGCTCTAGAGAAAGTTGAGAGTGAAAGCTTTCTTTTGGCTCTTGAATGGGGTGGATCTGCTTTATGACAAATGTCTCCAAAGGGTAGACAGAGTCAATTTAAGCACTTTTTGTTGGTTACTTTTTTTTTGCAAATTCTGAAGTCTTTTGTGGTATGGTAAATGTTTCAGCAGGAATCCACCCCACCTAAATGCAATTGGTTAATAGGCAGCTACTTTCTGCGGATTGATTAGAGAGTGAGCTGAGACATGGTGGGAGACTCTTTTATCTGATAGTAGACACTTAGTTTAAGATGTGACAGTTCATTTTCTGTAATGCCTTTCTATTTCCACTGGCTACCACAGGAGCCTGTTTGACAGACTTGGACTGGACATCTTTCAGGCAGACAAGATGAATCGCCCACTCTTTGGCTCAGGCTTCATTATGTCCAGATGTAGCCAGACCTCACTTTACTTCTCCTGTAGTTGTGCCTACTAAGACTTGCACCTGCTAGGGAAAGCTTGCTGGGAGAAGACGAAGCCCAGATGAGGAGTGCTGAGGGAAAGAAGAGTCCAGGTTTTATCACATTGCAATGGTTTGGTATTCATGCACCAGCTGTGTAAGCGAAAGCTTCCCTGTGCCACTTGCATCCCTCCTCGCCGTCAGTGGCTTCATGGTGACTTTCAGAAGGGAAATTCATACCCTCTTGGACTTGGTCAATGGCCCCAAGGATTGATGCAGAAGAGAGATTGCTATTGCTACGGTCTCAGGGAAGCCCCAGGAGCACAGCTGTAGGGTACTTTTTGTAAATCTTTCATGCTGAGGTAGAATCACAAAGCTTCTCTAGACTTTCTTGTGTCTAGTAGCAGGTGACTTCTGGGCAAAACAAGCTGATAATGGAGGTAAATAAAATAACATCCTGATTGTCATTAGAGGCATTCAAGTGATGCCACTTAGAATCCTAAGTGAGAAAAACTGCAGCTAAGAAAAGTTGTGAGACCAATCCTTAACTGCTAAGCACCAACACAGATAATACAGGAGCAGGTTATTTCTGATCCTTTCTGGGTATTCCCTAAGGCCAGCATTCCAAATTAAACTGTTTGCACTTCACAAAATATGTAGAGCTGAATCATTTGAAATGATAGGTAGAGAGACTATCTACTTCAATATTTTATAATAGCTTTTCTATTGAAAGATAAGTAGAGAGGTCTGTGAGAAAGAATACAAAAGTAGAAATCATGCAGTCCTGGTTTTTAGACCTCATTCTTCCCCTGACTTTTTTTTCTTCTTTGGTTTTTGGCAAATCACTTCAATTGTGTCTCTTATTATTCCTTATTATAAACTCTAAAACTCACAAAAATAAGTGTTTTCCTGCTTTTCTTGGTTCAAATATCAGTTACTGACTGCACAGTGCACTGAACTTCAAGTGTTAGCTATCACCTTGTCATAAATACCAGGTCTTAATATTAATTCACTGAAATGGTTACTTTACAGCTGTTATAAAAGTTAGTTTTATTAGCTGACCTCACCGCTCTGCATTTTGCTTTTGTGTATTCTCTTTCAACACCTGAGGTTCATTCAGTTACATTTAAATTACTTCATTTCTGTCTCTGAAAGCAGTTATTCAAAAGGTAGATTATCTATGAGTTTACTGAATAAACATGCTTAGCATATTGCTGACAAGGCTTGACTCTTAAATTCTGTTTTTTAAGTTTTACATGTTACTGCAAAATTGTCGTCCTTGCAACAATGCAGCAAATACAGATTTCTGGTTTGTTTTGCCAGACAACGTACTTTAAAAGGGGCCTATACTTAAATCTGCTATTCAGACTGCGAACAGCTTAATGGATTGTTGACAGAGAATTTAGAGCTCAAGCAGGTTGTGATAATATCAGGTGTTTTCTCACTTTTATAAAGTTTATATAACTTTCATTTTCATTTCATTCCTGGCTGTCACTTAGCAAAATGCAGCAACAATGACCTTCATAGTAAAGACTAGAATTAGCAGAGGAAAAAGCAGAAAGAAATTGTAGAATCCGAACACACATCAGAGGTAACAACATGCTTCTTGTAGCCAAAGGAGCCTAGATGTCTGTGACCAACTGCAACATGAAGGAAGTTCAGACGATGGCTTATACTCCTTTCAGTCCCAGGCCTGCAAAGAGGCTTTTTCATGTATACAGTTAAGAATCAACTTTGCTTTAATAACTGAAGTTATTAAGTTTGAAGTTTACCTATGAAATTTCAGAAGATGCTCTTTACAGAAGGAACAGTTGTATGGCTGGGCTAGCTAGGGACACTCACAGAGAAGTAGACTGGTTTCTTGTTGTAAGTCTGCCAGAGTTGTCTTCTTGCTTTTTGTTTTTCCCCTTTAGTTTTGTGTCACTATTGCTTCAGCAGGCCACTCTAGAGGAAAATCCCTAAGCCAGCAGAGACGTTATTAATCAGGAAAGGTTTATTTTGTGGGTAGCTGCATCTGCACATACACCTGTGTATTGCATGCCTTTCGAACCTTTGGTTCCTGCCCCCCTCCAAAGAGCCTCCGTAAGGATATGGTGGCTGCAACACAAATCTATCCATCCACTCTTACATTCATGCAGACTGTCCGCTCTGATGATGCCCAAGGAAAAGGCCTGTAAATTATCTGAAGAAGCACCTCACAATTATATTATTTTTCTGTGAATAAGAAGGTGAGACAAAGGAATAGAGACAATCTGCCTGTCCACCTTCCTATGACATTTCCTCTTAACAATGATTTTTAAGCTTTGTGGTCATTTCTCCATGCATTTTCCAGGTTTGTTCATACTAAATCATAATTACCTGAAATTGCCACAAGAGACACTCTAATACCACTAGAAAAAATATCATCGTACCCAACGAGAGAAAAGTAAAGGACTGCAGCAGTAGTACAGAAACAGTTTTTCTTTGCTTGATTATTTGATTTTGGGTAAAGATAGGGGAGCACTTTTAGGAATTGATTATTGATATGCTTTAAAGTCAGGTGAATTTTTGTATATATATATTTAGTGGCCATTTTGTGTTTATTTACCTCAGGTAACAAACACCTAAGAGCATACCTTGTATTCATTTTCTGCATTTTCTGTTTCTTTGGAAAGCTGAACTGACAGCTTACAGCCTGTGCACTCAAACCAGTGCCTGTGAACAAAGGGAGCTGCACTATTTATACATTACCTCTGGCATGCAACAAAATGCATCCAATCGCACAAAGAATCAAAGACATTTTTGTCAAAATATTTATCATGACACTGGGAATTAATGTAATAACAAAAGTTATCTGTCACAGAAAGCTGCAAACCCACAGCTGGAAATAAGAGTTTGGTTTAAGAGACAGAAGTTAGCTAGTTACTAAGAGTGGGGCCTCTCCATCCTGGACCCTCTTGCTTTATCTTTTTATTCAAGTGTATTTAGATTCCAGAAAGTGGGTTCTACTAAAAACCAAGTCAAGAAGACATGACAAGGGGCAGGTTTACAGCCATTCCAGTTGGAGAAAGGCTCTGTTTATCTATCAGTTATAAAAATGATCTGAACTCCTGAGTCTTTGTGCTAAGATTAGTCTGCTGTACCCAAAGAGGTCTTGAACTGATAACGAGGCCAAATTCACAACTGCTCACAGCCATGAGCAGAGTCCCTAAATTCATTGTACCTTAGGGTCACTTTGGTGGATGGGGGTCTTCTGGTGACACCAAATCAATACCAGGCACGGTGCTAGCTGCACTGTACAGCCTGTATTTAGGACTCCTCATTAGCATGGTCATTCTGATTTCTGCATTGGTCTATTGGGTTCAGTTGCAGCTGATATGATGTGGACTATTTTAACACTAGCTGGGCTAGCACTGCGAGGATGTTGAGAATTCAAGCCCACGCACACGGGTTTATAAGTATCTTTGCAGTCACAGACTGTAATGTGCAGCCATCAAGTTTTTTCTATTATCACTTTTCTCACTAAGGTTCAACTAAAGCCAACTTCTATTAATAGCCCTGCAAGCAAGCAGCGCTATCTAGATATATCACTGGTAAATATGGGTGAAGATTTCACACAGTGGGGAGGTAAATTACAGGCAGCTATTTTTTTTTAAATCCTGCTAGAAAATCTGTGAGAAATTACATTTTCATTCTTGGATCTTTAGGTTATTGCAAAGAGACCCAAGAAAAGAGTGGAAAGAGGCATCTATAAATTACCAGGTTTAAGGGCAGAGTCCTTGCAGCCTAGAAACAAGATGAAGACTAGGAAAAAAGGAATTCCAACCTTGAGGATGATTTGGAAGACAGATCAACTGGCTGACTTCATGTCAGCAGAAAACGATGCAAGACAAATGACAAACCTCTTCTTTGCTGGTAAATTCCTCATTTATTATCACTGTCTTAGCCAGTGGGAACCTCTGACTGGGAAAGGACTTCAGTGGTGATTACCTGTACATCTCTGTATATATACAGAAATGTACCTTTCTTCTGCTCCATAGAAATGTTTTGAAGCAACTTATAGAGAAAGACAATGTGCCCAGAATTTCCAGCTAATATTTATCCTCACTTCTACACCTCAAATGGAATTAGAGAATTGAGATGCAAATGATATTATTCAACACAGGTGGAATAACATAAAGGTCAAGAAATCCCATACTTTGGAGATTTCAGGTATGCAACCTGTGTTGTCAGAAAGTAACTGTCTTCCCAATGTAAAATCAGCCAAAGTGCTTATGATTATATTTTCCTGGATTTCTTGATATGTTACCAAGTGCTGCCGAGTTTCCTTTTATTTGCCTTCATTCGGGTGCAAGCCTCTCAGAGGCCTTAGGGAGCAGATGTGGTATTTGCAATTTTGTTCTGAACAATCTGGCTGTTTTGAAAATATTCACAGGAAAACACCAGCCATAACACCAGATGTGAATGTAGCAAAGCAGCATCTTGTGTTTACATTTTAATTTCTCCAGCTAGGAAGGCTGGAGTGCTTATGCACTGGGAACGCATAATACAGGCTGCGTGCTCTAATAATCTATTACTTTTATATGGTGCTGTTCACCTCACAGTGCTCTGCAAGCCTTCTGTGTAGAGGACCCACCCACTCCAAAACTGTCCCCCCCCAGGTCTGTGACACACTAGCTGTATATTAATTCTAAACAGTAATAACCTTAGTGTGGAAGTAAAGGGTAAATGAGAGCTGAATCTAACAGCAGCTGCTGAGAGGGCTTTAAGTTGGCAGGTCTCTAGGTGCTTGTGTGTGTGTCTGATTTTTACAGCTTTTGAACATCTGCAAGACTCACTGACTTTATAGTGCTGCTGCAAACACCTCTAAATAATCGGGTCCCAAGAATCTAAATTCAAGGCACACAGAGTGGAAATCCCAGCTCATCTTTTGCTGTGGAAGTGGTATTTTTCTGTTCTCTATGTCTGAGGGAGCCAAGTAATACCAAAGCAAGAAACAAAGCCATCTGGCATTGTGGCAGCACATTTAACTCGCTGCAGGCAGTAGCCAGGTAAAGGATCTGACTCGGAAATTCATGCCAGGTTTGAAGTGCGGCAGCGATGCTGCTCTTTACGACAGAAGGAAGGGATGACATTGCACAGAGCTCAAATCTCTGTTACTTCCTAACAGTGGTTTCAGGATAGCGCTTAGCGCCTATAGCATGCACAAATCTAGGAAGTAAAACCAGAAAACTCAGGCTGCTGTTAACGAGATGTGGTGAAGGCAGAGAGGTATGAGCTAATGGACAAAGGAGCCAGGAAGCAAGACTGCATGCCCTGCCAGGCGGTCTCAGCAAGTAGCTGCGTTTGTCTTTTTATATTTATGCATTTAGACGGGAGAGGATTCAGCTTTGGGGACTTACAATCAGTGTGTGTCTAGTAAAGCCAACTGCAGTACAGTCAAAGATACAGAACAATTTATTCCTAAAAACCTTCTGGTAGCTGTAATAGAGACCTGGTCATGACAGCTCCTGCTCTGAAACCCAAACATACCATTAGGCTGGAAGAGGAGTGCAGCCCTCCGCAGAGGAAAGACCTATGGGAAAGAGCAGAGGTGTAACTGCAAAGGTAGTAGCCCTGCAAAGCCAGTCTTTTAAATGCTGAGCAGGCCACCAACATCCTCATTTCAACCCGCTCTGCTCCACCTCAGTCTTGTGACCAACTTTCTCCCTTTTAGTGAAGACCTCTAATGACAAGGAGTAAACTGAAAGCCCCTCGTCCTGACTAAATCAATGAGTTCTCACTGTGGCTCTATGGATAAATGTTCAAGGAGCCATAGAGCACTACGTCACTGAAAATAGTTTGCATGGAATTGATTTGAGCCTGGTACTTTACGACTCCTGTGTGAACATGATGTGGCCAAACTGGCTCTCTCTTAGGACATTTTATCAGGGAGTTAGATCTTTTGTCTAATTAACAGGACTCAGCACTAAAAGACATGACTGTATAGTGGATTTAATGTGCAAGCTGCAGTGGCAAAGGAACACTTTACAATATACTGCTACTCAAGCGAGAGGCAGTGGTGGTTTTAAGAAAATCTGTCAGGGAAAAAAAGAAAAAAAGATCCTATCCTGTTTTTCCCAATATCATATCAATGTTTGGAAACTTCCTGCCTAAATCTTTAATGACAGCAGAATGGGGTTTGAAAAACAGCTGGAGGACATTGATCTACACGTTCCAATTTGTTTATGTATAAAACATGCATAAAGGATTAAATGCTGCTTAACAGTTTGTCTGCTTTCAGCTGCTTTCATACCTCTGCTTTGCTACAGCACCAGTCCGTGTCAGAAGATACCCTGGGGGGCTTTTAAATAATAAATAGGTTCCTTTGGAGGATGTCTTTTTTTTAATCTAATATTAATTGGCACACAAAATGGTAATTATATCTACTCTATCAATACGCTGTGCCACTCATTCTTCTCTGGTCGATGGCATTTGCCCTGTGTCACAGTAGCTGTAGGAGCATAGTAGACCAGAATTAAGGCTGGAGAGTGACATCAGACTAAATTAAGAGCTCATGCATTTATGTATCAGCATAAAGTGATGCAAATGCATTTAGAACGTATGAATGATTTATCAGGAAGTTGTTTTGATGCCTTTCTGTTGTATGTAGCTAATATGGTGAACAAGTCAGTTCACTGATTCCAGTTCAGGATCCTGGTTCATCTGTCATTATGAACAGGCTGTTTCAAACGCCTGAATTTTAAGTACCTTTATTTTTCTTTTTGTTTTAGCCCACAGAGGTTGGTTCACCTCGATCAGTCTGACTGATTTGTTAAGCAAGAGATATGACTGGCTCTGCTTACAAGCTAAATGCTAAAAATGGTCTCTCCAAAATAATACATTGCATTTCCCGTTCATCTAATCCTATTTTACACAGAGACATACAAAATAGATTGAAGAGGCTGGTAATTTTAAAAGATAGGCAGCTGTCCATGCTACGGGAGGTCACAAGCACAAGCTGTGTAGAAAGAACCAAATAAGTCACTTGTCACTCAGCTCAGCAGTGGCAAAATTCTACTTCGTGGTGGCCTGAAATCCAAAACTCCAGCTTTTCTGCAGATAATGCCACTTATAACTGACAGCTCTGTGGCACAGCATGGGGAAAAGCTTGTAGATAAGATCAAAACAGTTCTAGCAGAGATGTGAGCTTCAGTCTTGTGTTGGATATGCAAGATTTCTTATCTCCCAATGACATATCTGTCTTCAGCATTCTTGGTTCACAAAGTGAGCCATGCCAAGTTTTACAATTGGATTCTATAACATAGGAAAGTACCATATGGTCACATTCTTTATTCTTATTCCAACTGTCATCATCACTCCAAGGTCTTTTGGGATCCAGTATCAGGCAGTAAGATCAGCAGATTTAAAACTGAGCACTCTTAACATCTCTAATGGGATATGTGCTGGCTACACAGGTAGTCCAGGCTCTTATCACAATGATCCATCATAACTTGCACTGACACACTCCTAGAGAAACTTCCAAGGAATCAAGAGCATAGAGTTAAAAATCCATTTATTTAGCATTCTGTGTTACTATTGAGTAACTATTGAGTACTATCTGTATTCTATTGAGGACAGACAAATGCTCTTTTCACTTATACTGCTGCTACAAAAAGTCTCAGAATACTTTCGGAGAAAGAAACCAGGTCTTCCAGGAGATATTCCCCCAGGTATAAATATAAGAGTGGAAAACCAGTAAAAAACATGAACTGCAAGAAAGATTTGCTAATGAAATCCCCAGAAAATCCCAGCACAGGCCAGACTTCACTTAACTCAAGGCTAAACTAACTCAACTGATCAGAGGTGCTGTCAAGCGTTCAAGTTACCCACACAGAGGAAACAAATGCTTACCCCTGATCAAGTGACTGTGGCTTACAGTACAAATTTTGCCCCTTCAACTCTTTTTCTTATTTCGAATTTAATGTTATTCCTGGCCAGCTTAAGCCAAAATCATTTTGTTCTCATTAATTAGCAGAAGAGATGCACGTACATCCTGTCAAACTCTGTGATCAAAAAGTAGAGTTAAGGGACATAAAGGAACAAAAAGGAAGTCTAAAACTCCAAAGGGACAAGAATGTTGGGTCTTTCACTTGGTAAATATATATTGGCATATCGACTTCACTAGAATTACAGAGGCACATGAAATAAAGATGTTGGTTCAACCTATGCATCTTTTGAAAACCTTATTGGGCCTTTCTTCTCCCTCTACCAAATGCCACCTAACAAACTAGGCGTACAGAACTGAAATTCTTTATTCAATGTCAATAGAAAGTTTGTAGGGGAACTTGGAGCTCAGGTCTTCCTACCCCCACAGTCCATCACCTAGTTACATAAAGGCTTTGCCTTTCCAGAAAATAGCTCACAGTGTGATGTCTGGGTCAGAAAAGCAGTATTTTGGTTTTCATTTTCTTCAGAATAATTAATTGAAAATGAGTGCTAGTTCCTTCCTCATGGAAAGGAGATGACAGGTGCCATTGCTTTCTCATTTATATGATGAGATAATAGCTGCCTTTAATCTTAGTCAAGATGCATCCATAACTAAGTTACAAAGAGATATTTTGGTGACCAGGGTGCATGCTTCCTCCCCCTGCCAACCCTCCGTACCTAACTCTTTCAAGACACAAGCCCTATGGCCGTCCGTGTCTGAGGATCTTCCAACCCTGTAGGCTTCTAGCCTTCTTCCATGAACATTTCTCGCACCTCACCTGCAGAATGTCTGAATTCAGTGCTGTTGCACACAACTAATGTAGTTATTCCTTCACTCCAGCCCTCACTCCTCTTGGGCACAGTTCCCATAGGTCTTTTTTTTTGTACCTGCCAAACTTCAGCAGATGCTAAGGTCACCTAGCCATGTCAGTTTAGGAACCTGAATCCACCCTATGAAAGAAATTCTTAAAGGAATTTGGATTTTTTTCATCAATATTATCTTTTGAGGAATATCAGGTGCTTGCACAAACATTACTGCAAACCTTATCCTGAAGTCTGTCCCAGCCCAAGTTCTCACAGAATCACAGAATGGTAGGAGTTGGAAGGGACCTCTGTGGATCATCTAGTCCAAGCCTACCTGTCAGCTCTGGTAGGCTTTGGATCTTGTCCTAGGTGCATTTGAAAAAGAAAACAAAATCATTATCCTTTTTTTTCTGCTTTTCAATGTACTAAATATAGATGTATAAACAAAATCCTCAGCTAGATAAAGATAGCAGCACACAGATGGCATAAAAAACAAAGCATTTAGCAAGCTCTGAGACAGGCTATACCCATATATACTTTGCATTATAGATTGTTGCCAGCTAATATATTTTCACAAGTTAAAATTTCACTCAACCTTGTAAATTGTCTCACTTTATTAGTGAATAAATATTATAAATAGTTCTCTATGACTCTTCTATCGAATCTTAGTGGTTTTTTGTCCTAAAATATTTACATTTTATTTTGTGGGCAAGTGGTTTCCTGCTTTCAAAACACTGTGCTGGATGCCTCCCCTTCCTGACGCATTCATTCACCCAGTATGCACACTTGCTAGACCCAAGGAAAATGTGGGGACCAGGATTGCTGAGGTAGTGGATGTTTTTCAGTCTGACTCTCTTTTACCAGACAAATATCATTATTCAGAGTACATCTGGGATTAGATGAGGGAGAGAGCATTCCTTCTAAGCTCTCCAGACTGCTGAACTAAATTCTCCTATTTACCAATTAAACTAGCTATGCTTTGTGCAAGACAGACAAAAACGGTGTTCAGAGAAAGGTCTAGTTCTCTAAGCCTGTGTTAAAAAAAAAAAGAAATTGACATTTTAATGCTATTTTTTAATTAAAAAATATATTCACATTGTGAGTGTTTAATATTTTAACTTTCCAGATTTTAATTAATGGAAGTTAAAATCAGAACCCTCAAGATCTTTATAATGAAAAATAAATACACATCAGATCTTTTTTAATACACATGTTAAAGGTTTTGCTATTTCCTGCTTATTATCTTCCCAGCCCATTCTCTAGGGTAAACTGGGAAACATTTCAGTAAAAAAGGAAGGAAAAAAAGCAGGAAAGAAACTAGGAGAACTGAAAGCCAAAAAGGGAACAACTGGAAAACTAGGAATATACTGTGTATTTGAAATATAAAAATACTAACATTTCTTTTAAAAAAGTTACAGAAAAAACTGAGAATATGTGCAACTTCCATACTTTTTTAAACACGTCTTTTTTTCTCAGAAAGCTCAAGGACCTTAGAAAAAGCTGGTTGGCTGCTGTTATTCAAAAAACTTTAATGGGATTACTTGCGTAATTACAGGTCTGTCAGGTTCACATTGATCCTGGGCAAAATATTAGAACAGTGGTATCAGACTTTATAAAGTATTAACAAAAGTTGAAATAGTTAATGCCAATGAACAGTTTTATGAAAAAAAAGTTTTATGATACCCTTCTATGATAACGAGCTCCTTTAACAAATGCAGCAGATTTGGGCAAGGCATTTCACTTGGTGCCATGCGACCACTTAGTTAAGAGCTATGTACAATCAACACAGTATGTGTTCAGTGGATACACAATGCACTAATTTATATTTCTGAATGATTATAAGCATTCATCATTAAATGCTGGAAAATAACATAACAAAGTATTGGGAACACTGGGTCAGCCCAGCAGTTCACGTAGCCCAGCGTCGTCTTCTCAACAGTGGTCAGAAGCAAACAGTCCAGCTCCTTCTGGGTCTGCATGACTCTGCAGGGCTTATTTTTGGAGAAGTAGTAATGACATTTTTAAAAAAGTGACTTGTGAGAAAACAGAAATCTATCGCTGACACAGTGCAGACAATGCAAAGATTGGGGAATTGGTGAATTATTCTGTGGACACATTTTTAACACATGAAGTTTAGAAAAGGAGTACAGCAAATTCTGTGTTTCAGTATGGCCAGACCTGAAATCACACGTCTAGGAACAAAGGTGTTCCTGTGCATGGGACTGCAAGCTTCGTTTCAGAAACATAGTTTCTGGGACAGGCTTTGGGTTTTTGGTGGCAACGAAACAAACATGAGTTGTCAATGAAATGCCATGGCCAAAAGGTATAGCAAGACCTGAAGCTAAAGACAAAGCATGAGTTCAAAAAGAACAGGGTATCCATACCATGCTGTAACTGGAATCCTATGACAAATTGGAAGTTGAAATTCAAGGAGGATATTGAAAAATTGAAGAATGAGTTCACTCGAAGATGAGCCTTACAGTGAAAGCTGCAAAGAACTCAGCAGTATATTTAAGAGCAGACTGAGGGGGTTTGTAATGGATTCACCATCACTGGTAATTCTGCAGTCTAGACTGCATTATTTTTTCCCTGAAAGTTACGTTCTCCTACAGATAGGAGTTAAATCTGGGTACCTCGTCAATGGTAAGGCAAGATAAACTCAGTACGTCAGTGAACATGTTTTATGACATGGATATAGGCATTCAGAAACTTTTAAAATTCTGTTACATTTCTTCACTCTGTCCTGATAATTAGCAGATACCCTGCCACAGAAAGGAAAGGACTGAAAAAGAAAAGTAATGGAGGTGATGTTGTAGGATGGGAAGTGGGCCAGAAAGGAAGAAACTTATTTTTTTTTTTCCAACTCTTACCTAAAGTGTACAATTGTACATTTCTTTTTTTTTTTTTTTTTTCCCCACATAAGCGTAGTAAAAGCCATTTACCTTCTCCCTGTTCGTACAGACCTAACGTTCCGACATGCATTCACTGCCTTCTTCAGGACTAAAGTAGTCCTCATCAATCTCCAGCTTTTTGGAGGTTATCACTTTATCTTTCTCATGCTTATCTTCATTCTGGAATTCAATTATAATGACCACAATGGCATGCCATGAATCATGCAGGCAGAACACCAATCAATGTAACTGGTGCACTTAGTTATAGTGGATGTTACAGAGAACAGAGCTAGTGAAAATCCATGAGCAATTCCCAAAAAGGGGCTGGAGAGAAGAGAAAGAAAGTCAGAGTTTCCTTCTAGAGAACCTTTTACCAGTATGGGAAACTGTTGTCATAAACTTTTCTTCAGGCTTCAGGTTAAACTATAGTCCTTTACAGTGCATTGCCTAGGGATGGCTTTTGATGAAAAGTAGTTAATAATAATAATAAAAATAATACTATCTAGTTAATTATTAGATGGGACTTATTCCAGATGAGATAGGAGAATTCAAGTTCCAAACCAAAAATCTCCTTGAAATGCTGCTCAAGAGTAAGTACATCTATTGTCCCTTTGGGTAGCATTGGTGCTAGGCAGATGATTTAAGTTACAAAAACATACCAGGATAGATTACTACTGGATGAGAGATGAACTCAAAGAACTACTTGACATTAAGATCAGACTTTGTCCCTTTGCTGGAATGGTTCTGAACAGCCTCAGTGAAGTTGATAATATAATCCTCCAGCATAAGACCACGCTTTATTACTTTGCTGAGTGAGCTGCTGACAGTATTAGTGGAACAGAAGTATGGTTTTCAAAAGGAAAGCTGAGTTGATAAAATAGATACAGCATTTTCCTTTTTATTCTCTCACCTGCTGGAACAGTGGGAGAATTTTTGAACCAAAATTGTAGTCCTTTGTACTCTTACTTGTAAAAAGTTAATTTTAAATCTTTTTATTTGGGTGGTAAAAAAAAAACAAACAACTCTCTGCGCACTCAGAAGCCCAGCCTAACTTTTCCAAGAATCAATCAAACACTTTTATTACATTCCCCAAGTCTCCTTTAAAATAATTGATTAGAGAATAAACAAAACGTACATTAATTATAAGGTGAGAAAAACTTTACCTCAGCCTCCAACTTGACACATTTTTCTTCCACAAAAGCTGCTAAATTGCTGTGAAACAATTTGATACTGCTTGTAATAAATTTCTAAACCTAAGCTGTGTAGATATAAAATGACAAATTTAACTGCATTTATATTAAAGCAATTTTCTGCCCATCAGAGAGATGAGAAAATTAATATGTAAACCATTAACTTACAGTCACAAACACTATGCATTGCATCTGAAATAAGGATTTTTTGGATGTTATCACTTACATTTTATTGCTTCCTCAAAAGGAAAATGCTTACCAAAAATTGCAATGACTGCATTTAAAGGAGGCTCATTAGAAGAATACATACTTTGAGGGAAATCATCCACGAATTATGGGGCAGTCATGTTTACAAACCTTTCATCTTTTTTTTTTTCTTAAATTTGTTTCACTAGCCTGCAAGCAGCTCAGTGCATTTCCAGTGCAACAGTCAGCAAACACTGGTACCCAGTGCAGTGTTAATGCTCTGTCGTGACACTTGCTGTTGACCAAAATAAAGCTGACTTGGAGAAATTAAAAACATTATTTTAGAAGCTTGACATGTTTATCTTTTCTGCACAAAAAGAATGCTTGTTTCTTCCCTGTGCAAATCCTCCCTCGGCCTTCATCCTTTCTCCATGCCATAGCATTCTTGTTGGCCTTAGGTTTCTCTTGGGTCTCATGCATGCAGCACCACCTTCCATAGGAGATTGACGTGCCTCCTAACAAATCAGAATCCCCTTGCCCTGAGCAGCTGCCAGCTGAGCTTAGGTCCCAGGGCCACAACTATAGATCATTATGGAGTTCTCACCCTGTTTCACTCATACGGAAATATCCAGCCTTTGCTGGCCTTGACCACTAGGCACCTGTTCTCCTTCTTGCAGCTGTTGTTGCTACTTCAGTGTGGTGGCAGTGAAGCAGGCACCTATGTGGGAGGTAGGCAGGTTACTCCATCCTTCCCAGGAACCAATTCTAAACTGGTCCCATGTGTATTAGACCTGCCTCTAGGTTTATTGCAACTTAATCGAATCAGAAGTCTAGAGCCAGAAGGACGTCCCTGAACTCTGATTATCTTCTCTGTGAAGACAACTTCCCATCCTCACGTCCTCTCACCCTGCTGCCAGCTCTGTCAGTGGTGACTCTTGTCTCTCCCTTGTGGAAAATCCATCTCACCCTACTCAACTGCTGTCTTATCTGTCCAAACCCAAAAGGAAAAGAATGTTTTAAAATCTTTGGGATCGTAGTCACTGCTCTGCTACAAAGTATGTGTGCAGCTAGTCAGCATTAATCTGTCTTCATTGTCAAGTCTCTCCCTTTCTCCACATTTGCTTTGTTTATTCCAGATTCGACTCTCTGCCTTTTAACTACAAACCTTCTAAGACAGAAACAGTCACCTACTACAGAATAGATGGCATCCTACAATATTAAGGGGCAGTATGTCATTGAATAGCTTCAAAGGCGTAAGAACAAATTGCCACCTTTTCTTCTCAGCTTCCCCCAGGAGGATGTTGCTTGTTTGTGGAGACGGCTATTTTCCCTCAATACAGCACCCAGATGTTCTGCACAGCAGGTGAATCGCAGCATCATAGAATCATTTGGGTTGGAAGGGACCTTTAAAGATAAGCAACCTCTCTGCAAGAGGCAGGCACATCTTCCACTAGATCAGGTTGCTCAAAACCTCATCCAACCTGACTTTGAACACTTCCAGGGAGGGGGCATCCACAACTTATCTGGGCAACCTGTTCCAATGTCTCATCATCCTCGTCATAAAAGATATCTTCCTTATATTCAATCTAAATATACCCTCTTTCAGTTAAAACAATTTCCCCTTGTCCTGTCATTGCAGACCTTGGTAAAAAGTCTTTCTCCATCTTTCTTATAAGGCCACTTCATATCTGCAATAGGTCTCCAAGGAGCACAAGGTCCTCATGACCAATCTCTCTGCAATTGATGGCCACAGAAAATAAACAGCAAGGAGATACAACTCTCTCCTCTCATCTCCTACAGCTGAGATTTGAGATCAGTCGCTACAGGTAAGCCTTTGCACATGAAAGAAGAAGACTAGGCTTGAAAAAGGTGGATAGGTGGAAATCTAGGTACTTCCGTGGAATAACAGCTCATTTGCTTTCAAGTCGTTTCTTGTCTCATATCTGGATATTTTTGCCTTTCTTGCAATAATACATAACTTCTTCTATCTCAGTCTGGGAAATCAGACGAAGGAATAGTATTCAAAATTAAGGAAAAGTTGTCTTAGTCTGATACTATTTACATAATGCTTTCTTAGCTAGTAAAACATGTAAAATATACTACTTACTTTAACTAAAAGCTTTAGTTCTAACACATACAGCCATAGGCTGAGTCTCACCTTCTTGTTTGCAGCCTGATTAATGAACCCCAGATTTCCATTCACAGATTGTAAAGCCACTGCACTGTCAAGTGTGTGCATTCTTTATTTTAGTGTTTGGTAGAAAAAAACCCAAAATTATATATTTGGATCTGTCACAAAGGCCACTTTGACCCACTCTTTTTCTCATGAAAATACCCCTTGGCACAAAGGTAAATTAACTAGCCCAGAAATACTTGTGGGAAATGTCTGTCACACTGATCCATTTGGGCACCAATCTACCTTGGGGTGAAGGGAATGAGAATTCCAGCAGGATTGAGTGAAGCATGATTTTTTTCTTCTGGAAGGACTGAGCAGAGTAAGATGAATAGAGAAGGAATTATAAATGTGTATTGTCCGGTTCCTCGAGACTTTGAAATGCTACAACTATGTCCAAACCTAAGTTCTCTTCTGTTGTAACACATGGACACTGAAAAGTGCAAACCAGAAAACTTTTTTTTTTTTTTGGGTGCTTGGGGATACATAGACCTGGACTAGCCCTCAGAAAGACAGAAATGTCCTGGGACTCACATGTTTTTCCTGTCCTTGGGACATTTTCTTGGATCCACTGTTTTCAGGGACACAACATTACCTGTACCTTTGAGGTTCTTTTGAGTCTATTTCAAAATGCTTAAAGTAAAAGCAATGGGCTTTTCTCTTGCTTCGCTGCTATTGCTGCACCCGAGCTGAGTAAAGGGTTGTATTCTATTCACTAAAATGAATACACAATCATAGAAGTTCAGAATGAGAAAACACTAACTGAACTGATTTCATCTCAGTCAAATGACATTGCTTAAGTTGGATTACAGCCTGCTGATCTGATGACCCTGACTCTCTTCCCTCAGTTTCCAACTTCATTCATCCTGGAAGGTGTTTCCCTGACTTTCCCATCGGATTCCACTGGTAATACAGCACTTCTGTGCAAGTCACAAATTTTCGATAATTTCTGTAATTGTTTTTTTTCAGGTCAAGGCTGTTTTCAACTGAAAAAATTTCACGGCATTTGTTGCAAATGCATTAACTAAAAAATAATATATCACAAATGACTTAAGTTCTTCATAGAGAAGGCCTGTGTCATGTCCCATACATATTTTGTCAATGCTGGGGTCCTGTCCACAAATGTGCAAATATCCTGTTTTATCTGCTAGGGAGTCTTAACTCCTAGAGCTGCTGCTGTCACAGCCTTATCAGTGTTACCTCAACATAAGAGTTTGTGGTATTGTCAGAGAGTAAGAAATTGTAGTAGCTGGTGGAATAAATCCTCACTGCAGGGTAAACACAAAAAAGCCCTGCTAATATCACCCTTTCTTACACCAGTTTGATGTAGGATGCTTGAATGGGAGAGAGAAGCAAGTACCAGACCCATAGCAGACCCCTATCAACAGCATGTCCATTACTCCCTACAAACTTAATCAGGTCTTGAGGCAATACTTTACCTACCTGCAAACGTGATCCCCAGAAGAGGCTATTCAGTGCGTGTGGTAGCTGCAAACTATCCCAGTATTTACATTGAATTGCAGAACTGAGAAGCACAGCAGAGAAGCTTGACACAGGAGATAGATGAGTTATACGAATATGATTTCTCCCCCACACAAATGAAAGCAGCAAATTCAGCTGCAATATGCGGCATCAGGATATTTATTGCTTGCAGGTGTTCATGAAAATATATGAGAATCCCATGAGGTTCACAGATTTTAGAAGGAATTATTGTGCACCTGGAAATTTGTCCTGCAAAGTGTGGTATTTGTTTCCTGTTGTTATTTGCTGTCCGTTCTTTTCTAGTACCCATGTATTATTCATGGTTGTACTTGTAAGAAAGCCAAATTCTGCAGATACTCTTCATCAACAAGAGGGAACAATTCAGCCAGAAAATCCTCCTTGGGAAAGGATAACTTGTTTGTTTAGGAGATCCAATACAGAGTGAATTTACCTTCTTGAGTTTTTCTTTTAAAGCTAAATTTCTGTAACCTACCTCCAACAAAAAAAAAAAAAAAAAAAATAAAGGAAGGAAAGCAAAGCCAGTAGCTTTAATATCTTTGCCATGTGGAACATAAAGCTGCCTTTGTACTAGGTCTATTGTGCTAAGCCAAACCTTTTATAAAGACTTCAGGAAGCTGTGTATAAATCCCTGTTCTTGGAAGTTTCTGAGAAAAACAGAAACTCTTTCACACAAAGTGCATGTTTGCCTCCCTTTGCTGCGGAAGTAGAAACAGGGGAAAACACGCCCTGGTGAGCCCTTCCTCACATATTACGGGTCCTGACAATTCACAAACACCACGCAGGCCATAACACACTATGGGGTAGGCCATGAGCCTTATCATAAGACACTTATATGCCAAAAGCTATGGTACAGAATGTGACAGAGTATACAGATGGTCCCCCTGATGTGGCTTTTAGTCAGGTGAAAGGATTCCAACAGATCCTCAGGAGTGTGCAAGAGGTGCAACCATTAGTGTAGTCAGAAGGATGCCTATCACATGCCTGCATTTTGGCTGAGGAATAAACATATTGTTTGGACAATTAATTTCACATCCATCAGCTTCCTTCAGCCTTTAGAAAAAGAGGTGATGATGCTCCTGTAGTTGCTTGGCCTGCCAGAATGGAAGCAATTTTGCAAATATTTAAAAATCACAAATCCTTTCCTAAAAGCGAGACAAAAATGTATCTGCAAATAGGAAGGAAAAAAAAATCAGATACTATCCTGTACATTGCTGAGCTAGTTGACATCATCAAAATACTGAGACTGACACAATTTTCATCAAGTTACATTTTCAGAGAAAAAGATTAAACCTCAAAATATTAATAAACATTTCAGGTTTTTCCTTTTTGTTTTTCAATACTATCCTGTACTGAAATGTCAACTTTTGAAATGTAATAAAAATTTGAAAATTTTGTGTGCATTTCCTTAGCGTTTCTGTAAAATGTATTGCTGCTCTCTTCAATCATCTCTAATAGTTCGTTGTTATTAAGTCAGTCAAATGTCTAGAATCATGGCTAAAATTGGACTACAGAAGACAGAAAATTCTGTATTTCTAACAAAACATTTCCTTTTTAGCATAATAGTAAAATGACTATAATTACAAAATAAAGCTCTTTCACCCTCTTACAGCACAAGAGGAACAAGACAGCTTGATATAATGGAGGCAAATTATTAATGATGGAATGCAAAGAACTTTTCGCATGCTGGCCTGTACCAGTGAACAGCAGGGCATCAAATGCAAAACCAAGTACCATTGCATTAGAGGAGCCAAAGTCCTCTGTTTACCTTCTGTGTTTTCATTCAATTTTATATACCATACCATTTTCCTTGAAAAAATACGTTAACAGTTCAGGCTTGATCTGAATAAATCTCAGATCCATAAAGGAGATGGTTGGAAATGCTGTCAACTTGTCTACAACAGTTCCGCATGTCTCAGCCTGCCCTTCTGTTTCTCTTCCCATTGCTTTCATTCCAGGTGTAAAACCTCCTCCCATTTCCATTTTGGATTAGAGGGGCTCAGTCTGCAGTGGTCTCACCCATCTTCTCCTGGAGGAGGGAGAACACTTCCATTCACTGGAATTCAATTCCCATTTTCACAGACCAGTTTCTCAATGCCTATGTCCTCTCCAGCTTCATAATTCATGAGAAAAATAATTGCTCCATAATAACATTTCTGTCACTAGCACAGCAAAATGGGTTGGAGGCCTGTTTGCAATTCAGTTTTTGGTCTGTTTGGGAGGGAAAGTTAAGAATGCCCATATCTGAGAACACATGGCAAAGCGACAGCTTCAATTTTAAATGCTTTACACCACTAGCAGCTGTGCCTCAGCAGTTCTCAGAAAATAATTATCTACTGGATGTTTTTTGTTAAAATTTATGTTAGAAAACATCCTTTAATACTAGTCCCCAAATTTTCCTCCTGGAATTCCTTCTCCCTGTTAAATGACCGTCAAGCGCTATTAAAAATCTCTGCTTCTCTCTGCTGTTATTCTTACAATTTAGACAGGGCGACAACAGTCCCTCTAGATAGCTTTGCTCTTCCGTCTGGAGAAACAAGTACAGGCCTCTATACTCTGAAACAAATAATATTTGGACTGAGGCAGTCTTGAAACACACTAGAGGAATTAGATTAATTAGGAAATCAACAGCCTTTGAAAAGCTTGCAGTAGAATCCTTTGCCTCTGCCCCAAGACAAAACCCACAATACACCTGGCAGCTTTGCTGCACTTGAATGTATATTTAGTTGTAGCAATACCGTATTTCCTTAGCATGTAAATTGAAATTAGAACCGTACTGTGGTAGGTGTAAATACATAGGCAACAGAAACAGATTGTGCTGAAGATTTTCTAAATTAAAAAGACGAGACAAAGGATGAAAAATAAACCAGAACTCAGAAGCACAGAGACTCTCTCAGAACACAGATCAGGAACAGTGCTAGAAACAATCATCTCAGATGTTCTGGTTCCCAGTCCAGTTATTCTGCTGAATCCTTATTTCTCCTTTAATCTTTTAGACAGAAAAAAATAGTCATAATATTTTTCTCACTCACTGGGGAAAAAAAACCTCGCAACCTCACATAATTTTTCATTCCATTTGCTTACTTGACTGGCCTGATATTTGCATAGCTAAAAACCTCTCCTTCATAAACACTTTTTATTTCACATGCCTAACTAAGAATTATTTTGTGATAAAATTGTCTAAACTTCCTCATCATTAACTTCTTTAAATTATACTGTCTGAAGATGTTTATGGATTAGCTAAGTAATCTACTGTGGAGCACAAACTGCAAACCAAAGTGAAATTGAGATCCCAGCTGACTGAGAAGGTAATTAATGATTTAACTGCACAACTGTTAGCAGATCTATAATGCAACTTAAAAGCTAATTGAGAACTGTATAGCCAAAGGAAAGAGGAAAGCATAGAGCAGCCACAATACCCCTTTGAGTAGTATTTGGTCAGCCTGCTGTCAGAGAAAGTGGAAAAATAGCTATCCTTACCTCACATAAAAATAAAGACACTACACAAAAATATGTGCTAGCATTGGGGAACTGGCATTTTATGATCACCTCATTAAGAGGGCAAGTTTCTAGCAGAGCACTGAATTCCACAACTTCCCCTTCTCCCTGGCCAGTAGCATTAACACGCTCCATTTCTATCCCCACTCACAATGCATCAAAACCCACTACCCAGAAGAGCCAGGAAATGCTTTCTGCTGCCATTTTATAGCCTAGTTATCTTAATTAGTCCCAGATGACTGAGCAAGCCCAGAAATACGGCAATAGGTTGGGTTCTGCTTTTACCTGGAGGAAGTTTTCCAGATTCGTGGCAGCTGCTACAGAATCTTTAAGCACCAACAGCTCTTTTGCCACCTTACGTCTGAGCAAGTGTTAATCTTTGCACAGTGCATGTGAGTATTTAGCATCCTATCACAGCCAAGGAAGTGAATAACGATTTAAGCCGTACAAGGCTTTGCTCCGCTCCAGCAATGTGCCATCTGGAAGGAAGGCCATAGATTAGATTTACCAGTGAAAGTGCATGCCTAAATCTCATTGTCATAGCCCTCAAGCCCTATAACATACACAGCATCCACAGATCACGAATTTTTAGAGTAATAATTATTAGTAAAGGTGCCAAGGCCAAACTGTGTAAAACTTGGCAGTTCTGAAGCCCTATGCATTTTTCAGTGTGAGGCTCTCCTTCCAGCAGCAAGTCAGGCTAGTACACATTTTCCACACCTATTTAGTAGGTTGGAAAGCACTACACAAGGTATTTCGGAAGGACACGTCCATGTTCCCTTTTGTCATGCAGTTATGTAGTTAAAGGGTTGCAAACTGGATCATCAGCTACTGCCAAGGCATCTGCCATAACCTATACCTCACAAGTTGTTGTAAGAGTTCATCTGGGAAAGTGAGAATATCTACGTACTAACATTTCCTCCAGTAGAAAAAGGATTTCAGCTTTAATCGATACACTCTGGGTAGCTGTACTACCCAACCTTCCAGTGTCAATCACTGCAGCTCTCTCCAGCCATATTTTACTAGCCAGAGTGGGTGCAAGCATGTCAGTACAAGAAATGGACCACAGACCTTGTCCCTTTTTGAATGTTGACATCTCCCCACAGGTCAGAATACGGCCCATGAAAGTCATGTCTCAGGGCATTCCGTCCTCAGCATCTTCCCTTGGATACCTTTGGTGCCTCCCCATGCCCTGTGCTGGCACTGATGGAAATGTCCCTTAGGAGAGACTGCTTCCAGAGATTTATAGATAACGTTGATTAGGGCTCTGTATTCTATTAAGCAACAAAGCCTCTCAGGGTGCGGCCCCTCAGGAATTGTGTATTTACCTGTATTTTTTTTTACTGTTAGCAGTAAATTTTTCTCAATACTGTAGACTTAACCAGGTTTGAAAACCCCCTTACAAACTCCTATGAAAGTGTGACGTGTCAACAGAAGGACGGCAGCAACAGATGGATAAGATCCGAGGCCAGCTCTTCAGTAAAGATCCTGTTACCGATTTGTTAGTGTGAAATACAATAGAAACCATTATGTATTTTATATATGTCCTGGGTTTGGCCAGGACAGGGTTAATTTTCACCGGAATCCAGGAAGGGGCACAGCCGGGGGGTGGGGGCTGACCCCACCTGGCCAAACAGAGCCCGGTATTGCATACCATGTGACGTCACGCTGGGTTCTGGTGGAGGGGGGCGGCGCGGGGGGAACGCACTCGCGGCTTGGGGGGGGGCGCGGCGCCGGTCCTGTTTCGGGAGAGCGGCTGTCTGGGTCCTTACGGTTCGTTGTTGTGTCTTCTCCTTATTTGTATCGTTGTTGTTCCTGTTTCCCTCTGTTTGCTGTTCGGTTAAACTGCCCTTATCCCGACCCACCAGTTTCTGCCTTTTTCTTTCCATTCTCCTCCGCACGCCGGCGGGGGGAGGGGCGGCCGCGTGGCGCTTTTGTTGCCGGCGGCAGCCGAAACCGAAACAATATATGACAAATATGTAGCTTTCCTCAAATCTCTTTTCGTTTGAAGTAAAAATCTTTGCTTAGTTCTTCCAAATGAAAATCCAGCAGAATGAAATGAGTGTGAAAGAGGTTAGATGCTATAGGGAGTTCACAGTCTTCTGTACCTACACAGTCAGTAAGAACTGGAACTGAGTCTTCACCTCAAATATTTGTATTACCCCTTAATCTCTTTTAATGTCCTCCAACATCCTTCAAATATTTCACTAAAAAAAAGGCAGGGGTTCTATATCTGATCTGATCTGCGTTTGATCCTAGACAGCACACACTGAAGTGCTGCTTCTATATAGTTGTACACAGTGTCCAGTATATACTTGCTTGCTGGCTTCTTCCTGTTGAAAGGGGTAAGGGACTGAACCAACTTTCTGCAATTAGCAGCAGGATTTAAATATTTGTCCTCTTACCAGGTGACGACTTCTGTGAAGTTGTGGGAGGGAGAACTGCCTGCCTGACATATTTGGTTGAAATTGATCAGTAAGTTCAAAAGGTATTGGGGGTTGTGATTCATTACAAAAAAAATCCCCACGTGGAGAAGACAGCCTTTGAATATGTAAGATAAAACACTGACTGAAACCCATGCTGGATTGAAATCTTGGCCTTGCTGAAGTCAAAGGTGACAATATTTCAGTCCTGACAGTGTTTCACCTTACATGTTCTACGAGCCAACCTATGGAACTGTATATCAAACAGACAGCTGTTTGTTTTGGCAATAAAATAAAAAGAAGATACTAGTAAATCCATCAGTGCTTTTCCCCTCCCTGATGAATATATTCTCCACAGTCCCTCCCTCTGAAAGTTTAGCTGTCTCCTAAAGGCAGGAGCAATGAAATAACAGCATTCAGCTTCCTGACTTTCTTTTTCACCTAAATTTCCTAAAATCAGCACTTCGTTGTGTACTTGAGCCCCACAGTTATAAGGTAACTCCAATAGGTCTTTGATTAGACCCTACAGCTGTCAAGCACTGCCTTTTTCACTATATGTCAACACAGTGCCTGAAATAACAAAGCCAAATGTTTACCATGCTCTAATGCTGTGCATAAATAAATAAATAAATAATGATATTAATAAAATTTCCTGTGCAGAACAATTTGATGAATCAGAGCAATAGTGGTTTTCTTGTTTCCTTGTCTCAATCCATTTTGCAAGCCAGAATTACATAGCTGAATAGAATGCAGAGGGAGCCTGTGAACAGACAGATTGGCTGAAGGCACAGGTTGTTAATCCACTAGAAACAGCATGTTAGCACAGTTAAATCCCTCTCTTAAAAAGAGAAAGAGGACAAGAGAGCAACTCCTGTGCTTACATTTGTGTTAATTCATTGTTGCTTAATTGTCATCTTGCAATACAAGTAATGCTTTCTACCCAGGACATTCACAGGAGATAAAAAAGGCTCATGGCCTCCCCCTGGTCCCTTATGATCTGTGTCCTGACCTAAATGCTGCTAAAATGTAACAGATTTTTAAATAAATCAGTTTTAATTTTAATGCAGCTTGTTCAAAGCTTAAAAATGTTGTTGCTGCTGCACGGGTGGAAGGGGAGCTAATGAAGATACAATCTAGTCAGAAATATTCCCTTTTGTACTTTCCTGTTGGCAGTGTGATTTTTAGATAAAAGAAGAAATCTTTCTCGCTCTGTTTGGAGCAAGGCTGTTGAAGGGAAGGAGAAATGTTCTGCAGATCCCTGTCAAGAGAATAAGAAACAGTTTCATCATCTGCAGACTTTGGAGTCCCTCTAAACAACTGAGGTGAGGGTTTGCAGTAGTAATATACTATTAAGGCAGGTTATAGGTATCTTAGAGCTATTAGCACATATAGATGAATGTAGCAATACCTGTAGAAAATACCAGAGGTGCCTATATGTGATCGTAGTTATGAGAAAGCTACTGATGTGTCAGACTATTCATTAACTGTGTACTAAAATGTCTATTGTGAATTTAAGATTTCATTAACTGCTTACAACCCTCTCCTTAATGTGAAGTGTGGAGGGATAGTATGCATAAACGGCATCTGTACAGTGACTATGTATAATCAACAGAATTGAGAGGATATTCACAGTGAGTTGGGATCTCAATGTATGAAATACTCCACCTTATTGGATGTCTTACACATACTTTAGATCCCAGTTCAGCAAACAAAATTGTCTTCCACACCCTGCCAAGTTCTGGCTCTTATTTATAATATTTCATGTACCCAAATATCAACACAGTGTTGTTGTAGTTACTCTAGGAAAACTGTGCGTAACACTTGGTCATGCTGGGTCAGAGAATGCTATTAAACAACAAGAAGCAAAACACTGGCAAAAGAAAATCAACTTTCTCATGTGCTGCTAATGCCTAAGCTCAAAGGAAAACCAGTTAAAATGTCCATTTCAATTAAATCAGGTATGTACATACCTCCTTTGCTAAAGAGGAATAAATACAGGCACGTGCCTTGGCACTTTGATGAATCCAGGCCTGATATAGCATTTCTGCTTTTAAGCAGGCATTGGGAACAATATGTTCTTATGATATTAATATAACCCATCTGCCAATTGCATAAAGGCTGGTAAATTACCTCATCGTTTTTCATCCTACATTACAAGGAAAAAAGTGAAAAAGAAACCCACCCCCAGTATTACTGGGATGCTGCAAAGCTGTGGAGGAAAAAGTTGATGGTTTCAAAGCAACCCTTGCCATGCTCTGAGCACACACCTGCACTCCTAATTAAATGTACAGATAACCCCAGAATATCAAAAAGTGAGGACAAACAAATCCGTGCAGGCATCAATGGTGATAGTCACAACTGCACTCTTGCTGTGCCTGGCTGTACTCTTGGAAACTAGGGCTACAAGGATGGTGAGGGGACTGGAACATCTCTCCTATGAGGAGAGGCTGAGGGAGCTGGGCTTGTTCAGCCTGAAGAAGAGAAGGCTGCGAGGGGACCTTATAAATGCTTACAAATATATGAAGGGTGGGTGTCAGGAGGATGGGGCCAAGCTCTTTTCATTGGTGCCCAGTGACAGGACAAGGGGCAATGGGCACAAATGGAAGCCTAGGAAGTTCCGTCTGAATATGAGGAAGAATTTCTTCCCTCTGAGGGTGATGGAGCCCTGGAACAGGCTGCCCAGGGAGGTTGTGGAGTCTCCTTCTCTGGAGATGTTCAAGACCCGCCTGGACAAGGTCTTCTACAACCTACTGCAGGTGACCCTGCTTTGGCAGGAGGGTTGGACTAGATGACCCACAGAGGTCCCTTCCAACCCCTACCATTCTGTGATTCTGTGATTCTGTGAAACTAAAGCAGAGATTCCTCTTGGCCCTAGCAGTGACCTGCAATTTGCATTGTCCGAGGAGGAAGGGATTCCCACAGCTGCGACGCCCACAGCAAATCATACCTTCTTCCTAGAGAGATTTTTCTAGATCCCATTATGAAGGCTGCTTTACCCTGTTCAGCCCTCTGTAAGGGTACTACTGGTAGAGCTGCACTGATAAATGGGGATAGTTAAAAAGAAAGCTCTACTTTTGTAATTCTGTGGCTAAAAATGTAAAAAAAGTCCATTCAGATCCATGTACAGAACAACTATATCGCTCAGGGCTAATTAGGTCAGGTGCAGCATTGCACAGATATGCTGAGTTTTGATTCAAACAGGTAATTTCACAGGAACTGACTTAGATGCTGTGCTATCTTAAGTCTCTCTAAATCATGCTCCACTTTGACCTTGGTCAGGAAAGCCAGTTTTTTTTTCCTTTTGATATCAGGTTTTCTTGGTGTGAACAACCCTATTCATCTTCTCCATTGCTGTGCCCCAGGGACAGAGAATGACTCTGTTGTGCTTGCAGTTGTAAACAAATCTCAAATGATACCCAAATTCTGTTCTACTTCAATAAACACGCAATGGCTGAAGAAATGTTTTGAAATTTGATTCTCCAAAACTGAATGAGGCTAGCAAGGCAGGGACTGTTTCATAGCATTCCCCATGTGGGCTTACATAGTATGCTGCTATTGATCTAAATAATCTTGGAAAAGCAATGCTGAAATGTAACAGAAACTTGTATTTTAATTATATGCATAGATTCCATTTATGAAGAAGATTTTACATCAGAACGTTAGCTGCTATCAAATATAAACTCATTAATTTTCAAGGTTAAAAGAAATCCTACACGTTAATCTTGACTAACCACCTGCAGAGTACAAGCCAAAGGCCCTTACACATTTGCAGCTAGAACCATAGTTTCTGGTTGGGTTAGATGTTAAGAAAAAATATTCAAAAGAGATACCTAGTCCTGATGAAAAGATACACAAATAAAAATCTTCCAAATGCCATACTGGGTCATTCCAATGCTTAATTTTCCTGATGTATAAATAATGACTTAAAATTATTAATTTCAGTAGAGCTATAACAAATAATACCAGCTGTGCTTTTGGCTCTTGACTCAGGATTAATTTGTATTTTATAGGAGTAGTTCTGTTTATTTGTACCAGTTTCACCATTGCTTTCATTACAACAGCACGAATCCAGTGCAACATTTCTAGAGACAGGACCTCAATATAGAAGACTACTTTAAAAAAAAGATAATAAACTTCTTTCATAAGGCTTACACAAACCTGCAATAAAACAAGTAGTAACAATGTTTATGGATATTTTATTAGCTTTTGTTTTATTTTCTTCCAGGAATTATTTTAAATTTGAATCACAATCATTCATACCACGGCTCAAAAAGGAATGACATCGTGTTGACTGAGAACTGGCTAAAGGACATAAACAAGAGGTAAGAATAAATAATCATGCATTAGGATGAGACGCTGTATTCAGCAGGAAGAAAGGGACTGGTGCTAGGCCTGCTTTTACTTAACAGCATTATTAATGGTCTTGAAGAAACAAACAGGACATTAATTAAAGTCTGTGGATCTCAACTGGAGTTGAGATGTTCTGCAAACACCATTGAGAAAGGGAAAATTATACAAAGGGACAGAGACAGGTTAGAAAACTGAGCAGGGATGAGCACAGGCTTCACCTTGGCCAAATGC